>NW_023276806.1:262685497-263030497 GCF_003668045.3 Cricetulus griseus
CTTAAGGTTGGTACCCAACATCAAATACCAAAGTTGGAAGCTTCCTGCCTCTCCCCATAACCCTAGCCCTGGTCCCCCAAGGATGGTTCAAGGCAGGCTGAGTGACCAGGATGAGATTGCCCTATTGCATCCCTGGCACAGGGTGAACCCAGCAGCCCCTCTATAGGTCACTCAACAGATAGGCAGGGGTTTTCTATCTGTTCATCTCAAAATGAACATGCTGGGGAAATGCAGGCGGGGAAGAGAAGGTTCTAGAAAAAGCTGTACACTACATGTGTACACAGAGTGACACAGCACCGTCCTGGCACAGCCACAGGGAATCTCATGACCCAGGACTCACACTGCAAACTAGTATCTGGATTTGGCTCAAGTCTGGTGGGAAATAGCAGAACCCTAGTGGGGCACAGGTCACCAGGAAACAGACGCCATGATGGCAGGTTGGGCTCTGGTGAGCACAAGGGCTAGGGAAATAAATACTGCATCTCTCCCTGCTCAGCTAGGGTTAGATGTCTTTGGACAAGTTTGCGCTCATCTGAGCTGGGGTTTTCTCCATCTTTCAAGGTCTAGTGGGTGTCAGTCTCCAGCAGTCAGACATTTTACCCGCAAACGAGAGTTGGGGCGAGCTTCCCAGGTAGGGACAGTTGGTTTAACATAGGTTAGGACCCTCTTTTGGTCACAGTCCTGGGCCCCGGGGCAACTCTGAACTGGGTCACCCCTCGCTGGACACTTAAGTGGTTCCTTTTGTCTCCTCGAGAGAATCCTGCCTCCGTTTCTCTTAAGTCCTCTCGCTCACCTGCTGGACGGCAGGCTGGGCAGGCTCCGAGCTTCCCCCACTGAAGGCGCTGGTCAGGGCATTACCCATGACATGCCCAACAGCAGAACCCACAGCTACGCCAGCAGCGGTGGACGCCATCTGAGCCATAAGGCCCGGCTGGCCCGAAGCGGCAGGTGCCGGGGCAGCCGCTGAGGGTGGTGGGTGCGCAGGAGGGTGGGCTGGGCGGCTGCGGGAAGCAAGGGGAGGCAAGGTTAAAGCTCCGGAGAACAAGCCCCTCTGCTCCGGGGACCGGTCCTCCCCCAAGCCAACATGGCGCAGCAGCCTCCAAGGTCATTCTGCGGACGCCCTTGGGAGAGTCCCCACGCTTCCCTCGCCCCTCCCCACGGAGGTCCCTGTCCCCCGCCCACACACACACACACACACACCTGGCCGGCCTGGCAGCCGCGCTGCGGCTTCCCCGAGGCATGACACTGGTAGGACCAAGGAGGATCACAGCAAGAAGCGTGGACCGTAGCAGCAGCTCAGTGCGAGCAACAAACGCTGCAGCGTGCGGCTAGTCAGGTGAAAAGGGTGGGATCTGAGGCGGGGCCTCTGGGACACACCCACAGATGGGGGGGGCAAACCGCCCCTGGCCAGTAACCTTCTGGATTAGGGCGCTGAGCCATCCCAGTGCGGGGCGGAGCTTTGAGGGTCAAGAAGACCCCGGTCAGTGTTGTAAACCCCTAGGCTTAAGCAAGCAGGTGCAGAGTGCGCCTTGTTAGGACCGTCGCAGAACCCAAGGGGTTTGTCACGAGTCCCGGAGGAAGAAAAGACACACGTAGGCCATCAGCGGGACAGGGAACAGAGATTCCAGGCCGGGATTTGCTCCCTGACTCCTGTCACAAGATAGGGTTTGACAATAGCTTTTCCAGGATCACCATAGGACTGGATGGAGCCTGAAGGTCTTTAGTGGTGCGTTATCAGAATCCGAGCTAGGAGGTGTCTCGATCCTTCCTTGACTCTCACATTGCGCTGGCATCCTTGAGCTATGCCTGTCCTAGGTGGCCCTAACCCTGAGACCACACTACCACCGGCCCCTTAACCCTGAGATCACCCTACCACAGTCATCCTCGAACACAGCGCCAGAAACTGGTAGTGTTTTTGAAACACACAAGCCATCCCGGAGGTGACCTGAATGCCTAGAAGTGTTTGCCAGCAGAGGTCAAACCTAGGGCTTGTCATTTTTAGCACCTTTGGCCTTTGTTTGAGAGCACTGGAGTCACGTCATAACCTCTGACAGAAAAAAAAAAAAGTTAAAAAACCTGGGTGGTGGTGGTGCACGCCTTTAATCCCAGTACTTGGGAGGCAGAGGCAGGTGGATCTCTGTGAGTTCCAGGCCAGCCTGGTCTACAGAGAAATTCCAGGACAGCCAGAGCTACACAGAGAGATCCTGTCTTGGAAAAAAAAAATAGTAGCAGTAGTAGTAATGATAAATAGTGAAGTAACCTCTGGCCAGAGTAGGGTGGCACAGAGGGGCCATGACTTCTTTCCCCTCTTCTGTCACTGTTTACTGTAACAGCAGAAATCACACCTAGCACCAAATATTCAATAGAGCAAAAGTCTCAGGACCAGGGGGTCAAAACTATTCAGGACCATACACTGGATATGAAGGCCATGACCATTCCCGGGTCCCTAACTTACTTTCTTCTTTCCTCCCTCCCTCCCTCTTTCTTTCTTCTTTCTTTCTTTCTTTCTTTCTTTTCTTTCTTTCTCTCCAAGACAGGGTTTCTCTGTGTAACAGCCCTGGTTGTCCTGAAACTTGATTTGTAGACCAGGCTAGCCTCGAACTCACTGAGATCCCCCTGCCTCTGATTCCCAAGTGCTGATTACAGGCACGAGTCACCACTGCTTGGCCCAAACCTTGTTTCTTTCAGCAGCCTCTGTAGCCAGCTCTCTTCTACCAGGACTTCTGAAAGGGAGTCCTTACCTATTTGCAGGGTTTATTTCCCAGTGAGGCAAGCAGGTAAAACATGAACCACTCTTTCCCTCCCCCCAAAATGCCAGGCTTTGCTCCAAACCCACTGGCTTATAGGTCTGGTCTCTGCTTACCTGGGATGCAGTGGTAACATCCTTCCAGGTTCATCTTCTGCAGGCGTCTGTGGCTAGCCCACCTGTATAAATGCACATATCTGCTTTCCAGATCCTGCACTGGTGTGGTAATGCCTTAGCCGCTGGCTGGTAAGTTGCTGGTTTCTCAACTTACATGCATTCCTGGCAATGCTGAAGGCTGCTTATGTGCTGCACAAATGAAATGTTTTAGGGTTGGGGGGATTGTTTTGTTTTGTTGAGACAAGGTCCTTCTATGTAGCCAGACTGTCCTGGAATTCACTGTGTAGACCACACTGAACTCAAACTCACGGAGATCCACCTGCCTCTGTCTCCCAGGTGTTGGGATTAAAGATATACATCATCATGCCCAGGCTAGCCTGGAACTCACAGAGATCTGCCTGCTGGGAGTGCTGGGATTAAGGGTGTGCACCACCACTGCCTGGCAAAGGTGAGGCTTTTTAAAAGATCACAGATGGCCAAGTAAAACCGACTGCTCTATGGCCTCCACCTTGCAGCAGCTCAGGGCCCAGTCTGCCTGCCTGTCTGAATCTTAGCTTTGCAGGTCTGCCATTGCATCGGAGAGTCCCCTTGTCATCAAAGAGGGTACACAGCACAGTTGCAGGATGGGATATTTGTACACTGTGTGAAAGTGTATTGCTGTGGTTTGTGTCATGAAAAGTTGAACGGCCAATAACAAGGCAGGAGGTGCATCAGGGATTTCCGGGGAGAGAGAGGAAGAGGAGTAGGAATCTAGGCACACAGGAGACTCCAGGAGACAAGGAGAGGAAACAGGAGGAGCAAAACAGAAAAGGGGTTACGCCATGTGGTAGAATGTAGATCCATATAAACGGGCTAATTTAAACTGTAAGAGCTAGTTAGGAACAGCCTGAGCTATAGGTGGAGTTTTCATAATTAGTAAGTATCAGTGTAGTTATTTGTGAGCTGGTGGCCTAAGGGAAAGCCCACCTACACAGATGGGCACCCCCTGCAGAGATGAGAGTGGATGAACTTTTCTGGCATGTGCACTTCACTCTCTCACCTTTGATTCTCTCCTTCACCTCTCAGATGGCTGAGTCAGGAAAAGGCTAGGGTCTGAACAACCTGGGCCTCCAGTGCCCGACTCAGACCTCCGCCTCTGCTCCTCTCCTCCCAGCCATCTGACCTGCTTGTCCGCTAGCACAGAAGTCTGGTCTCTCCCTCCAAGATTCTCCGGAACTGTCTCTGGCCCGATAGTGTGTGTGTGTTTGTGTGTGTGTGTGTGTGTGTGTGTGTGTGTGTGTGTGTGTGTGTGTGTGTATCAGTGTGTGCCTAGTATCCTTGGAGGTCAGAAGAAGACATCAGATCCTAGGATAGCCACCATGTGGGTGCTAAGAATGGGACCTAGTTCTCTGCAAGAGCAACAAGTACTCTTAACTGCTAATCCATCTTTCCAGACGTGTCTCTGGTTTGTTTTGAGGCGAGGGGCTGGCCAACTTCTGCCATACGCCTCAGTTTCCCCAGAGGTCATATTTCAATAGCCGGTTCATTTCGTGAGCTATTGTGCCACCCTTCCTAGTGGACTGGCTAGGGCTGTGAAGATGAGGGCATTTGACCACCTGTCACAGGCTAAAAGAAGTCAGACAGAGGTCAAGCCACCAGGGAGTCCTGGCAGAGGATGAGACTTCTGAAAGTGGGCTTGGATAGGAGGAAGAATCATCTCTCCCCAGCACTCACTCCGTCTGAGGGGTCCAGCCCCTGAAGGCACTCCTCCTTAACCCAGGCTGGGGTTGCAGGCCGGCTGAGTTTAGAACAAAAGGCAGGGGAAGGCGGGGCGGTGTGGGGGGGGTGCGGTCCGGGCGCCGGTGGGGGCGGGGCGAATGCTATAAGGGGCGGCGGCCCGGCGCGGCCCAGCAGGCCCAGCAGCCCCGGGCGGATGGCACTGGCCGCCTGTCTCCTCCGCGCGTTCTCGCGCGCCCTCCTGCTCCAGCTTCCTCTGCTGCTGCTGCTGCTGCTACTGCTGCTGCTCCTGCCGCCGCCGCTGATGGCCCGGGCCAGGCCACCGGTGAGTGCCCGCCGCTCCTCCCCGAGGGAGGGCTGGGCACGCGGACTGGGCCCACTTGCTAAGCTTGACCCACCGAGTTTAGAGTCACCCTAGCGCAATCGGTCCCTGAAATGCCTTTTGGCTTTCTCTGGCCGGGATAATGAGCTTCTCGTAGCTGGCGGTGTGCAAGTGGAGCCTATGCGGCTGGTTAGGCGCAAATGTGCGCGCTGGACTCTGCTTGGGGACCGGCTTCTCCAGCCCCAGCTAGGGATGCTGGAGTGTGTGTTGGTAGAAGTAGCAGACAGAGTGGGTACCAGTGCCCCTTGATCATCACAGGAAGGAAGCAAAGCAAATCGGGGCGGGGGTTGGGGGGCGGCAGCCTCCGGTGAGCACCTCCGCAAGGTGTCTACAGTGGGATGGAGAAGAATAAAGGAAGAGCTAGGGAAGGAGAAAATGAGGCCCAAGTTGAGAGAGGTGCCTCAACCTGCAGGAGGCAAGTTTGGGAGATTTGGGGCTAACAGAGAATGCGCCCTGAGAGCGTGTATGAGCATCAGGTGGCAGTCAGAATAAAGGGGGGGGCACTGAAACTGGGCACTGGAGACCCTCAGGGAACAAAAACACGGGGAGAGAAAAGAGACGGGGTGCAGAGAAAGAGGTAAGGGGGGAGGAGAGGGGATTAGGGGACTCACAGCGCGTTTGTCCCAATAGCTGTATCCTTCCAAGCTGGTCTTTGAGGCAACTAAGCTGCTTTGGGGCTGGAGCAGGGACTACTAGAGACCTACAATACCCACCGGGTACCCTGCCCTCAGCTGCCAGCTGAGGCGACCAGCCAGCTCAGGGAATGGTGAGAGAAAGGTATGACAGGCAGGTGTTCTGGGGCTGGTCCCTTGGTCCAGCCACATTGGTCCATCTGCCAGATTTGCCTCACACTGGCCTTGGGCACAAAAGGGTTTGGAAAGAGGGGTGGGTATCGTGGGTCAGAAGCTCCTCAGGCAGAGTATGGAGTTCCCTGCCCTAGGACTTGCAGCACAGTGGTCAACATCCCTGGCCCCCACCTCCCTGCCAGGCCACCGTGGGTTGAACTCACACATTTGGAAACTGGAGAGGTCTGAGTTTGAACCATGAAACCTTGAGTGAATGCCTTCCCCCTGACTCCTTCATCTGTAAGGGGATAAAACGGGAGGGAGCCCCAGTGTCTACTATTGGGCATTTAGGATACACGAGGCAAGGTCAGGTACACTGGAGAGACAGTTGTCAGCTGTAGCTGTATCCACTCTGAGGCTTGCACAGGACCTGTGGACAAGCTTGAGGTAGGATCTCAGCTGAGGATCCATCACTCTATAGATGCACAGAGAGGGTCCCCTCTAGTGTTTTTGTCCCTAGACTGCCACCAGCAGGGCCAAAAGAGTTCTGTAAATATTTATTCAGCCCAGCCCCCAGCTTTCTGAGTTGGTGAAAGCCCCACAACCTAGTGGCCCGGGAAGCTGCCTTCCCTTCTGGAGTCAGTGGGGGAGGGGTGGAAAGGGGGTGATTAGACAGGAGGGGAGTCTGTGTACCCGTTGAATGTATGACTTGGCTGTTTCCTTGCCTTCTCTGATGCTCCCCTGCCTCATCACAGCCTGACTAAGGGACTGCCTCTCAAGGAGACTGACATCAAAAGCAAACTGAGGTTCAGGAAGGACACCACCAGCCTGGCCTTCCCTGGTGGCTTCCCAGTCTGCGGCCTTTTCTTATCTACCTTCCACTAGGTTCCTCCCATGGTCTGGACAGTACTCCTAGGACTGACCTTGAGTGTCTGAGCTATGCCAGGAGACTGGGTCAGTCTAGAATCCCTTGAGTGTGTCTGAGGCTGTAGATTGGCAGCTGCCAGGCCAAAGGAGGGTGGGGCAGAGTGAGTCAGGCCCCTCCACAGGGCAGGCCGAAGGAAGGCTGCTAGCTGAGAAAGAGGGAGTACACTAGAAACAGAAATGCTCCTTAGGAATGTGGGTCTTGGAGATGAGCCAAGCTGGTGGGGTGCGGGTGAATTCTGAGGAGGAGAGGTATAAGCCCCAGGTCGGAGCTCAGCTCTTGTCTAGCTTGCTGTGTGATCTGGAGCTAAGTCTTTAACCTCTCTGGACTCTGTTCCTGCTCTGGGATGCTGGACATTTAGGGTAAAATTAATGACTTCTCCCCAAACTCTCCAGAGCTATAGATGAGGCCAGGGGTTTTCTGAGCTTACCCATCCAGCTCACTGGATCCCAGGAACCCTGGGAGGACTGAGAATTTGGGAAGAGGAGAGTCCCAAGTCTGGGAGTACAAGGCCTAAGGGGGTAGGGTCTGGGAAGGACCTCTCCAAGTGAGATGCTGTTGCAGGGTTACAGGGTGACTCTCAGCTCCTTCTTCCAGCACTATTGCCATCTGAAAGATGGAGAAGTTGAAGCTCAACAAAGACAGTGACCTGTGCAGGTCACCAGGGCAGAGAATTCAGCTTTCAGGACCTTGTTGGAGATGGGAAGGGTTGTACATCTCCTTTTCCTTTCGTCTTTTCATGGCGGCTCCGCCAGCCTCTGGCAGAGAGGAGACACCAAGCGAACAGGCTAGACTTTGAGCTGGGAGGGGCTCCTGAGGGTTGACAACACCCTGCCATTCTTTGAGAGGGTCACTAGACTCCCCCTGTTAGAGCTGCATAGAAGAATCTGTGTGTCCAGCTGGCCAGGTTGGACAGGCACTTGTGACTGGTCATATAGAACCAGATCCACATCTTCACTGGGACACTGAGGGGGTCCCCGGGGGGGGGGTAACTTACCCATGCAAATTACCTGGGAGGCAGCAGGTGCTTTGTAACTTTCCCAAAGAAGAGAACTGCAACCTCGTCCCTTGGGAGAGGATATGGGAAGATGTGGGAAAACTCATCTCTGGCCACTGTTGCCATCAGTCGTCCTGAGACACTGACAGGGTGGGCACTGGCTGTCCCTAGCTCGCGCCCGCCCCCCCCCCCCGCATCAAAGGGGCATGAGATCACAGATCTGGAAGGGTGTGGGCAAAAATGTCTCTACTAGAACTGGGACCTCACACGGATGGGGTGTTTCTCAGTGGTCAAGCACAAGTACAGTCAGCCCTGAAATCCATTGCCATGCCTGCACCGCCACCTACACCACAGAAAGGGAAATCAGACCTCAGTTACCTGGTGCCCAAGGCCTGTGCTCAGTGCTCAATATGCTTTACCTGTGTTCTCCAGGCAGCACTTACTGGGAGTCTCATCCGCATTTGTTAGGTAAGCTAGCCCAGGGCCACACTGCAGGCTGTAGCCCCTCCAAGCTGGGGGAGTGTCATAGGAGCCTCCTCAGGAACTTCCTGGGTATGTTTGGAGACTGCAGTTAGGGCTTCATAGGCTCATGTTCCTCTAGTCTCAATGTGTTCTCCATCCAGACCTCCTTAGCCTGGACAGGAGCTGGTGACAGACAGCCCAGGACCCTCTAGCAGGGCAGGAGGAAGACTAGAGAGCTTGATGCCTTGGAACAAGTAACAGGAGACCAGAGTCTCAACCTAAGGCCAATGGACCCAGCCCTGTGCCAGCACACCTTCAAGATCCTCCATTCGCCCAGCAATTCAGTGGGCTAAGCATGCTATGTTAAAGAACTATAGCTCGCCTTTAATCCCAGCAGAGGCAGGCGGATCTTTGTGAGTTCAAGTCCAGCCTAGTCTACAAGAGCTAGTTCCAGGACAGCCTCCAAAGCCACAGAGAAACCCTGTCTCAAAAACAAAACAAAACAAAACAAAAAACCAAAAAAAAACCCAAAAAACAAAAAGAACTACATCTTAAACCTTAGGCCCCAGTGATCTGAGTTGACTTGATTCTTGCGTCGTTTTTCTTGCCCAGGATAGCCATAACCGTCACCTCCCTGGGAAGAGAGGGCCGCAGCTCCAGCACGCAGCTCTGCCTCACAGCTTAACATCTGCCCCTGCCTCCCATTGGGCCTCTAGTCCTGCTAGTAGCTCCAGACCTCCACGATGTGGTGTGCCTGACTCACCTGATGTGCTGAATGCCCGAAACCGACAGAAGCGCTTCGTACTGTCAGGAGGGCGCTGGGAGAAGACAGACCTCACCTATAGGTAGGGACCAGAGGGCAGGGGAGCAGGACTGCCTGTTATCCTTACACCTTCATCCCAAGATGCCCAAGGCCACATTCACACAGCACACAGACCTGCATGCCCACTGACCCTCCTCCCCCAGCCATTGATGGACCAATAACTGGAACCTTGGTCTAGACACATGCAGACTAGGCCCTCTTGCAGCCTAGAAGACCCTCAGTGCATGCCTGAGGGAAGATTTCAGACACTCAGACAGATTTTAGTAGATGCTTATAAGGCTTAGGCCGGGGACTGGTGGTGAATGGGACAGAGCCACGGCCCTGGTAGATCGTTCAAATCTGCCATAACAACTTAGGCCTTTTGTAGGTGGACACGAGTAATGGTGGATTCCTTGTTAGTGATCTAGTAGGTCCCTCAGCAGGTGGTGAGGAAGCCAAGACTTAGAGACAATGGTCTAGGGTCACATGGCATTGGAGCTGGGATAGGGGTGCAGAATTTCCTGGTTGGGGAACCAAGTTCCAGTATAAGGCTCCTCACAGTGAGTTGTCCTGTCAGGTCTTGGGACCCCTGGCCTTGTATCCTTTCCACTCAGTGTGTATATATAAACACATACAACATTCAAAGGTGAACGAACCCATGTCTAGAAACAGTTCCCTAAACCTGAGACCGAGGACACTCCTGGCTGCAGTCCTGAGTGCACATAGCCATTGATCGTCCACAGGCAATGCGTCTTTCTTGTGAGGAGGTGGTGAGACAGGGCTCTCATGTAACAGCCCAGATAGCCTCACACTCACAGAAATCCTCTTGCCTCCACTTGTCCGGTGCTGGGAAGAAAGGCATGAGTCACCACTCTCAGCTCTAGGGGAAGCTTGACTCCTCAGTCCTCAGGGGCTTCCTTGCCCCATGCCCAGGCCCCTCCACCTTCCCCCAGGATCCTCCGCTTCCCATGGCAGCTTGTAAGGGAGCAGGTACGGCAGACGATGGCAGAGGCCCTCCAGGTATGGAGTGAGGTGACACCACTCACTTTCACCGAGGTGCATGAGGGACGTGCTGACATCATGATTGACTTCACCAGGTGAAATCTGTGGCCTGGGATCTTTCTGGGAACACAGCCCCTTGTCAGCAGCCTCTGACTGCGTTCTGCCCCACCCCCACCCCCAGGTACTGGCATGGGGACAACTTGCCATTTGATGGGCCTGGAGGCATTCTGGCCCATGCTTTCTTCCCTAAGACCCACCGAGAAGGAGACGTTCACTTTGACTATGATGAAACTTGGACTATTGGGGACAACCAAGGTATGTGCTAGAGACCTATCTTCCAGATAAGGCAACTTAAGAGAGCACTTAAGTTGGGGTCTAGAGATTTGGCAACTGGTGGCAGGAGGTGGAGGTTGCTAACTCACCACCCCCTTTTCCAGGTCCAGGCACAGACCTGCTCCAAGTGGCAGCTCATGAATTTGGCCATGTTTTGGGGCTGCAGCACACCACAGCAGCTAAGGCCCTTATGTCCCCTTTCTACACCTTCCGATACCCACTGAGCCTCAGCCCAGATGACCAAAGAGGCATCCAGCACCTCTATGGCCGGCCCCAGCTGGCCCCTACCTCCCAAGCCCCAGCCTTAGGCTCCCAGACTGGGATAGATACCAACGAGATTGCCCTGGTGGAGGTGAGGAGGAGGTGGGAGGCAAGACTGAGGTTAAGGCGCTGTCTCTGTTCCCTTTGTGCACCCCTGCTGGCCTTATGGCTCCAGTATGTGCTCTTTTCTGGCTCCTCTATCCCACCCTAGGCGGAAACCCCGCCGGATGTCTGTGACACTTCCTTTGATGCAGTTTCCACCATCCGAGGCGAGCTCTTCTTCTTCAAGGCAGGCTTTGTGTGGAGGCTGCGCAGTGGGCAGCTGCAGCCTGGGTACCCTGCTCTGGCCTCTCGGCACTGGCAAGGGTTGCCCAGCCCTGTGGATGCAGCTTTTGAGGATGCCCAGGGTCATATTTGGTTTTTCCAAGGTGAGTGGGAACTGGAAGCCAGTGACCGAGGATTCAGGGACACTGAGGGTGGAAGACAGGACTTAGAGCCAAGGGAGAGTGGGGGCTCACTCCCTGGGCACAGCTGAGAGTCTGCCAGAGGTGGTAGCTCTTGAGATCCGAGTAGCACTGAAGGTCTTGCCCTCTGCAGCTTCATGATGATATAGTCAACCCCCAAAGCCACCGTGTGGGGTGGGGCTTTAGAGTTGAGGAAGTATTTAGGCTCGGAGGTAGAATGGCTCACGTGAAGTTTGGATAAAGAAGAGCAGGAAACTGATCTAGGCACAGTGACCCTGGAATCTGTGATTTCAATTCTCATCTGGCAGAGGTGACAACCTAGAACATTCCAGGACTTACTTCACAAACACAGGTGAGGCATGGGAACCCTGTATGTGCATTGCAAGGCAGCCAAGGGGCCTGTTACAGGTGGGGCTGGGATTCAGAGTGGTCAGCAAACATCTGCAATGGGCAGCCCTCTGTTGACCAGAATAACCTTAACTTGGGCTTATGGAACCCAAGCTTATCTTTCTTCTCAAACCAGCTCATCCCAGCTGGTCCTAACATCCTTCGTGGGGTATGATTGCTGGGAAGGCACTATCAGCCAGCAATGTTTTACAAACAAAAGAAACAGGTTGGGAGAGTCCCTGATGGTGGCCAAGCAGATCCACGGTGGCCCGGCATGGCAGTGGTGACTTGGCAGCTCCTGGCAACATCTTCTCTCTGGCAGGTACTCAGTACTGGGTATATGATGGTGAGAAGCCATTCCTAGGCCCTGCACCACTTTCCGAGCTGGGCCTACAGAGTTCCCCGGTCCATGCTGCCTTGGTCTGGGGTCCTGAGAAGAACAAGATTTACTTCTTCCGAGGTGGAGACTATTGGCGTTTCCACCCCAGAACCCAGCGTGTGGACAATCCTGTGCCCCGCCGTGCCACTGACTGGCGAGGGGTACCTTCTGAGATTGACGCTGCCTTCCAGGATGCTGAGGGTGAGTTAGGGGAGAAGTAGCTGGAGGGAGGTGGGTGTAGTAGCCCTCATGCTTCTACACAGTAGTGGCTATCATCCTGTGTGACATTCCCCCACCCCCACCCCAGACTTCATGAGGCCCAGCTCATCCTCACAGGTCCTTTGTCTAGCGCCATCTCCCCTCCTGGTGGCCACCCAGTGTTATGACCCATGTTGCAAACGAGATTGAAGGCCTAGAGGTACAAGGACTTGCCCAGGTCCCTTGGCCACAGCCAGTACGTACTAAGAACAATGCTTTGGGCATAGCACCAAGTCCTTACTTGTCTCAAACAACTCTCAGAACAGCCTTCTGATGTCACAACAGCTCTGTCTGTCTGTCTGTTTGTTTGTTTGAGGCAAGGTCTTACTATGTATCCTGGACTAAACTGGGACTTGCCCTGTAGACCATGCTGGGCTTGAACTCATAGAAATCTGCCTACTGCTACCTCCACATGCTGGGATAAAGAGTGCACCACCATGTCTGGCCATAACAGCTCTTGCTGGCATAGGTTCAGAGGGTCAAACAGAAGAACGGGCAGTGAGGTCACTAACCATACCAGATAAACAATGGGAGAGCCAGGATTCCCATCAGTTACTGCTCCTAACCACTGGACCACCAGGCTTCCCCCTGCTTCTAGTGCAGGGAACTAGAGACAAGCCCAGTGCTCTCTTGCTTGCTACTCTCCTTTGCTTCTGTGCTCACTCACACTGGGACTCATTGGGAGAACTGCTTTGAGTAGCATCAAGCTCTCTACCTCTGGTATTGTTTTCTGTGGTCTGTGGGCAGGTGTGGAAGTGAAGGGGAGCTTGGTACTGGAAGTAGTACTTTCTTTCCTGATCTGAGGTTCCCAGTACCTACTGGACCAGACCCTGGGGGCAGGCAGAAGGGCTCCGTGAAGGGAAAGGAGGTTTTGGTAAGCAAGCTCTGGAGTCTGCACATTTATTTTGTTTTGAAGGCACAGGAAGTAAATAAATGTAGCCCAGGCTGGCTTCAAACTTGTTATGTAGCCAAGGATGCCCTTGAACTCTTTCTCCTCCTGCCTCTACCTCCTGAGTGCAGGGAGTACAGACATGAAAGCCACTATATCCAGCTGTGCAGATTCCAAAGAATCCAGCAGTGGCCATGGCCTGCTCACTCAGCACAACATCATTCCTCAGGCTCAGCCTGACAGGCAGGTGCAGAGCCCAGTATCTGCTTACCCAGCCTCACCTCCTTCTCTCCTCAGGCTATGCCTACTTCCTGCGTGGCCATCTCTACTGGAAGTTTGACCCTGTGAAGGTGAAGGTTTTGGAGGGCTTTCCTCGCCTTATAGGCCCTGACTTCTTTGACTGTGCAGAACCCGCCAATACATTCCGTTGACAACACTTTGGACATACTCAGGGCTACTGACCCCCTGCCAGGTCACTTATATCATTAAAGAGACCCACAGCCACCATCTTTGTGGCTTCAGGCATGGGACAGACAGAGCCTATGTCTCCTCAGGGGAGTGGGTTGGGTTATGGCACCATTTGCAAGGAGGGCCATGCTGGTCATGGTCACCTGTCAGCGACTGCCTTAGACTGGGCAAAGGCTTTGGTGTGACTTAAAAATAAGGGCGGTCTTAGGCCAACAATATACCACTTATGTAGATTATAGTCAACCTGACTGCCCACGGCCTCATCTCTGCCCCTCAAAGCAGAACCTCTCCAAATGAATGTGGGGACCACAGTGTCTTCATTTTTATAAGGAGGCTCTTGTGGGTAGTGGTGGTAGTGATGAAATCCCCAGGGTACCATTCTGCCCCAGCCAATCAGCTGGGCCTCAGGGCAGTATCTTTCCTAATAAGTCAGCTCTGGGGAGATGCTGGACCGATAGACTTCTGGCAGGTGAATCAGAGATAGATTTCCCAGCCAAAAGGTACACAGCCAGCCAGCCAGCCAGCCAGGGAGGCAGCTGCTTCTGCTTCCTCTGGGAGACACTGAACCTCAGAGGTCCCACATACCTCAGAGCCTTGTCCCGGGCCATTTCTTCCTGGTGGGGGCGCTCTTCCTAGCACAGGTACCTTCCAAAGCCATATAAATGTGTATACAGTGTATAAAGCCTTTTTTTTTTTTTTAAAAAAAAGCTGAGACTGTCATTAAACGTGAGTGTTTTCTAAGCGTCTGTCTGGTTTATCTTTGCAATTGCAGTCAGGATTTGGGAGCTAGAGTCAAACCCTTCACCACCTAAGACTGTTTCCTGGTGCTAGGACCAATGTTTAAGGTTTCTCCTACTCCATTAATGCACAAGTAGAGAGGGGCACCTCCAGTGGCTTTTAAACTGGTTGCCTGTGTCCTCATCTGCTCCTGATACCCTCCCAAAGCAGGTCATTTGATACAATCATGTCTAAACTACCCCTTCCTTGGGGTGGGGGGGCAGGTATGGTCTCATAGATCCCTGGCTGTCCTAGAACTCAGAGATCTGCCTGCTTATGACTTTGGGGTTCTGGGGTGTTAGGATTAAAAGTGTAAGCCTCCATGCCTGGCCCGTAACTTAAAACTCTGGTTCCCACTGCTGTGAGAACAGTGAACAAAACTCACGGTTGCCACGGCCCTTCCTAGCTCTTAGCATCTCCTTCATAATGACTCTGACACCACTGCAATCTCATTAGACAGACTCTCATGAAATAGTCACCGGGGTCACTAACTGGCCACTGGTTTTCAACTTTCATAGAAGTGTATGTTTTGCACATTCCCCCATGACCCCAACCTCTCCTTAACTCTCCTCCAGCTCCTGATAGTTCCTTTGCTCACCTACACAATGTCACTTTTACTTTTATGTTCTGTGTATTTGTGTTTTTGTTTGTTTTGGTTTTTCGAGACAGGGTTTCTCTGTGTAGCTTTGGAGCCTGTCCTGGCACTCGCTCCGGAGACCAGACTGGCCTCGAACTCACAGAGATCCACCTGCCTCTGCCTCCCGAGTGCTGGGATTAAAGGCGTGTGCCACCAACGCTCTGCTCATGTTCAGTGCAATACATAATTTATGTATCTATAAAAAAATCTAGAAACCACAAATGAGAGAAAACACATTTATCTTTCTGAGATTGGCTTAATTTGTTTAATGTGATTATCTCCAGGTGCATCCATTTTTCTTCAGTTAATATTATTTCGTTTTGTAGCTAAAAAAAAAAAATCCATTGTGTACACAACACATTTCACTTTCTTTTTTTTTTTTCCTTTTTTGTTTGTTTTCTGAGACAGTGTGTGTCTACATAGCCCTGGATGTCCTTGAGCTCACTCTGGAGATCAGGCTGGCCTCTAACGCACACAAATCCACCTGCCTCTGCCTCCCGGGGGGCTGGAACTAAAAGGCCTGCGCCCCCAAACCTGGCCTATTATACCTCATTTTCTTTATCCGCTCTTCTATTGCTGAATAGCTACCTGGGCGGGGGCTTTAACTTAGCTCTGGCAACAGCGCTACAATAAACATTACTCAAACATTTTTGAGACAACAGATTCAGGGCTGCTTGGGCGTTTTCCCGCGGCACTGTCTTCCCTCAGGGCTGGTAAGGCAGGCCCCAGGGGCAGAGGCTCGGCGCAGGGCTGAAGAGCTAAGGGAAGAACGCAAGCGGTCCTTCCCGTCCACTTGGCACAAGGCACCGACCCCCTTCCAGGACGGTCATGCTTCCCGTCCCTATTTGGGCCTGCAGCGGAGACAGCCGTTCCTAGAGCACTTCCGGGGGAGAACCTGAGGCGCCAGCCTGGGGTCGCCAGGAGCGGTCCTCCTCCTCCCCGCGTACCCCCGGGCCGAGTGCCAGCCCTGGCTGTGCGACTAGGAGGGTCACCGCCCGAGTCGGGGCCTGGGTGGCTATTTATGTCCCTGAGAAGTCTCCCTTCATCACAGACAAGGGAGGCCGCTCCCACACCCCCGCTTCCCGTCCCCCGGGAGCGAAAAGCGCTCGGGTTCCTTTAAGGGCCCGCGGGAACGCGCTCGGCCTTGTGTCGCGCAGGTGGCGGCGCGCACGTTGGCGTCCCCCCCCCCGTACCGCGCATGCGCACGGAGGGTGGCCTGCTCGTTTGCACGGCCGCTAAAGGAGCCCAGTAGTGGCACGAGCGCCCGCCCGCCCGCTCTCCCGCCCGCTTGGCTTGCCCTGCCCGACCTTCCACCTCCCGGCCTCCGTTCCCTTCGGCCCAACGCACCTCGGCCCCGCCCCAGCCCACCGGATTCTTTCCAGCTCGACCCCGGCTGCCCGTTTTCCCCCGCCGCCATGATGATGATGGCGCTGAGCAAGACCTTCGGGCAGAAGCCCGTCAAGTTCCAGCTGGAGGACGACGGAGAGTTCTACATGATCGGCTCCGAGGTAGCCCGCGGCGCGTTGTCTCGGCTTCCCGGCAGGGCAGCGGCTCGCCGGCTCGAGCCCGCGGCGGGCCTGCGTCCCCCGAGTGCGCGCCTCCATTCATCGCGGAGGCGCGGGCGGCGGGCGCGTGCTCGCGTTTGGGGCGTGGCCTGGTGGGCGTGGCCGGGCCCCGAGCCTCCTGGACCCTCTGGGTTTGCTTTTCTTCTTCACCCTTGTTCTCTCGGCCCCAGCTCAGGGCGTCCAGCCGGTGCACCCCCGGGCTGATGCGAAAAGGATGTTAGGAAAGCCCCCCGGGCGCTCGGAGGTGGAGGTGCAGTCGTGCTCCTGGAACCCTGGGCAGCTGTCGTGCACCCCACCGCCAGGGTCTTGAAATCTCTGGTTGCACGAGGTTTAGGGAAGGCCTCCTCCTCCCCCCCTCCGCTTTGTTTCCTCGCCTCTGAAGTGGGATGCGGAAGCGTTATGATGCTCATTATCTGTAGAAAGTGCTAGGAGAGAAGGGGCGTTTGCTTTTGGGTGGACGAGGGCCCGAGTACCAACACTTTAGATATCTGATTTTGAGTTTTTGTAGGGAATAAAAATCTGAAGGATAGCTAATCCATAACTAGAAGAGACAGCCTCTGTTGAATCAGATAAACGAGTTTTCTTAGGAAAACCCTACAATTGGTCCTTCGGACCAGCCAAGTTGTATAAAGGTGTTTTGGGTTGTTTTTTGTTTTGTTTTCAGATCGAATCAAACTAGCCTTCCATCTAAGGGCAAACCAGCAACTATTTATGGTCATCCTCCCTGCCCCCCCCCCCCATTTTTGAGACAAGATCTTGTAGTGTAACCCTGGTTAGCCTTGAACTCATAAAAATCCACCTGACCTCTGACTCCCAAGTTCTGGGATCAATAATGGCATGTGTACCACACCAGGTTTATGTGCCTCTTTTTCAAAAGACGAAAGAAAGAAAAGGTATGGGTGGCCAGGCAGTGGAGTGCACCTTTAATCTGAGCACTCAGGAGGTAGAGAGTACGTTTGAGTTCAGCCTTACCTACATAGTGTGACCCCATCTCAAAAGAAAAAAAGAGATATGGGCATGAAATTCAGATGTGTGGATGTCAGTCAGTAAGGAGGTAAGTGCTCTCCACACTGGAGAGCTAAAGTTTCCCTGGCCGCCATGTTCAATGTCATAGACTCCATTTCATTAGTGTGTGGTTGGCTTTTGGTTGTGTGCTAGGTTTTTATTTTGTTTCTGACAGCTTAGTGCTGCATGATGAATAAAACCATAGTAGACCGAGGCTTTCAGGACACTTCATGATTCTTGACGTAGCTGTACCAGGTAATGGGGCCAATGTTGTCAGAAGCATCAGGACTTAGGGGTTCCCATTTTCACTAAACAAAAAGTAGGAACTGCCATGACATGTTTGCAGCATCCCTTCGGTGCTGCTGTTCCACAGTGGCTGTGCTGGGGACTTGTAGTCAGTGCCTGGGCATCTCCCACAGCTGGGAATGGTCCTTGTTGGCCAATAGGCATCTGCTCAAATGCAGGTTATGTAAAGCAATTGAGTTTCAACATTCCATGTAGAATAACTTGTTGAAAGAAATGTTTACCTGACCTAACATATGAAAGGGTAAATCTGGCCTTAACTCTAAGTCGGTGGTGGTAGTTTTGAAAAGAAGATTCTCATCTGGTGGAGCAATTAAAAGATAGCAGGTTAGGTGGGAAAAACCCCCAGGAGGCTAAGTGACAGCTTGCTTTTCCTCCTACCCTCTCCTTCTTCCCTCTCCCTTCCCCAACTTTTTTCTGGTGCTAGAAATTGAACCTAGAGCATTGTGCTAAACACACAGCTCCTCCATTGAACTCTGTGCCTGTCTGGTTCCATTTTTCTCATGTATATGAGATGCTTAAACTGGACATGCATGGTTTTTTGAGGTCATCGTTGTAGCATGTTTTAGGTTTTACAAAGCTAAACTGCCTTCTTTCTGTTTACTCTTGGCCCTCCCAGTTGAATGAGAATAATTCCCCCAGTACCAAAATGGACTTTGGGGCCTGGCTCTGGTTTGGGGAAGAACTCGAGGTCGTGGGGAGGGCATCAGCAGTGGTTCTATCATGTGCCACACGAGTCACTAAACTTTGAAGAAATGAATACCCAAATCCAACATCTTTATTTTGTTTTCCAGAGAGGGCAAAGACTGACTTAGGAAAAGTCAAGCCAGCAGGCCCTAGTGTGCTAAGCTCTGCAGGGACCTCAGGAAGGCTCTGTGGTACAGATACCCTGCAGGACCCTCACAGTAGTCCTAGAGGACAACAATGCTGACTTTTCCTTTGGATGGTTCCTTTGGATGGTTACGACCTACAAACCAAATAGCAACAAGGAGTCTTTTCTGTCTGTGTACAGACTGTTCAGCTCTTGGGCTCAGCAGCTCTGGCTGTTGTTAGTCTCTTCTGGAAGAAAAGTAGAGAGATGACTTCCTCTTAATAAACATACGCTATGATAGGTAGAGAAGGTGAAAAAATAACACAAGTGATCCTCTCTAGAGCAGAATTCAGATTGGAGGGCCTGGCGTCACCTTTAATCCCAGCACTTGGGAAGCAGGGGCAGGCCCATCCCAGTGAGTTCAAGGCCAGCCTAGTGTACATAACCAGTTACAGGCTAGCCAAGGCTACATAGGTAAAGAGGCCTAGATTTGCAGCTGGAGCCAGCACCTTGCACCGTGTCCCCTGGTTGTCCCCACTGTGTGACACTGCAGACATCATTTCTGAAGTCAGTGAGGCCATGGATCTTTATAAAAATCATAGGACTAGCTTTTCATGAAGGGTGTCCTTAAGTGTTGCTACAAGCAAACTAAGCTATTACTCGGGGGAAGTAGTGATTTCTAAGATAGTCCAGGGATTACTAATATAGGGCTTTTTAGACTTGAGAAAATTCTTTTGGTGTCTCTGGTTTGAGTTTTGTTACTAAATAAAGCAACACAGGCAGCGGGACAAATTATCTTGCATCTGTCTAAAATTAAAGACATTTTGGTGTTTATTGCCTTGTAAAAATATCAAAGTCTGCTTCTTAAGATGAAAGGAGGTCACAGGAGTCTCAGATTTCAGAAAAGTGCCAAGAAATCTTTCGTCCTGATCGACATCACAAGCTCCTTACTGAGGTCTGGGATCCTCCCCAATAGACATCTGGTCAGATCTTTTGGAACTTGGTTCTGATGTCAGGATACACAGATTCCAGCCAGATGTGCACTGCTGTTGAACCCTTGATGTCAGCAAAATGTGTTTTATGGCTGCTGACAGGCTGGCGTCTGGAGGCCTTGTATCTCATGTACTTGATCCAGCAAATCCTCTCTGCCAGAGCCCTTCGGCATAGTGATCGATGGTCTGACCCTCATAATGAGCCTTCTTGCTTTACTCATAGGTGGGAAACTACCTCCGTATGTTCCGAGGTTCTCTGTACAAGAGATATCCCTCACTCTGGAGGCGACTAGCCACTGTGGAAGAGAGGAAGAAAATAGTTGCATCGTCACATGGTAAAAAAACAAAACCTAACACTAAGGGTGCGTCTTCACGAGGGTTTGTAAACCTGTTTCAAAACCACTCGCTTATGTCATGAAGATAAAACGTTTTCACTCCAGTGTCTTCATTGCAGCCTGACCTTAGTTCGGTAGGGAGCATCCCAGGGGCAGGCCACCCTGCCAGCGCACACATGGTTCAGTTGAGAGTAGCTCAGCGAGTCTTTGGTGCTCCACTGTTGTGTGTTCCTGGCTGGGCCAGTGGGTATGTGAGGGGCCAGGGCCAGGGCCAGGGTAGTAGCAGGTGCTGTGAAGACATGTTGGTCTCAAAACGTTTTAGGAATGCTGTGATTTGCTACCATTTGCTGTGAGTGTGTTGCCGTAGTCGTCCTTCTTGCAGCCCTAGTAGCAGACGGTGGCCCCAGCCCTCACTTTCTTCTGGGGCTTTCACCGCTTCCCTCCCAGAGCACATTTATCTCATAATACTTCATCTTGGCAACCAGTATGCTAAGCTCATGTGCATGTACCCATTCCACGTGGCCTGCCCTGTGCCTGGGGCTTGCTAGGTGAGCCACCTGGTGCTAGTGAAACTAGTGCAAGGTCTGGGCTGTGGCAACTCTGTGCAGAGTGAAGATGCTCTTCATACATTTTGGGGCCTCTAGGAAGAACATTTGGGTATGGGCGCAACATGCCATTTGGCCGGTGGCAAAACTGCTTTCCACTCAGCAGAGGCACCCTGTAGAGAGCTGCCCTGGGCCTGGGTGCATGTGTCCGTGCATGCATGCGTGCTCATGAGCACTCTGTAGTCTGTCTTGTCAGTAGGTGCTAATGTGCTAATGTAGTTGTCTGTTGTGGTGTATTGGGGTTCTTTTAATGCAGGAGCCAGAGCTGCTTTTTATCCACTTCTGAAAGAATCCACTATTGCCTGAAACAGTTTCCTTTGTGTCCCCTCTGCCAAAAGTGGAATATAGTCACTAGCATGGTGGCTACCTAGCTTTGCCTGCCCTTCCTTGAGTTCCCATGAAGCCTTAGTGGTCTTGCTACCATGTGCCTTCCTTTCCTATAACCAAGTGAGTCCTCCAGCAAAGCTAAGCAGGTCCTGCAGATAAGTAGCAGCGCTTGACAGAGGTTCCCTAGAACTGGGCGGGGAGGGGGGGGGAGGCATATCACGTGGTGTGAAGTTCTGTCTTGTTTTCCAGACAACCACATCTGGCCTGACTCAGGGATGGTAACTTTTGCTTGGTGTGAAATAGTTCTTTCCAACTCTCTGGGCTCTTGTTTTAAAAGAAGAGGATTCATCTTTCATTCTGTCTCCCATCTTGCTTTGTGTTTTAGATTGTGGTGGTGTCAGACCTCTTCCCACTGGGGTGTTACTCTGAAGCCTTCCTGGCAGCCCCTAAGCTGCAGCTACCCCCAAACATGTCTGCCCCAGAGCTAGTGCTCTTAAGAGGCAAATTCGTCCAAATCCATCCCACCAGAGGCTTTCTCCACTGAGATGTCTAGGTAAAGCCTCAGTCCGGATTGCCCTTTTGGAAGAGGCTAGCACTCAGCAGTACTGAGTTTGACACCTTGCTTTCCCCACCTCCTGCATGTGAGGACCTCGTGTGCTGTATCAAGTTGGTTGTCAGCTTGTTCACACTGCTGCAGGATGACCACAGTGGGGTTTCTCTGCTTACAGATCATGGGTACACCACCCTCGCCACCAGCGTGACGCTACTGAAAGCCTCGGAGGTAGAAGAGATTCTGGATGGCAACGATGAGAAATACAAGGCTGTGTCCATCAGCACAGAGCCCCCCACCTACCTCAGGTATGCCTTCCTAATCTCAGTTTGCTCCAGAGACATGTGGGGGTATGTGTGTGTGGGGGTCTCATCCTGAAGAACAGGGTAAAGTGAAAGTTGCTCACTCACTATGTTTATAATTGCCTGACCTTGGTTTCTAAGTTTCTTCTGTATCTTTGACATTCTTAACAAACATAGGCCAAGTCTTGAGTTCTGGAATGTTCTGAATCTGGGACTCATTTGCCCCCCCCCAAAAAAAATTGTGACTCAGATAAACTTCCAAAAGAAACAATAGATTTGAATACACACAGGTAGAACTTTGAAAAAACCTTTTCCTTCTTTCTTTTTTGAGACAGTTCTCATGTGGCCCAGGCTGGTCTTAAAATTTGCGGTGTAGCTAAGTATGGTGTTAAAGTTAGAATCCTCCTGCCTCTACCTCCTCGATGCTTTGATTACAAGTGTGTGCCATCATGCCTAATTATAATAGTGCTGGGGATGGTACCCAGGACTTTGTGCACACGAGCAGCGCTCTACCAACTGAACCATCTCCTCCTCAGGTCCAAACAGGTGTTTTTGGTTTTCTTTTCTTTTTTTTTTTTTTTTTTTTTTGATCAGGGTTTTTCTGTGGCCCTGGCTGTCCTAGAACTCACTCTGTAGAGCAGGCTGGCCTTGAACTCACTGGTGCTAGGATTGAAGGTGTGCATCATCACCACCCAGTCAAGACAGGGTTTCTCTATGTAGCCCTGGCTGTCCTGGAGCTCACTCTGTAGACCTTCCTGGCCTCGAGCTCAGATGTCTGCCTGCCTCTGCCGCTGGAGTTGTCTTTTAAAAATAACTTTTAAAAGTTGTATTATTGTAGGCTGGAGAGATTGCACGTGTGTGACATGCCATGCGTGTGGAGGTCAGGGGACAGCTTTGTAGAATCAGTGCCCTCCATGTTTTACATGTGTTCAGATCACCACACTCGCAGAGCAAGTGCCTGTGCCCAGTGGGCCATCTTCCCATCCTAGACTGGAACCTTTAGGAAAGTAATTGTGGTGACAAAAAGGCAAGTCCATCTTCCCATCCTAGACTGGAACCTTTAGGAAAGTAATTGTGGTGACAAAAAGGCAAGTAATTACATTTTCACTGTGTTGTATGTAGTGTCTACACATCTGGACGTAAAAGTAAACTGAAGACTCTAATAGATTTGGTGAGTGAGTGGTGGTGCTAGAGGTTTGAACCCACGGCTCCATGAGCTTGTGTCCACCACTGAGCTACGCCCTAAACAAGAGCATACAATAAGTAGAGTATGGACTGTATCTGGAAATACGAGAGGTAAACTAACATAGGAAGAATGTTTGTCTTCTTCTGTAATCTTGTTCTGTTGGAGGTAGAGTGAAACATGGAGCCCAGGGCCTCTCTGCTAAAACGTGTTCTACTGTTGAGCTGCATCCCCAGTCGCTTGTGTCATTTTAAAAATTCAAAGCTTAAAAAAAAAAAGCTAGTCAGTGTGACCACACCTGTAATCCCAGAACTCTCAAGTAAAAGCAGGAGGATCTTGATTTAAAGGCCTGCCTGGGCTACCTTATCAAAAAAGGGAGAGAGAGAAAAAAACAAAGTTTAATGTACAAAACCCAGGGTAGTAGGGGAAGAAGGTATTGTTCAGAGTGATGTGGCTGTTGAAAATTATTTCCATCAGGAGTTCTCTTTGTTAGATTGCTTTGCTGCCCCCCCCTCGGCCCCCCAGAGAAGGTGGCATGCATCCAGGCTGGTGGGCGCTGTAGAGGCATGCTCAGCAGATTCTTGTTCTCCCCAAGGGATGTGGTAAGAACATAAGGATAACTAGGCCTTCCCAGGAAGTCACAGAAGGAAATTATGTACATCTGGATGACACTTTTATGTTTGCACATGTCAGCTGGGAACCCTTTATACAGTAGTAAACAATTTCTTGATTGTGTCATATGATGACCAGCTGAGGGAGTAGATTCCTGTTGCCTTGGAAGCCAAAACAACAGGGATGGGGTGTCCAGAGTTTGAAGTAAGCAGCTACACTGCTCAGTCAACCTGACATTGGGCCTGTCAGCCTACCTCTCCTGCACTGGATAGTTGTCCCCTCTGAGGTTCTTGGAAAGTTCTTGTAGTGGGAGAAAGATCGGAGCTAGGGCAGGGTTTGAGGGTCAAGGGGTGGGGTCAGCACAGAAAGGTCTGTAGTTTCCAGATAGAAGCCCAGCCGCCCTGGAATTGTCTGGAAGGTGCAAAGAATGCCAGCCCTTTCCAGAGATGGACACTCACTTAATCTGAGTGGGGCTTAGGAATTTGCTACTTAAAATTCATGAACCATTTGTCCACATAGGCTGAGATGGAAACTGGTCTTGCTGCCCCAGCAGTTGAGCCCTGTGCAAATTAGTCCCCAGTTGTTGGGCTGTGGTCCGGGTCTAAGGTGAAAGCAGACCTTAAGGTCAGAGCCAGGCCTGCCGTGCTGCAGACTTAGTAAGGTCCTGACCAAACTCGGCACTGTGCTTCATTCCCTGCCCCCACCTCTGCCCAGAGGGCGGCCCAGACCCTAGCTTTTTTTTCTTCAGAGTAAAGGTTACAGTTAAAGGCTCTGCCCCCAAGGTCAAAGCCCTGACCTTTCTTGGAAAGTGCTGTTAGCCTCACTGTGACCTCTAGGGACAGTTGTTAGTTGTTGTAGGAGTTGTGAGTGCAGTGGTGGGTAATAAAGGTGAGTGTTCTCCTTTCATTGGTGCTGCTGTGATAAAATATCCTAACAAAAGGCAGCTTAGAGGAAGGATTTATATATATAGTTCACCACTGAGAGACAGTCGGGGAGGATCTCAGACAGCTAGTTGAGAGCAGAGAGAAGCATGTACCCACCTGCCTGCTTGCATCGCTAACTTGTTTTTTATTCTTTCATATGTATGTATGTGTACACATTTATGTATTTATTTGGGCAGGATTTCACTCTGTTGCCCTGGTACTCACTGAGATTCACCGCCCTCTGCCTCCCGAGGGCTAGGATTAAAGGTGTGAGCCACTACACCTAGCTCAGCTAGCTTCTTCATTCTTTTTTTTTAATGATTAAAGATTTTTTAAAATATTTTATTTATTATGTATACAACATTCTGCTTCCATTTTTATCTGCACATCAGAAGAAGGCACCAGATCTCATAATGGATGGTTGTGAGCCACCATGTGGTTGCTGGGAATTGAACTCAGGACCTCTGGAAGAGCAGTAGGTGCTCTTAACCTCTGAGCCATCTCTCCAGCTCCTAGCTTCTTCATTCTTAATACAGTATTAGATGTCAAGCCCAGGGAATGCTGCTGCCCACAGTGGGCTGGGTCTTCCCACAGCAACTAATAGATAAGGGCATTCCCCACAAAATGCCCACATGCTAGCCTAGATCTAGGTTCCTCATGGAGACTCTCCTCACCCGTGATTCTGGGCTGTGTCAAATAGACAGTTAAGTCTAACACAGTGGGCAGCACATAGTGGCTCCTAGTCAGGGTCTGGCTAGGGAAGACAAACCAGTACCAGCAAAGCACTGTGGAACCCCGGGGTTCTCCTTTGTCAAACTCAGTCGGGGATGCTCAGTGTGAAATAGCTTTGGAAATTTCCCCAATAATAAGAGTAACTTGGAGTTTGGAAAAAGAGTTTTTCATGTTGCATGGGTTAGTTGCTTATCTCCAGTGCTATTTCCTAGAATATGTTTATCAATGAATCAATTTTTCTCACTTCTGTAGTTCCGTAAGTTTAGCAAACAGAAGCCTTGTCAGTGCATTTTGGAATGGCCAGCACATCTAAAATCACAACTAGTCAGGTCTGTAGTCCTAGCTTCTCAGAAGGCTTAATTCAAAGCCAGAAAGTCAGGAGCCCTTCACTAAGCCTGCTCACAGTATCTTACTGCTGCTGTCCCCATGGCTGACAGCACGGCCATGTTTTGAGTGAGGGTAGAGCAGGGAAAAGGATTAGAGTAGCCAGTTTGGCCCAGTCATATCAAGTCTCCTTTCTGCAGATCTTTGCCCACTGAGCCCTGACTCAGCATCTAATTCCCCTTTCTAGGGCATTTTGGGAAGTCTGCATCTTATTCTCCTTTCCCTAATTAGGAATGTGCTTCTGTCCAAGCCATTTCTAGCTTGTAGTGCAGGGCATCACGGCCATGGTTAAGACCAGCTTGTGCCTGGCTCTTCCTTCCTTCCTTCCTTCCTTCCTTCCTTCCTTCCTTCCTTCCGTGTGTGTGTGTGTGTGTGTCCATCTTTTGAGACCGGGTCTTACTTGTTTTTTTTTTTTAGATTTTTATTTACTTATTACGTATACAGTTATCTGCATGCATGCACACCAGATCTCATTACAGATGGTTGTGAGCCATGTGGTTGCTGGGACTTGAACTCGGGTCCTCTGGAAGAGCAGTCGGTGCTCTTAACCTCTGAGCCATCTCTCCAGCCCCGATACTAGGCCTTACTTGTAACTCTGGCTGTCCCGGAACTCAAAAGAAATCCATCTGCCTCCCAAGCTTTGGGATTAAAGGCGTGTGCCACCACCATGCCCCACCCTGTATCTAATATTTTTTGCCCTTCTTCTCACACAGGTACCTCTTGGTACCAGGAGGAGTCTCACAGTGTAAGAAATGTCCAGATGTCCTCCACAGGAGCTTGGAGCCTGCCAGGGCACACTAGTGCCCACTGAGCACAACTAGAGTCCAAGTGAGCAGAACCTGACTCCTGCTCTCAAGGGGTTACTTTCTCTCTGTGTGTCTCCAGGGAACAGAAGGCCAAGAGAAACAGCCAGTGGGTGCCCACCCTGCCCAACAGCTCCCACCATCTGGACGCTGTGCCATGTTCCACCACCATCAACAGGAACCGCATGGGTCGGGACAAGAAGAGAACCTTCCCCTTGTGGTGAGTAAGCACTGCTGTGCTTAGCCTCTGCACAGATTGCCCTTCTTTCTCCAGGGCTCTGTAGTCTCCTGCCTAGAGAGGCACTGTCAGGGACCCTGTGCTTTCACAAATGCTGCCCTGCCACTGCCTCAGCCCCGAATGCTGTTCTCTTACTTCCAGGACATCATCCCCAGATTTCCCCATCCTCCCTGGCTCCCTGCTCTGTTCTTTCACATTTTCCCCTTCCTGAGCGCCTCAGTGTAATTCTTGGGGACACAGTCCCTAGGCATTTCCCTGCTGTATGGTTCATGGGATTCCCATAGCCCATCTAGGGGTTTAGGTGATACCCACATGCCTCCCACTGTGTCATTTCTCTGTGACTGCTGAAACAAAGCACTGCAGTAACTTAACAGCAGTGCAGATTTAGTCTCTCCTAGTTCTAAAAGTCAGGACTCTGAAGAGGTTCTTAGGCCAAAATCACGGTGTGAGCAGAGCATTGCTCCCGTCAGAGGTTCATTCATTAAGCTTTGACCTATGGCCTTAGTATTTTTCATTCCCTCTTCTGAGATGTTTGCTAAGGCTTAAGGGAAAGGTGGTGGTTTTTGTTTTGAGACAGGATCTCACTCTGTACTCCATAATAACCTTAGACTGCTGGCAATTCTCCTGCCTCAGCTTCCCAAGTGCTGGGATTACAGGCATGAGCTACTAGACCCTGCTAGTATGTCTGGGTTTTCTTTCTAAGGCAGAGCTTCCTGGCTTTTCCTGATGCATTCATGAAGCACACTGCCCCACCCTGTTGCAGAACTTAAACACAGACATGTCTGAGCTTGTCATTTTTGCCCCTCTGCACTCCAATTAGACTGGCCTCGGGCCCCTGGTAACCTCTTCTGTGTCACCTCAATGTTAGATGACAAGTGCCTATATGAAATGGCTTTGCCTTCCAGCCATATTTACAGTAACTCACAGTGCAAAGGTAAGCTAGAAACTTGGTCCCTGGAGCCCTGGCTGACAACTGCTGTGGTGTCACTTTCAGCTTTGATGACCATGATCCGGCTGTGATCCATGAGAATGCATCACAGCCTGAGGTGCTGGTTCCCATCCGGTTGGACATGGAGATTGATGGACAGAAGCTGCGGGATGCCTTTACCTGGAACATGAATGGTATGCGGATGGTCACTTTTGCCTGGGCTTTGTATGAAAATGGCCCACTTTCCAATCAACTGCCTGTCAGGCAGGTTCTCAACCTGACACTTGAAGCTTTGTGGCATGGTTCTTAAGGCTGTAAACCTGAGTTCATTCTGGTTCTGCTGCTGGCACTATTCTTCATGAACTGGGCATGTGTCTTAGTTGGTTTTCTTTAGCTATAACCAGATATCTGAACCTGGGCAATTTATAATAAATATAAGCGATTTACTCTAGCATGTGTCTAAAAGCTAGAAAGTTCAAGGTTCAGCTGCTAAGTAAGGTTTTCTTCTGTTGAGGCCTCATGCTGCTTCAACTCATGGCAAAAAGGAGAGGGGAAGTCACTTAGAGAAACATGAGGACATGCTTAAGACAGTCTGCCTTTGTAGCAAGACCAACGTAACAGGAATGTGCACTCACTCACTAGAGAAAGCTGTGCCTGCCTGCGCTACCTTAAGCTCCCAGCTTTCAGAAACTAAGCACTACCTATGCTTCCAGCTGTCAGTAAGTAAATAAATGTGTGGTTGTGCATGGCTTTAGTGGCTGGCTTGATCTGGTCAGCAACATGGAATGTGGATGGAAAAAAATAACAGCATAGAAGAAAACAGGCAGAGGGAGGGAAGAGGGCTCAGCAACACTTAGGGTATTTGAAAAAACCTTGGAGAAACATTATTTTATATTTGAGGTGGTGGTCTGAGTCCTTAATTCCAGCACTGGGAGGCAGAGGCAGGCAGATCTCTGTGATTTCGAGGCAGCTTGGTCTACAGCTTGGTCTTTTGCCTGGGCTTTGTATGAAAATGGCCCACTTTCCAATCAGCTGCCCGTCAGGCAGGTTCTCAACCTGACACTTGAAGCTTTGTGGCATGGTTCTTAAGGCTGTAAACCTGAGTTTACAGAGTGAGTTACAAGGCAGCCAGGGCTATAGAGAAACCCTGTCGCAAAAAAAATAAAAGGATGCATTTCTAAAATCAGGCACTGTACTGTGTACCTGTAATCCTAGGACTTGGGAAGTAGAGGCAAAAGGATTGCACAGTCATGGTCAGCCTAGGCTACCTTTGTGAGGTTCTAATAAAAAAATGAAGCATAAACACAAACAAGGATGGTAATGTGTGAATTTCAGGTTTTGTCTTTCTCCTATGAGTTGGTTAGCTCTACAGTAGCAGTTTTCAATGTCACAAGGCCACATATGTGCTCTCATGCCTCTGCCCTCCCTCCTTACTGATTTTTGACAAAAATGCAAATGCAGGTGATTGGAGGAAGATAGTTCTTTGGACAAAATGATGCTGGAGCAATTGCATATCTAAAGATGATAAACTTTGACCTAATCTCACACCTAATACTAACTCTAGTCTTAATGTATATAAGACTAGAGTATATAGAATCACAGACTTAATGTATATAAAACACAAAATCATGAAACTTGTTGGGGAAAGTGTAAGAGAAAATCTTGGGTGTTTGGAGCTAGACAAAGAATCTCAAGGCAGCACAGTCCAGAGCTGAAAACACTGAAAACTTGGACCTCATCAAAACTTGGCTCTGCAAAAGACCCTGTCTGAGGGTTAAAAGACAGCCAGATGTGGAGGTGTGTGCCTCTAATCTCAGCACACAGAAGGCAAGAGCAGGCTGATCTTGGAGCTCAGGTCTACAGAGCAAATTACAGGCCAGCCAGGGAGGTCTACATAAGGAGACCCTGTCTCAAAAAGAAAAAGATAACAGATAATGGAAATGTGATCAAGGTACTTGACATATTTGTATGAAATTGTGAAAGAACAAATCATAAAAACTCAAAGCAAACATTTAATTAGAATAAGGACACAGGCTAGAGAAATGGCTAAGAAGCTAAGAACACTAGCTGCTCTTTCAGAGGACCTAGGTTCAATTCCCATTGGGTCTGTAATTCCATTTCAAGAGAATCCAATGCCACCTTCTGGTCTCTACAGGCACCAGGCATGTAAGTGGCACACAGACGTGTGCAGACAAAACAACCACACACATAAATGTAAGTCTAAAAAAGTACCTTAGAATGAGGACAGAAGACATTTGGATACATTTCACTGAAGATACACCAATGGGAATAAACACTGAAAAGGTGTTCAGCTTTATTAGCTATTCAGGACATGCAAATGAAAGCCAGTGACACACTAGCGAGGATGTGGAAGAAGTGAGTCCCTCTCACTGGTGGAGATATAAATGTCTAAGCTGCACAGAAAACCTGTTCAAAGCTGGACATGTGCCGGCTGTATGAGAGCAGCTACAGCGCAGGGCGTGTCCTAGAGAGCTCTGAAGGTGTCTGTGTACACCGAGACCTACATGTAAACATTGATAGCAGCTTTGTGCATAATAGCCAGAAGTTTGAAGAGGCCTAGATGCCCTCAGTGAGTGAATACTTGAAGAAAATGTGAACCCCCTGAAGAATGCTAAGTAGCAGTAAAAAGGAAATAACAGCCTGTATGGATCTCTGAAGAGTTTTTTGTTGTTTGGTTGTTAGGTGTTTTTTGTTTGTTTGTTTGAGAAAGAATGTAGCCCTGACTGCCATAGAACTCACTGTGTAGCCCAGGTTAGCCTCAAAGTCATAGCAGTCCATTTGCCTCTGTCTCCCAACTGCTGGGGTTGAAGGTATGCACCATCTCGCCTAGCTTCTCTGAAGACATTTTCTGACTAGAAAAAAAGTTACTCCCAAAGTTGCAGAAGGTATGATTCCAATTCTTTGGGTGCTCAAATTATAGAAACACATGCCACAGATGAAGAGTGGTAAGAGGCAAGTAGGTGTGACTACAAGAGAACCTTAGAGGGATCCTGGTGCTGATGGACATGTCCTGGATCTTGACTGCCCGAGTTTGGTTCTGAGAGCACACTCTGGTTTCATAGGATGTGAACCTTGGGAAGATTCCCCTGGGGCAGGTGTCTGCAGGATGTGGCTAGAAGGGCAAGAATGCTTCTCTGCTCCTCTTGAGTGTCTGGGAAGGCCAGGTTCACTAGTCCAGTCATCCGCATTGGCAAGAGGGGAGAAGCCAGGACAGGCATGAGCACCGTGAGATGAGGCACTACAAATAGGTTGGGATGTTTGCATTTTCTGATTTCAGAGAAGCTGATGACCCCTGAGATGTTCTCAGAGATCCTCTGTGATGACCTGGATTTGAACCCGCTGACCTTCGTGCCAGCTATCGCCTCTGCCATTAGACAGCAGATTGAGTCCTACCCCACAGACAGCATCCTGGAGGACCAATCTGACCAGCGTGTCATCATCAAGGTTGGTGCAAAGAGGACTCAGCCCTGGGTGAGGGTTACTTGGGATGCAGTTTCTAGGCCTTCAAACTTCAAACTTCAGGTGTCCTTCAGGGACAACCTGACTGTCCTCAGGAATGGAAGCACTGACTTTTTAAGAGGAAAGTGTCATGTTGTGGGTAGGACAACCAGTGCTGTTATATCTGTCAGGCACTGAGGCCAACCCCAGAGTTAGAAGGTGAAAGCGGCTGGTGGCTGAGTAGGTATGAAAGCCCGTGTGAGATGTGCCGCTCCAGTGTAATACTCTTAGGTGCTGGACCAGAAATACTTTGTGATTCAAATACCTGCTTGTTTTCCTACTTCCAGCTCTTCGGGGTTTCCACTCACATTTAAAAGCCCGGGTCACTTGGCTACCTTTTCATATTTTGAGGACCTACCAAACTTGCACAACAGTTGCTTTCACACTAACTGCACACAGGTTCCGGTATTTCCCGATAGTCACCAAATATTTCCCTATAGTCACCAAAAGCTGTTATTTCCCTCCCTCCCTCCCACCCTCCCTCCCTCCCTCCCTCCCTCGATAATAGTCATCCTAATGGGTGTAAAGTATCTTACTGTGTTGAATTTATTTTACTTTATTTTTTTTGTTTTATTATTACTTTTGGGGGAGGGCAGTTCAAGACAAGAGTTTCTCTGTGTAGCCCTGGCTGTCCTGGAACTTGCTCTGTAGCCCAGGCTGGCCTCAAACTCACAGAGATCCGCCTGCCTCTGCCTCCGGAATACTGGGATTAAAGACGTGCACCACTGTGCTTAGTATTTTTAGCTTCATTATTATTAGTCTGTGTGCTTTGATGCATCTGGCTTGCTGTGTTGAATTATTTTTAACTATTATTTGTGTGTGTAGAGTTGGTGTTTGGGAATAGGCATATCTTTCTAAGGGGTAAGGAAGTAGATAGGGCAGGTGTACCTGCTTGGCAAGAGGTTTGTACATTAGGGTACAGATGATGGCTTACAACAGACTCAAGGACAGTCTCTGAAGAGTGTCATGCTGAGCCCTGCATGGTCAGCGTAGTGACATGATTGATGGCCACAGGTGTAAAGGACACAGAAGACACTTGGTCAGCATGAGGGGGTGGGGGGAGATGAGAAGAGAGGCTAAGGTGGGATCAGGTGCCCAGAGCCTCCGTGTCTAGTGACAACTGGGAGGTGTGTGAGGCTGGTCCTATTATAAACAAGGAACCAGACAGACAAGGGCCAGCCTTGGTTCTTAGCTCCTGAGTCATGGGCAGAATTCGCTCCGACCTGGCAGTTGAAAATGGCTTGTCCCCACCTCCTCCCAGCACTCCTGCGCTGACCTCACCTGTGTCTCTTGGTTCTCGCTGCAGCTGAATATCCATGTGGGGAACATCTCCCTGGTGGACCAGTTTGAATGGGACATGTCAGAGAAGGAGAACTCCCCAGAGAAGTTTGCCCTGAAGCTGTGCTCGGAGCTGGGTTTGGGTGGGGAGTTTGTCACCACCATTGCTTACAGCATCCGGGGACAGCTGAGCTGGCACCAGAAGACCTACGCCTTCAGGTAGGATAACTGCCATGGTCATCCTACCCTCTGGTCTCACATTTTTGCTCACTTTCTTGCCTATGTTGGGAAAAGACTTCACTGCAAACTGGAATGTGTAACAAAAGCAAGAACAAATGGCTTTTTACAAAGACGTACAATTCAGGGAGTTTGTTGGTAGGTTTTAGTCTCAGCTAGGTTTACCAGACATCCCAAGAATCAGCTTCCTTAGAGCTTTCTGTCTTTATGAGCAAGAGAAAAGGGGCTGTAGAGAGGTAGCCCCAGTTCCATAGGGACCCAGCGCTCTCTGTAAGACCAGGAATGGAAGGGATATGCAGACATGCACTTGGACAGTACTTCCACACACACAAAATAATAAAATGTTTTGAGGGAGGGGGGATAAGGCCCATCCAAAAGGGTATGAGCCCCCTCAGCCCAAGCCTTGATATGCTTAGCAGGTACATGAGTTGCTTGTTGGGGCCTGCCTGGATCCCTGGAATCAGAAAAGGCTACTTTATCTTCCCAGCCAAGCAGGCCTGTCTGTTGTTCCATCTGGGCAGCTGGGGTGCTACCCACACTGCAAGAGACCTAACAGTGACAACCAGGGTACATGAGACTCAGAGTCTAAAAATTTAGAGGACCAGAGCAGCCAGAACTCCTGATTCGTCCTGCTTTCTCACAGTCACCTACCCCCGTGGATGTGTGGGACTAGGCATTTCTTAACCACTTACCACAGGAAAAGGATTGTTGTCCTTACCGTCCTTGCAGGTCCCCCCTGCTAGAAGGAGCCCTGGCCTGGTTTCTGCTGTGCACAGAATATGACAGGCACCGAGTTCCATGACCCCTTCAAGTGAGCTTTAAGTTCTGAGCCTCTATCACTTCATGTTGGAAGCACACGAAGTTCCTCCCAGTGCACCTGCCGTTCTCTATTTGTTCCTGTCCCACTCCCTTCCGAACCTGTCCCATAGTCCCTGGCCTTTGGTTGTGTCCACAAAGTAGCAGAGAGCTGCTGGTCACACGGCATGTGTGAGCAAGACCATGATGCCTGTACATTTTAGAAGGCCCGATGAAGGCCAGGCAGTGGTACCAGGCGCACACCTTCAATCCCAGCACTGCCGGAGGCAGGGGCAGGTGGATCTCTGTGAGTTTGAGACCAGCCTTGTGTACAAAGTGAGTTCCAGGACAGCCAGGGCTACACAGAGAAACCCTGTCATGAAAAATCAGGAGTGTGTGGGGGGTGCTGATAAAGGCCAGGGCAGGAACAAAAGCATTGGGATGGGAGTTGGGGGTGGGTAAAAGGTTCAGGCATTACGCTGGCTGCCCCTGTTACCTGGCGAAATCCACTCAGGCAGAACCCCAGTCAGCCCAGGGTTCCATGGGAACTAAGTCTGCACACAGGTGTAGAGGACCCCTTTAAAAGACAGACCCCTGCCCATTTACGCTCTCTCTACTCTCTCTCTCTCCCTCTCTCTCTCTCTCTCTCTCTCTCTCTCTACCTCTACCCTTCTCTCTACTCTCTCTTTCTCTGCTCTTCTCTTCTCCCACCTACGCGCACGTGCTCTCTCTCTGTGGCGACCAGCCATGGTGGTTAGCCATTAACCCTGTTTCTCTTCTTTCTTAGTCTCCCTACTCTGCCAGACCTATAATAAACTGGTTAATATGTCTCATCTTCTGTCTCATGTTGCACCCGCCTCCTCTTTCTTTATTTCTAATTTAAGCAAAAATTAACAATGGGGGTGGGGGGTGTGATAAACTGGTAAGGGGCTCCAGGATGCCAGAGTACTGAAATAGAGCGACAAAAAACAAACCTCTCAGAACCAGCATGAGGACAAAGAGGCTATAACAAGGACTGTAGGGATGGTTCAGTGGCTAAGAGCGTTGATGGCTCTTGCACAGGACCCAGGATGATTGCCAGCTCCCACATGGTGGCTCACAACCATCTGTAACTTGTTTCAGAGGATCTGGTGCCCCCTTCTGGTCTCCGTGTGCACCCAGTACATGTACATATGTGGAAGCAAAGTACACAAATTCATAATAAAGCAGATAAAGTTTGTATTTTTTTTTTAAAGAAGGGCTATGACAAATGTGGTCAGATAGGCTTGCTGCTCTTAGAAGAATTGCCTACAGCAAAATGACTCAGCCTCTCCTGAGCCAGTCCCTGTGCTCAAAGCCAGGGACAGGCAGACAGCATCCTGTCTGGCACAGGACAAAGACAGGTGTGTTACGTGTGGCACCAGTGACTGTGGTGGGCACAGATCCTAAGGTGAAGCTGCCTGGGGCAGGAAGGGCAAAGCAGATGTTTGGATGCCCTGTCCAAGCTCTGTATGGAGCTCATCACTAGTGTCTGTCCCCTGAGGCTGCTTATACCCACAGCCCTACCAGGATGGTGTGCTGGGCAGAGAGGTAAAGGTGTACTCAGAGGGCTTGGCAGCCTAAATGAGGGATAGAGAAACATGTTCCTCTGCTGGTGTAGCATCAGCAGTTATATAGGGGAACCGCTAGAAGCCCCTGGGGCTGGTTAAGTGTGTATACTTGTTAGGTGTGCACCATAGAGGGTGGGCATCCTAGTAAAACGCCACCAGCCAGCCCAGCCTGGGTTTCATTCTTATAACTACTCATTGAGAGACAGTTCTCACCACACCGCTTAGCCATTTGTTTTACTTTAAAAATTTGTTTAGTTTTTTGCATTACTAGACTCTAAGGCTGTCCTGGAATGTGCTTGTAAACTAGGCTGGCCTTGAACTCAGAGATCTGCCTGCTTCTTTCTCCCAAGTCCTGACATAAAGGTCTGACGTCTTTTTACTTTTTGATTTTGAGGTAGGGTCACACTGAGTTGCTGGCTGTGAATTCATTCTGTAGCTCAGGGGATCTTGAACTTCTGATCTTCAAGCCTCACCTTCCTTCCAAATGGTGGAGTTATAGTTGTGAGTCACCAAGCCTGGCCTTCTATGTATGTTTAGTTCAGTCTGGTTGGTTTTCATTCTATGAAGCCAAGGTCCTGCCACAAAGCCCAGGGTGGCATTGTGTAGCCTTATGTTGACTAGCTTTCCTAGAATAATGTGTTCAGCAGCCATTGATGTTAAAACATTATCAGAACTCCAGTCTTATAGCTGAATAATATCCCATTGGTTAATTATATACATTGGACTTATCCATTCTATTGTGGGTTGTTTCTATTTTTTGGCTATAGTAAATAATGCTAAGGACATTTGTGTGTTTGTGTTTAAACACTCTTGTCAGTTCTCTTGGCTCTTTACCCAGTAGTAGTATTTCTGGATTATATGGTAACTGGTTAACTTTTTATTGAGATAGAATCTCACTTTGTAGCCCGGGCTAGCCTCGAATATGTAGTTCATGGCAGTCTTCCTGACCCAGCCTCCTATGAGCCTGGATTATATGATGAGCTGGCACACCTGGCATTTGAGGAACTGCTAAACTGTTTATCACAATGGCTGCAGCATCCTCCTGAACCCACCAGTGCTGTGGGTCTGGGCTTTGCACCCTTGCCCTGGCTTGTCTTGCCATTCTGACTCTAGGTATCCTGGTGGGTGTCAAGTGAGTATAGGCTGGAGTTGTGTTTCCTAGTATCTTTTCAGTGATTATTGGCCGTGTGTGTGTGTGTGTGTGTGTGTGTGTGTGTGTGTGTGTGTGTGTGTGTGTCTTTGAAAATGGCTTATTCGGGTCATTCACCCCAGCTTATTGGGGTGGTGGGGTGCCTATGTACATGTGTGTCAGTCAGAAGACAAATTTAGGAGTCAGTTCTTTCTTTCTACCCTGTGGGAACTCAGAACCTCACACTGAGCCTTCTCACTGGCCAGTATTTTTAACTGGTTTTTCTTCTTGTTGATTTGAAAGAATTTTCCATATAATCTGGATACACATTCCTTAGTAGGTAGGATTTGTATTTCTTTCTGAGTTGCCTTTTCACTTTGATAGTGTCCTTTGCAGCACAAAAGTTGTTTTGATGAAATAACAGTCCAGTTCATCTGGTTTTAGCACACACACACACGCACGCACGCACGCACGCACGCACGCACGCACGCACGCACGCACGCACGCACACTTTGTGTTTGTGTCACATGTAAGAAAGCATTGGCTAATGCAGAGGCATATTGTATCAACAGCTTGCCCAGAGTGAGTTTATGGAACTCTCATCATGCCTTTAAGGGGCATGACAACTGTGGCTTGCAAACATTAGGGTGAGTGTAGAATTTGGTCTCCTTTTCCCCCAGTTAAGTGGCCTTCGGCAGGTTATTTCTTTCATCTCCGTTCTTTTTTTATTTTATTTTATTTTTTTTTGTTTTTGTTTTTTCGAGACAGGGTTTCTCTGTGGCTTTGAAGGCGGTCCTGGAACTAGCTCTTGTAGACCAGACTGGTCTCGAACTCACAGAGATCCGCCTGCCTCTGCCTCCCGAGTGCTGGGATTAAAGGCGTGCGCCACCAACGCCCATTCCGTTCTCTTCTTTATAGGGGGAGGGTGATAACTGCTTCTCAGCTTGCCTGTACATCACAGAAAACAAAGTCCTACATCCAGGTTTGGCATGTAGTGCACACCTTTAATCCCAGCATTTGAGAGGCAGAGCCAGATCTCTGAGTTCTACATATTGAGTTCTAGGACAGCTAGGACTACACAAAGAAAAGTCTTAAAAAACAACAAAAACCTTACATCAAAAATAAACACAAATACACACCATTATCATCAGTCTTTCCTCTCACTGTTGTCTTCTGACAGCCCTTAAATGAGTATTTGTGTGGTAGGAGAATGTCCAGGGTCCTTCCTGACCTCAAAGTTCATGAGTAGGAATCTCCTTGAATAATGGATGCTGGCTCACAGATTTGGGACTCAGGGCAGCATCTCTGCTTGCATGTCCCCACAAAGCTGAGGCAGCTAGTGTTGGCTCTACGCCCATCCCTCCATGGTCAGCTCTACTGGTTCTATTTTTAATCAACCCATGGTGTGAAATCTTCCCCAGTGTTAAGAGGAGGTAAACAAAGGAGTCTGTTTGCCAGCTCTTCTTTTAATTCAGAGAAAAACATGTTTGCTTCCTTCTGCCTGAGCTTGGTGCATTTCAAGTCTGCCCTCCCAAGGGAGATGACCTGGAGATGAGGGATGAGTCTGCCTGGGCTGTTCCTGGATTTCCAAATGAAGTTGCTGAGAAGAGGCTGGCCCTGGGACCACAGGGGAGGGTATGACTGGTCCCTGACCTCTGAGTCACTAGCAGGAGTTTGGGCTTCCTGTTGTCAGCTGAGATTCAGATTATGTCAGGCCTGTATCAGCCAAGGAACCAGGGCTCCTCTGGTCCTTGGAGTCTGCTTCACCCATACTCTGGCCTTGATCCAAGCTCAAAGTCCCTGAAACCCTTATGCTAAGAATTGGCCCTAGCGCAGCCTTTCTGAGCTGGGCTAGGGTGAGCTGTCAGCTGCCAGGTTTGGCCTGTACTGGCTTGGTGCCGTGATGAAGAATTGTGACTCTGCTGTCAAATCTGGTTGTAGGGATTTGCTTTTGTGAACTACCATTCCTGAAGCCTGAAAGGCTGTGTAAGGACCTGTCTGGCTCTGAAGAGGCCTCTGCAATCAATGTTGGCTGCTTTAATGTTAAGCCTCCAGACAGTAAACTCTGGGCTCTGCCTCCTCCTTTCCCAGCGCTGACAGGGTGCTGCAGGACAGCAGGTGGCACACACCTGGTTAGGACCGTAGGTAGAATAGGGAGGCTGGCTTCAAGTGACAGGGAGGCTGCCTCGCTGGAAGGTCAGTGTGATGGTGGAGGGAAAAGAGGACCTGGTTAGAGCCTTGCTGTGAGGCTTCCTGCCAGGCTAGGGTTTGCTGTAACACATCCAGTACCTCCTTAGCTTCCTCTTACCAGCTTGGAAACCAAGGTGCAGAGCGGCACAGCCACATCCACCTCGCAGTACTTGTACCCTCATAGCCTTCATCCCATTTTGTTCCCACCATTGTGTCCACTGGCAAGAGGCTTGACCCCAAAGAAACTACCTCCACAGCTAGCAGCTCCCTCAGTTCTTATTGAGAATTGGCTCTGAAGGGAGGCTGTCCAGGCTGGAGGTAGTACTGTTTCTGCTGGACAGGTCCTGCCATCATGCTAGAGGTTCAGTAACAAAAGTCATCCCCCAAGCTGCCCCAGCATTGCTGCTGGGAGAAGCTGGGACAAGGAAGTGGGCCTTGCTGCTGTTCCCTGGCCAGCTGCTAATGGCAGAGTAGAAACCAGTGGTCTCTGGGCGACTTCTGAGCTGCCAGTCTGTTAATGAGCCCTTGTTCCTCTCCTTGTTTCCCTTTCCTCAGTGAGAACCCACTTCCCACAGTGGAGATTGCCATCCGAAATACAGGAGATGCTGACCAATGGTGCCCCCTGCTGGAGACACTGACCGATGCTGAGATGGAGAAGAAGATCCGGGATCAAGACCGGAACACAAGGTACACCACAGGCACACCTGTCTTCTCTGGCACAGGCGGTTTCTGTGGGGATCAGCCCCCAGGGTACATTTCCTTGAAGGAAACAACATCCCTTAGCAGGTCCATAGAGATAAGCAGTCTGTATAGCAGACTGGCCAAGGTTAAGAAAAGGCTAGAGGCCATTCCTGCTACATGGGCCCCACACCTAGCTACTCTAGAAAAATAACATACCTAGGAGGGTGGCCACCCAGAGCTGTGACAAGCCCCAGCTGACCACCTGTTCTCCTGCTCCAGGCGAATGAGGCGTCTCGCCAACACGGCCCCAGCCTGGTGATGAAGCCATCCATGCTCAACTTCCACGGAGCATCTCAAAAGCCTGCCTTGCCTTCCTCTGTGGTAAAGAGAGAGGCAAAGGGACAGCTGGTGCCATCCTGAGGAATGGGGTAGGGCCTCCTGGGTACCTTCCTTCAGCACACATTCCATTTGCTAAGCCCCAGCACTGTCCCCCAAAGTCTAGAGTCAGGAAGCAACCTCGTTTGGGTTGTGTTTTGTTTTTGTATAGGAGCCCCAGACGGGGCTAGTAACACTTTTTAAATAAAAAATAAGTTCAGTTTCTTTGGTATTGATAGCATAAAAATGTGAGCTAAGAGCGGGGCTGAGTTAGAGCCTGCGTGTGGGAGGAGTGTGTGGGCAAGGTTGATGCACCAGTCCTTCCCTGCTCACCCTCAAATCCTCAGGTCAGTAAATGGAGACCACTGGGACGCCCCAGCAGCTACAAGGACCCCAAAGTGGAGCCCAGTCATTGCTCCTTCTTGTGCCTCCCAGCTTCCCTGTGACACACAGTGACACACTGTGCTCAGCAGTCTCTGTAGAGGTTGACAGCATTGTGTCAGAGGCTCCTTTGCTGGCCTTGGTCCTGCTGCATCCAGACAGGCTGCTGCCGGCTGGGGGATCTTGCTCTAGTGTCCCTTCTAGAGGACTTGGTCATATGAGTGTTGGTAGCACCTGGACATGACATCACTAGTACAGGAAGTCTTCTGTGTGTACGTTCTAGCAACCCAAAAAAGGTTATCTAAGTTCATCTCCACTGTGACCTGGACCAGCTTCTCCATGCCCAGCCTGTTGTGAGGAACAGGGAAAAAGCACACCAGCTGTGTGCCATCCTTGTGAGCTGGCAGTATGTGGAGAAGAGGTACAGCCCTGTGCCCTCCCACCCCCACCCCCCAAGCTGTGCCTTCTGTAAGCTACTCATCCCCTTTGTCCTTGGTTTGTGGTATAGTATAGAACGGACATAGGATCCATTAAGGTGGCTTATGGATCTGCACTAAGCCAAGCTGTGCTTGGCAAACTGGGCATACAGGTTCTGACTGAAGACAGTGATCCTAGCACCCCAGCTACAGTCTGCTGCCCTCTCTCAGTGGGTCTTCCTAGGGAGTTTTCTGCCTCCCCCACACACACACACCCCTAGATCCTGCCTGCTGTAAACACCTGCACTCCAGAGCAACACAGCTTCAGCCCCACCAGGTTTCGCTACAAAATTGAGTCAGACTCAGTAGAAAACATTTTTGTTGCCATAGAAACAATAGGCAGTGGTTTGGGGAACTCCCATGCTCTTGGGCATCCAGGAGTAAGCCCCAGTGGGACATGTAAAGCAACAAGGAAAACTGGCCACATTGACATCCTCGGATCAGAGGAGATGCGGGTAGGAAGGACTCCTGGACCTTCAGCAAATGGAACGTCCCAGAACTTCCTCTGCTATACACAAGGTGCTGCTAAGATAGAGCTCAAGGCCCTGGGCTCCTAGAACGCCAGAGGACCAAATTTGTTCTCTGCACCTGAGCCCAGAGGACCTTTGGGTCGCCAGCCAGAGAAGAACGTGAAGACTTGCTTTAAACAAGGACAGAGCCTAGGAGGGTAGGTGTCAGCCCTCAGGCGCCACAGGCAGGGTACCTATAGACTGGCATGCTCCTGGGTATTTGGGGAGTGTTCCGGTGCTCCATCAAGGCACTGGCAGCATGAAGATGAGAACTGTGGGTCTGTAGTTAGTGAGTTCAGAGCTCTGCTAGGCATCCGTAGGTAGTCACCCACCCTGGGCCCCATGTCCTACCACCTATAGTTGAGCAGAGAGATGGTGCAGAGGAGTGGAGGGCGTCACTGGCTGAGGCACCAAGGTTGTTGGTGGGCCCAGCCTTCTGGATGGGTTGTTTGGCTGTAGGAGAAGGTATAGCCCTGCCAGAAGCCTCAGGCTGACCCGGTGGGCTTACTGCTCCTGAAGCTGCAGTTAGGGCTCTGGTTGCTCTTCTGGAAGGGGCAGATAATTGGGGTCCTCCTGAGGGTCATCCAGTAGTAGCTTCCTGTGGGGAAGGGACAATTATTTATACTGAGCTGCAGTAAACACAGGTTCCCCCTGGAGTAGGTACACTGCCTCCTGAGGGAGGGAAATAGTTGTCCAACACTCACAGAAAGTTGGGGGTCAGCAGCAGTCTCTTGCCTCCAGGCTGGTTGGGAAAGACATCTTCTAGGAAGTAGTAGATGTGACCCACAATAATCCCTGCAAGAGAGGCAAAGGAGGGCAGAGCCATTTTTCACAGCCCAGGATAGCCCAGAGCACAAGTACCCCGTTAACTGCCAGTTCAGGGTAAGATCAGAACTGGCTTTGAAAGGCAAAAAGCATTCCCAAAGTGGACAGTTCCTGGGGACGGGAGGGACTAGGGGCCTGAGAACACTGTGGGAGTAGCAGCCAGGAAGCAGAAACTAACCACGCACGGCCAGGCAGGACCAACTCCAGTGTCTGCAGGTCAACCACAGATGCAAATCCTGTGGCCAGCTGGATTGCTTGAGGGGCTTTAGGGACAGAACAGGCGTTGGGACAGGAGGAGGAGTTTGGGACGTTTGTGAGAAAGATGTCTGGTGCAGGGGGAGGGGGTGGGTGTATCAGCTGCATGCCCTGATGAGAGCAGCTGGCCAGAGGTGAGTGGGAAGGGAAGGGTGGGCAGGCTCACCTAGCAGGTCTGTGAGGACCGAGTTGCCCAGCAGCATCGAGAAGCCCATGAGGGCCCAGGGCAGGAATGGTGCCTGGAAGTTGAGTAAGCCAAAGAAGTTGACCCTCACATGAGGGCTGCGCCGGCTCCATACATAAACCAGCATGGCCATGAGGGCCTGTCCCAGGAAAAAGAGGCTGCCCAGGAATCCCAACAGCTGGGCCAGAGTCAAGGCGCCCTGGAGTCATCTGCTGCCCACAGTGCTTCTCTGACTCTAATGGGATTCCCTCATATCCCTGGTCTATTCCATATCAAGAAGAACCCCTGTCTGGGGCTTCCAGGTACCCAGTCTCCATCAATGCCCGTGCCTGCTCGTTCTTCTGGCTCTTGCATTCACGTTTCAGAGTCCCCGTGTTCTACCAGTCTATCCTATTATCTCCCTGTTGTGCTCTGCAGGGACACTGAAGATCTAGCTAGGGCATCTAGGCTACAGGGCTGCTAGGCCCTGAATGTTTGTTCCTCCTGGCCTGGGCACTTCATGTCAGACCCCAGGGTCACGACAGGCTAGATGGAGGTGTCCCTTGGCCTAGTAATACGGAACCTACAGGAAGGATACAGTCATGAGAACACCACCGAAGAGAAACATGAAGACGAAGTCGGCCTTGCGACCCCGGAAGGAACCCTCCTCCAGCATGCGACAGTAGCGGAACCTGCAACACTGGTATAGGAAGTGCCACGTCGACTGGGCCTCAGTTTCCCCACTCCTAGCCCAACACCCGCCCCCAAGCCGACCTCACAGCCCCACCCCACCCCCGTGGCCCAGGATACACGAAGAGCATGTTGAAGAAGAAGCCGAATCCCAGGGGCCCAAAGAAGAGGAAGGTAGTGATGAGCCTCCAGACCTGCAAAGAGGTGGGGGTGGAGGTGAGGTGCGGAGCCGGAGGGCCGGGGCCTGGCTGACAGGTGCCAGGGTCGGGGCGCCTCACCTGGAATTTCCGGAACACCAGGTGCGGGTTGAAGTAGAGCTGGAAGGGGCTGAGGAGTTCCAGCTGCTGTAGGACCGGGAACGCGTAAGAAGACACCGGAAACCGGCGACCTCCCTAACCCCCTCTGGAGGGCCAGGGACTGTAACCATGGCGCCGCCAGGCCCGCCCGCCCCCGCCCGCCCGCCCGCCCGCCCGCCCGCCCGCCCGCCCGCCCGCTCACCCCGCTCACCACTGCGGCAGTGGTAAGGACGCAGGCCGCGGTGTAGGCGCGCGTCACCGCGGGCACCTGCAGGAAGCCCGCCGCCAGCCCCTGCCCGGCCATCGAAAACCCTCGGCGCGCCGCGCGCCTGCAACGCCACGCTCTTAACCCGCCCCAAGCCCCGCCTCACTACCCGGAGGCCAATCAGCGACGGGAGAGCCGAGTCTCAGCCTGGAAAGCCAATGGGAAGAGGAAGCGGGAAGCCCAGGTGTATCGCGGCGGCTGGCCTATGAGGAAGTCCCACGGTAGAGCACATGGCAGTTGTTGTGGCTGCTACGGAGGCGTGGGAGGTTTTATGGCCAATCAGAAATGGTCGCTTGACAGCATCTAGAGGGGGTCCAATAGCAAGGACCCACGAGATCGCCCTGGGGGCGGGGCTATGAAAAGAGGCGCAAAGGGACCCGCCAGGGGGGAGGCCTGAGATGCTGGGCCAGCCCCCGTTAGCTTCTGAGAACCCAGGCCCACTTCCCCCACAGGCCCCCCCAAAAAGACCAGAGTCCAGCTAACATGTGCGGGCTCCTGTCATGATCTTCCTGGATGTGTGCTGTGGGGAAGACCCAGCCGAGGGTTCTAAGCCAGGCCGCACCAAAAGTGCACACTAGAAAGGGACTTGAAATTTTGGTAGAAGAGAGAAACGCCATTAATTAACCATTTATTGAGAACCTACTGTGTATTGGATATTCTGATAAACGCTGGGGAATCCTGTCGCCAACAGACACTGTCCATCCTGGTCCAGCCAGATCAATACTACAGCAATCTAGTTCTGTCTAGATAGCGCCTTGATGGAAAAAATTAATACCAGAGATGGACCTCCATCTAATTGTCACTTCTAAAAGATCCCCGTGCTCAGTAGAAGGTTATACAAACAAAGCAGTAACTAATGCTGTCACGGTATGAAAAGATCTTCCTGGGGTTTTGTGGGGATTTATAGTCCCATAGCCATCATTAGAAGCAGTAAAGCTAGTACTGAAGTATTTAAAGTGAAACTGTCATTGGATGGTGCATGCCTTCATTCCGATCACTTTAAAGGCAGAGGCTGGCAGATCTCTGTGTGTTCCGGGCCAGTCTTGTCAACATAGTCCTAGGCCAGCTAGGGTTACAGAGTAAAACCCTATCTCTAAATAAATGAATATAAAATTATTGCATAGGCCTAAAATCCCAGCACTAAAAATTGGAGGCAGAATAGTGAGTTCTATGTCATGACACCAGAGCTGCATAACAAAATCCTGTCTCAGAAAACCAAAATAATAATTATTTCATTTTACTTCAATAAAACTTAAAACATAGAATTACTATATCACCCTTAGCAAGTCTACCCCGAAGAACTTAAACACTTTTCCAGGCACAGTGTCACATGCCTTTAGTCCCAGCACTCTGGAGGCAGAGGAAGGTTCTAGGCTTGCTCCCTTGGACTGCTCAAAGCAGACACCTCTGGCAGACACTCTACCTGGAGAGCTATTGGTGAGGGAAAGCTCTGGAAACCCCAAGTTCTAGGGACCTAGAGACACAAACAGTGCTGACCACCATTTGCCTGGGCTTCCCACAAATTCCTGGGTTCACACAAGCCGCCTGCCTCACCTGCTTCCCAGGTAGGTGAAATAATGCATGTTCACCACACAGCCCCTTATTCTGGAGTACTGTGAAGAGACAGGGAGGCGATGGCAATGTCCCCACTCCCAGAGGTCCCTCCTGTCCATCAGATGGCTGCCTTTTCTCAGGGTCTGAGAGGACCTACCCCTTCCAACATTATAAGTGAGCCTCCATCACAGCCCTAACTAACCCCACTCACAAGTGGCCAGATCCCTTGTTAGCCCTTCTAGGCCATGGAGTATTTTTAGTACCAAATTCTGAAACTGCACAACAGCTGCACTCAAGACTAGAGTGAAAAGGCAGTATATAGTCCAAGTAGGCTGGGTTAAGACCTAGGCCTCAGGGCCAGCTATGTGGCCAGGCCCCTCTGGGCCTGGTTGCTGGATCCAGACTTTCCAGGAATATGTGGGCCTCCGGATAGGATAGGTAGGAGGATGAATAGCCTATGCAAATACCCTGTGCTGGCTAGTTTTATGTCAGCTTGACACAGCTAGCGACAGCTGGGAAAAATCTTAATTTAGGAAATGCCTCCATAAGGATCCCTGAACAGGTGGGCCTGGTGATGCAGTCTAGGGGTTTTAATTGGCTTTGTTTTCTCTGCCAGCTAAAGAATTAAAAGGTGGGGCTGGAGAGATGGCTCAGCCATTAAGAACAGTGGCTGCTCTTCCAGAGGACCCGGGTTCAATTCCCAACATCTGCATGGCAGCTAACAACTGTCTGTAACTCCAAGATCTGACACCCTCACACAGACATATACATGCAGGCAAAACACCAAGGCACATAAGATAAGAATAAATAAATTATTTTTAAAAAGAATTAAAAGGCAGGAAAGATCTTGAGAGGGCCTGTGGCCAGGAAATAAAGGTGGTGAACTTCCAAGATGGCCGGCTTCCTCCTCACCCTCCTGTCTTGAGACAAAAGCCCGGCAGCTTGAAACAAAGATTTTGTAGGCTCTTGTCTACCATGAGAAAACCCCATGCTGAGGGACTGGCCCAACAAGGCCAAGGTTGGATCAGGACATGTTACACAGAAGTGTGTGTGGCCAGTCAACCACCTTCATGGAAAAGACATGGAAATCCCATGGGTAGCCTCCAGAACCTGATCCACACTTGTAACAGGAGTATAGGTGTCTCTTACCAGGATGGCTGAAACCCAGCAAGCATTAATTGAGTGCACTACTAATGGAGGCAGAAGCCACAAAATACCAGAGGTGTCAGGTTGAACTGGTTGGTGGCTGTTTTGCCTATATAGTGAGCCTTATTTTAGGGGTTCCTGCTGCTGTAGGAATGACCCCAGGGAAGGGAGAAGGCAGGGTCTCTGCCCAGTGTACCCTAAAAGGATTCCGGGTCTCAGCACCAGATGTAAGACAGGCTGAGACTGCTTTATTGGAACATTGAGGGGTCTTAGTCTTTCGGTAAGATAAAGATTGAGCATACTTGGAGGGGCTGGGGACAGTTATAGATAATTATAGATATAGATATATAGAGATAGATAGATTAAATATCTATATATACATATAAGATATTATATATATATATATATATATATATATATATATATATATATAACTATATAGATAGATACAGCTTCCAGGCAGTTACAGCTATTTTTTGGAGTTTGACTGGAAGCAGGGTGGGTTGTTTTCCATACCCAGGCATATTGTTTCCATGGATGGAGCAGATCCATCAGGCTTGTACTAAGCTATTCTTTATGGCTAGTGGCTATTGCCTGCTACTGCCTGACTCAATTCTTCATAGCCTGAGGCTTTTACCCCATATCTAATATCTTACAATATCGTTAGGTCAAACAAAGAGATTGGGCTAAAGATAGCCCAAGATAGCCCAAGATCTGCAGTACCCCAGATCTCCACAATTATAATCAGTCAGCCTTGTAGATTCCAACACAGGTGCCCCGCCAGAACAGGAGTTCATTGAAAGATGCTCAGGAAAAGAATAAGACATGCCCAAGCATAGGTACAGGCTTCTCCAGAGAGTTTTGCTTCAGCATCTTAGCTGTAGTCAAAATTTCAACAGCTCTCAAGCTACATTCCAAACGGTTGCTAGGAAACTCCTTCTCTCTCCCTCTCTCTCCTCTCTCCTCTCACCCTTTTCCCAATTGAGATTATAGGATGGCTCTCCAATTCCTTGTATGGGATTGCAGTTATATACAATAGAACTATATGGGTTATGAGGAGGCCCAGGGTCAGAAGGTCAAGGTCCATCCTCAGCTGTGTAGTGATTGTGAAGTCAGTTGGGGTTACTTGAGACCATCTAAAACAAAACAGAAACGCCACAAAGGGGCGTTAAGACAGAGGTTAAGACAGGTCTTTTACTGTGGATGGGGATCCCAAAGAGATGCTTAAAAAGACTATGGGTTTACGGGAAGGGGGGTGAGGAAGGCCTTTACATCAGTGAATCATGAGGTTGCTGCGATTTGACATCCTTATTTGAAACATCTCTATATAAAAGTAACATTGTCGGAGCTGGAGAGATGGCTCAGTGGTGAAAAGCACTTGGCTGCTTTTCCAACGGTCCTTGAGTTCAATTCCCAGCAACCACATGGTGGCTCACACAACCAGCTGTAATGGGATCAGATTCCTTCTTCTGGTGTGCATGAAGACAGAGCACTCATACACATAAAATACATGAATAAATGGTTTTTAAAAAGTAATTCTGTCTCTTATGACAGTGACCACACTCATAGCAAACATTAATTATTCAACAATTCTTGACTATCAGCTGTGAAAAGCTTTGGTCAGATTCCAGCCTGAAGGGCTCCTTTTCCGTCCAATGTCCCTTTAACTTTCCCTAGCTTTCTATCCTGCCTCAATCCCACACCCATTTCCCTATTCTCCTTCTTCTCTTCTTGGGGAGAAGATACTCATACAGGAGAATGCAGGCTTCGGGACTTCAGACAGACAGTGGTGTAACCGCCATCCCAAGTCCCTGTATCCCACCCGCCCCTCCAATTGTAAACGCGGCTATAGTTTTAGAACAGCCCACAGTGGACATTAAAAGGAACAGTATCAGCTTAGGAGCCCAAGACCAAGTTCTCAGCACAAAGATTCATTTGCAGGGAATAAGAGACCAAGACAAGGGAGATAGGGAAGAGAACAAGGGAAAGGGGTGGGGGCATTTGTCCCAAAGGACAAAGGACTGCCTCTGGATAGAGAGGAGAAAGACACAGCCCAGAGGCAAATGGCAGTTTAAAAAGGAAAGTTAGGATGAGGTGTTTTGTTTTAACTGGGCATGTTAACTGGCTGAGACAAAAGGGGCTTCTGATTGCTGGACTTCAATACTGTGAGAGCTAGGCCTTGGTAGTCAGTCTCAGGAGGAGGAAGTGGCTAAATAAGGGCATAGACCTCAGTGGCCAGCTTTAGGGATGCACTCTAATGGTTTTTTAGCAAGGCAGAGGGAATGGGGGAGAAGGGTAAGGCCTGCCAAAGCCACATGCTCGGAGTTGACTAATGTCCCTTCAGACATTCCCAACCCCCCTTGGTCCTCCTTTGTTTTGAGAGGCTCTCTCTGTGTACCTGTGATTATCTGGAACTCAGTATGTAGTTCAGGCTAGCCTGGAACTCACAGAGATCCACCTGCTTCTACCTTCCAAGTGCTGGGATTAAAGACGTGCACCACCACGGCCTGGCCACATTTCTTCTTCTAGTTATGCTGATTTCAAATCTCCTCTCTGCAATGGGCCCCATTGCTTTGTCCTCAAATATCAAAGAACAGCCAGGAGGTGACCCTTGGTCATGGGGTTGAGTTTATTTTCATTCTTTTTTTTTTCTTAAGCTATTAATTTGAAAATAAGATCCAGAATTTGAGTGAACCATTGCCAGGCCCAGCTCTGACTTTGAGTTCAGAGCTGCCCCAGGCTGTGGCCACCCCCATCTCCAATCTGGATTAAGCTATCTAACAACTATTTAACAGACACGGGTTGAGTCTGTCCGACAAGAGTGTGGCATAAGTGGGGGCTTGGTGTTCACAGATGGCTTGGTACTGGCACACATAGGGACCTGAGGGCATAACATCTGTACACAGTGTTAGTATTCAGGCCTGTTCTTGGGGTCCTGACAGGATATGCCCTCAGCTGCAGCCATTAAGAGCACCACCTGTGCACATTCACTACGTTCCTTTTTAAGGGGGCCCTGCCCACCTCCCATTTTTCTCTTTCTCTCTCTGCCTGTCTCTCTGTCCCCCCCTCTCTTCTGCTCTCCTGTCCCCAGAGGTTGGTCTCCCCTCCCCTCTCCCCCTTTTCCCCATTTACTTTCCCCCAGTAAAGAAACCCTCCACCCAAGCAAGCTCTGTTGCATGGCATCTTTCTCTCAGCACATGGGGCCAGTCAACTGTTACAACGTTCCTATTTTCCAGGTGAGCAGAGGTCAGAATAGGGAGAGGGTCTGTGAGCATTTTAGGAGCCCCAGCCCCCCCCTTGCCTGACCTGCTAGACTTAAAAGTGGCTCCCCACTTGCCTGGTTAGCAGGATCTTCGCCTTGAGTGGGGGAAAACAGAGAAGGCTGAAGTGGGGAGGGCCCCAACACCCTGAACTCCTGCAGCCACAGACTGCCATTCTGCACTTCCTCCATGCCACAGCAGAATGCAAAGACAGAACAGGACTTCAAGGATAGTCTGGAGCTGCTCCGCTCACTGCGGATCATATACTGAGTGTATGAACTCTCCTATGCCCACAGTTCTACAATGCTGATTGGCCAGAACTTGGCGATTATGGGAGTTTGAACCGCTGTACATCTAGACGCAAGGCTATCCTGGGCTATCTTTTTATTTTTAATTTTCGAAACAATCTTATTTTACATACTAATCCCAGTTCCCTCTTCCTCCCATCCTTCTGCTCACCCCACCTCCCATCCACTCCTCGGAGAGGGTGAGGCCTCCCAGAGGGAATCGTCAAAGTCTGTCACATCATTTGAGGCAGGACCAAGGCCCTCCCCACTGTATCTAGGCTGAGTAAGGTATCCATCCCTCTACAGGGAATGGGCTCCAAAAAGCCAGTCCCGGCTATCTTTCGTTCCATTACTTTCGTTCCAAGCCTTTCATTGCTTACCTCTGTGCCTGGCCTAGCATGCTCTTGACTCTCAGGTAAAACCTTCATAATGGCTTTTATCAAACCACTAACTTCCACAGACCTGAGAGCTAAGACTGGCACCAGGCACCATCTAAAACCTGTTAACTGTGACTTCCCGATACCCCAGTCATGTTGCATGATTGAACAAATGTCTGTTCCTCCCAGATAGGCACCAATGGCAGACCCAAATAAGATCCTACCAGAGTCCCGTTCTGACAAACCAATGAGTTCATTTAACTTACAGATCATGGAGGAGGGGCTTCTGACTGACCCCCAAGCAGCCAGACGACTGGAAAGTCTCACCTCAGTGTGAATAACAACTTCTCCACAGCTGCAGAGATGGAGTTCCCCTTCAGTTAACCTTCCATGTTCTATGTGCAATATCACTTCCCAAGACCACACGCAGCTGGGGCAAAATTACAGACAGCTGGGACCAGAGACCTAGAAAGAAGTGGCTGGAATCTCGGCTAAGGGTCTAGTGACCCTCCTCTCCCCAACTTCTCCTTTGACAGATGTTCACAGGCTCAGTCTTGAGGGACTTTTGCAAGTAAAATCGCTACTCTGATGGTAACGGTTGTTACACTTGGAGGAGAGAATGCCTGCCTGCCTCCCTCAGAAATACATTTGATGACTGTCTTGACTCTGTTCTGGAAACAGCTGCTGCTTCTCTCCTCCTTTTTTTTTTTTTTTTTTTTTTTTTTGAAACAGGGTTTCTCTGTGTAGCCCTGTTTGCCCTGGAACTCAGAGATATCCTCCCCACCCCCCACCCCCAACACTCCGAATGCTGGGATTAAAGGCATGTGACACCACCTCCTGGCCACATACGGAACAGCAACATACTCCATGAAAACTAAATCTATGTTCCCAAATCATGGTTATTTATAGTAATCCCTCACTCCCTTTGGGGTGAGAGTTATGCTTTGACAACTTTGGTACCCAATGTTGGACCCTAAGAACATCCATTTTCACGAGAGGAGTCGCCAAAATCTGTGCCATGCACCAGTAGGCCTTTGTGCCCAACTGACCATTCTGCTTCCTCAGGTTGGCAAACTTTCTGGAGCCTGGACCTCCCCTTTGGTCTGGCCCCCAGCTGCTGGTCTGTGTGGAGCTGGTTGTTAGCTATTCCCTCACTAAGGACCATAGTTTGTGAGTGTTCCTGTCAGACAGGTTGAATGGGAGTGTTTGTTAGCATTCTCACATAGCAAGTGCATGAGCCATGGTGCACATGTAAGAAAACAACTTTCTAGAACCAGTCCTGTCCTTCCGTTAGCAGTTCTGGGGATCGAACCCAGGCCATTAGGCTTGCATGGCAACCCGCTGAGCAATCTCATCAGCCTATTTAATCAATCAATTAATTTTTATTATTAATGTGCCTATGTATACACATGTTATGGCTTGTTGGTTGAGGTCAAAGAACAGGTTGCTGAAAAGACAGATGTGACTCCAACATCCCTATCAGTTAATGATGCTGAGGCTGAACCTTGCATGTCCCAGTGAGAGGTTGAAGAAAGAGGACTTGCACACAACAGACCCCAGACACTGTGGGCTGGGTTCCCAGTGTCCCAGAAACATCTCAGGGAGAACCAAAGAAACCAGCTATCCCTGTAGCAGTGATGGACACAAGGGAATGTGACAGCTGTTCCTGCCTGCTCCTCTGGAGCTTTCTTTCGCTTCATGTGTGTGGATTCTTACAATAATGCAATTCATACAGTAATGTAGGGTGATGTTGCTGTTTCCCGCCTCCTCCCCCAACCTCCTCTTCAAGTTTTTCTTTGACTGTTTTGTGAACCAAGGTCTCATATAGTCTGGGCCGACCTTGAACTCTTGCCTCCACTCTCCGATGCTCAGGCTTACAGGTGTGTGCCACCATACCCGCCTTCCAACTTTAATGTCCCTTCAAATGACATTGATTTCTGCATACGGCAGTATGATGGTGTTCCCCTTGCCCATACTCCCCCTGTAGCCCAGCAGGGTTAGGGTATACTGTCGTACACCAAGATTTATTTGTCCTCTGTTTTCTTGATTGGTGACATCTAAGTTGTTTCCAGTTTTCCTGTGCCGAAAACAATGCTGCATTTGTGAAGAGTTTGTGAACATAGGACTCACAGTTTCTCCAAGGCAAACCAGAGACCTGCTGGCGTTGCTATTTGCCAGAGCTATTTGCCAACACTCAAACTTCTCTCTTGTGTGGCTGTGCCAACTTATGTTTTCATGGTCAGTAGAAAAGCAGTAATTCCAGCCAGTCACCACTGTTGACACAAAACCACAGTCCCCACCGCACAGGGAATTGGGGGTGGTTTATTATACAGCCACATCTGAGTACAAATACCATGTTAAACTATGGGCATGGTTATAGGAGACTTATTAGTTGCAGAACAAAGAAAATAATAGATCAAAGAACTTACTGTGGTGAGGGCTACAGGTCAGGGGGGGGGGTTATAGCAAAGTGGGGAAAATCCTACGGTAGGCTCCTGATAGTAGCTGGTAACAGTCTAAGGTTTTGTGTTGTTGAAGGCTAGTGGTCTGCCAAGAACACATTTTAAGATGTTAGGTCAGACACGGAGTAGATAATGAAGGCTTTCAGAGGGACTAAAAGAGCCCAAGCTAATTTGGCTCTGGGTTTGCAAGGTTTTAACTCCCAAATCTCCATCTGGTCTCTCATAGAATCTTTCACAAGAGTGCACCCCCTCCCTATCCTTTTGGAGGTTCCCTGTCATGTCCCCAACACTTGGCATTGTCAGAACAAAACTGCTCATTTAGTGAGGTGGAAACTGTTGAGGGCTCAATTGCGGCTATGTTGTTGTGAATTTAACTTGCCAGTCCCATTTGCCAATGTATGTAAGTCTCGTTTGTGTGGCTATAATGAAATTGTGTATTGATTTTGATGAGTGGAGGGGCCTAGCAGTATGGTGCAGCTCCCCTGATGCCATGGCCCCTCATGCTCTGCTGGGCACCGGAAGGACTAGATGGAGGATAGACCCAGTCACCCATATGGCCTCTGATCAAGATGAGTTGTTTGAGGCAGAGAATATCATGTAGCCCAGGCTGACCTTGATCTTTAAGTAGCAGGGGAAGACTTGAACTCCTGATCCTCCAGCTGCCTCCATTCCCCAACCCCAAGTGTGCACCACCACATCCAGCCTGTTTGAGGTGTTTTGATACAGGGCCTTGCTGTGTATCCAAACTGTCTTGAGCTCATGTCCTCTTGCCTCCTCTCTTGCCTTTTGCCTCCCCAGGTCCACAGTGCTACTAGGATCACAGGGTGCCACCATCTATTTACTCTCTCTTCCCACAGGCATTTACTTGCATGCCAGCTTTACTGTAGACTCAACAGATTGAGGAGGGATCTCTCCATGGCGGGCCAATCAGATTCTACACTTGCCTCTCATGAACCATCACTGGCTCTCAGCATTGAGACTCTCTTGAGTGCCAAGGCTTTCCCTGATCTTTTGGATGCCGTTAAAGAAAATATTCTGCCGGGTGGTCGTGGTGGTGGTGGTGCATGCCTTGAATCCCAGCACTCGGTAGGCAGAGGCAGGCAGATCTCTGTGAGGTTGAGGCCAGCCTGTTCTACAGAGCGACTTCCAGGACAGGTCCCAAAGCTACACAGAGAAACTCTGTCTCGAACCATCCCCCTCTCAAAAAAGAAAATATTCTATTAAAGTAAATAAATGAAAAAAATCAGGGGCAGCCATTAAAGCATCAATAAGCATCAAGGGGAACCCTGAAACAGGTATAGGGACCACTAGAGGAGAGGCTGGCCCTACACCTGAATCCCCACCCTTCACCACTCCTTGTAGGGAAGCCCAAGATTATTACTTCATCTCTAACCAAAAGGATGTTTAGGTTTTCTCCATGCACAGTCTTTCCTAACCTCATGGCTTCCAGTCACAAGCATGAAGTGGCAGTTCTGGGGTGTGGCACTCTATGGAAGCTGAACTACCTGTATGGCACCTGGCCTGTGCCTGGGCCATACCAAGTCATTTTATCTCTCTGAGCCCAACTCTCAGTCTGAACAGAGAGGAAAGTAATGAAGTAATACTCTGATAAAATGCAGCTGTCCTCACGTATCCACAGGAGATTGCCTTCAGGACATTGTGTGAGCCCTGAACCTCGTACATGCTCTAGTCAGTCCCTTATAAAGTGGTATGATTTTTGCATGGAATCTAGGTGCATTTTCTTGTAGACTTTCAATCGTCATTAGGTTACTTATAAAATTATAAGACCCTAATAACAATGTAAGTGTTGTGTGGATAGCTCTTATAGAAATTGTTCATGTTCAGCACGCAGATGATTTCTTTCTCTAGTATTCCAATCTACAGCTTGTTGGGAACTCACAGATTCAGAACCCATGACTACAAGGGAGTAACACTCCTCAGAGCTTGCTCAGACAGAGCCTCATAGAACCTCAAGATGCATCAAGTCAGTTTAGGTACCACAAGGGACAATTCACAAAGGGTTAAGTGAGACTAAAGGAGGAAAACTAACCAGTCTTATCACCTGACTGCCAAGTGACAAAGGTCCCATGAGAAGAACATTGTTTCATTCCCCCTTGCCCAGAACCAATGGAAAGCCAGTCAGCAAGAGACTGGACAAGGTGATTCCCAAGGCAAAGGCAGGATGGGGACACCAAGTGGTGGACTTGGAGGACGTGTAACTGGAACTGTATTTGGTGCTTGCTCCTGGTTCCTGACACCAGGCTGTTTAAAACCCTTGGAGTTTCCTGAGTGCCAGGACCACTTCTTGTTATTTGGAATGATCCATTCTGATCATGCTTGACTTGACACTGGTGATGTGAGTGAGGACTGGAAACCCTCGGCAGCCACGGAATGGAACCAGTCACCAGAAAAGCCAAGTGATGTGGGTCAGAATTTCCCCACCCCCGGCCCCTAGGAAGGACAGGAAACTGAACGTTAAGCCCTGTTTTTAAAAATCAGAAAACAACTCTTGAGGCGGATGAGTTAGGACTGAGATTCCAAGACCAGTGTGGGGTATATAATTAGATAATTTTCTTAAATCCTACCCCACCCCAGGGGGAGGAGAAAGGAGAGGAGAGTAGGGAAGGTTTTGTTTGTTTGGATAATGAGATTTAATGAGCTTTTAGGTTTGTGAGAACGTGAGGTGCTGGGAAGGTGGTGTGCCCTTCCCAGGCACACCACCAGAGAGAAGATGGAAGCTTCAGACACCAGCCCCTTCTTGCTTCATGCATCTCTTTCATCTGGCCATTCCTGATTTGTGTCTTTATAATAAGCCAGGAAACAAAAGGAAATTGCCTTTTTGAATCTTATGTTATTCTAGCAGAGTGTGTGTGTGTGTGTGTGTGTGTGTGTGTGTGTGTGTCCTCTGTGTTAGTGATGTAGTTCTTGGTTTGCAAGCAACAGAGCTGATTCTGACATAATAAAATGTATTACAACTGCAGCTGGAGAGAAACTCAGCCGTTAAGAGCACTGGCTGCTCTTGCAGAGGACCTGGGTTTGATTCCCAGCACTCACATAGTGGCTGACAACCTTTTGTAACTTCAGTTCTAGGGGAATCTGACAGCCTCTTCTGGCCTCCAAAGGGCACCAAGCCCACCATGGTACACAGACATACATGCAGGCTAAACACCCATATATATTTAGACGGCTAGACTGGCTAATTAGATGATCCCAATTTTGTTAGCAACATTGATAGCATAGCATCCAGATGCCAGCTGAACAAAAGCTTTTGGCCACCTCAGTGTCATAGAGTTTCTTCACAACCTTTTCGATCCTGTCCTTGTCTGCCCTGATGCACACAATGAGCACAAGTGTGTTGTTGTCTTGAGTCTTCTTCATGGCTGACTGGGTGGTGGTGGTGGTGGTGGTGGTGGTGGTGGTGGTGGTGGTGGTGTGGGCCACTTGATGACCATTGTAATGGTCAAGCTTGTTTCTCTGGGCATGCTCTTGAGAGGGGGTTTGTGCTGCCTCCAGAGCCAAAGGAAGGAAGTGCAAATATTCGGGGACTAGGGATGCCTCTCAGCATCACCTTCTTGGCTTTAGCTTTGGGATGGGCAGGGGCTTCCATCTTGGCCTCTGCACCATTGTGGTGAAAAGGGTTTCTGATCCTTGTTCCATACACATAACATTTAAAAATAAAGTACAATAAATTATTATAACTGGAAAGACTGAGATACCTTATAAAACAGGGGTGGAGGAATGCTAAAAGCCAAGTTCCATAGTTTCTCCAAACCACACCACCAAGTATTTGAATACATGAGCCTGTGGGGGATGTGGCTCATTCAGATCACCCACCATGATGCTAGAACCAAATACTTAAGAGTTAGGATATTGCCGAATACCTTTAATCCCAGCAGAGGCAGGTGGATTTCTGTGAGTTCAAGGCCAGCCTGGTCTACAAAACAAGTTCCCAGACAGCCAGGGCTGTTACACAGGGCCGTTATATGAAGGAGGAGGAGAAGGGAAAGGAGAAGAGGAGGAGGAGGGATTTTTGTAAAGAGCATGCATTTGTTTGCTCATGGTTCTAGAGGCTAAGATTACAAAATCAAGGCACTAGCAGATTCGGTGCTTGGTAAGGACTACCCTTTCTGCTTCTAAGATGGTGCCTGATGGCCGTGTGCTCAAATGGCAGGAAGGGTGACTACTGGGTCTTCACATGGTGGAGGCTGACACAGCAACAGACACAGACAGGTTGGGATCCAGCTCAGTAGCACAGCCTGTGACTAGTGTGCATCGAGCCCTAGGTTAATCCCCCCAACACCAAATAAATTAGCAAATGGCAAAAAGGATCTTTCTAATTGCCTCCAGCCCTTTTCTATCAATGAAGCTGAGCCCCCCCCCCCAAGGCTTACGTTGTGCTCTTGAAGACCCCACTTACTCACACCATTACACTGGGGATTTGGTTTCAACATGAATTTTTCTAAGGACACAGATATTTAAAGCATAGTGCTAGCATAGTGATTAGGACTCCCCCAGTGATGGGTTGCATTATCGGGGCACACATCTAAACCACGTGGGAGTACAGTTCCAAACAAAGGTGGGGTGCATCCTGTAAAAAGGAAGGAGGCAGTAGTTGTTGTCTGAAGTTTACTGATACTGGCATTCTTTCCCTGGATGAAGGAAGGAAAAAGACATGGAAAATTCCAGTGCTGCACCTGTGCCTATTTCAATGGCATCAGCTTGCTGTCTCATCCCCAGTGGCAGGGAGCCAGCACAGCTCTCCTTCTCTGCAGTAGTTAACTAGAGCCTGCTCTCAAGTTGATTCTTTCGGGTATATGACCACAGTAACAGAAAGTTGCTTGACACAGTTATGTAGGCTAGTGGGATCGTTAGGCAGCCCCTGTTGTAGAATCCGTGTGCATCTTCTGTTCTTGTTACCCCTCCAGCTCTCTTTATGAATGGACTGAGCAGACTCGGAGAAAGGCAGATGAATGCCATGCACAGAGAGAGAGAGAGAGAGAGAGAGGGTGAGAGAGAGTTGGCCAGCCTGTGTGATTATGTAATCGCTCCTGCCATTGGCCAGAGGCTCTGGTGAGCACAAACACAGAGGCATGGGGCTAGGTTCTGAGAGATCTGTCTGCTTACCCTCTCCCTGAATCCAGTCTAAGACCTTGCCTAACCAAACCCTATGACCTTCAGCTTTTGCCATTTGTCCTGGTACTTTCCAGTCCTGTTTCCTCACAGGCTATGTAGGTGTCATGTGCCACCTGGGGGAGTGTCATGAGATGAGAATCTGCAGCTGTGGTAGTCACAAGAGCCTGGACAGTGGTGAGCATCCAGGACGTGGTCCTGCCCGTCTCTTCCCAACCCATCTCCCAGAGACTGCAAGAGTCAGCTTTCTGTTGCTGTAGAGAAATACTAATGGCAATGAGCTTATAAAAAGTTCCACTACTGCTTCTGGTGAAGGGATAAGCTCCCCATTTCAGCAGCCATAACAGCCTAACACGTGCTTTTCTGACCTTGCCCTGGTCACTAAGAGGTCAGATGCCGGCCTCGTGGCAAGGAACCAATCAGAAGTTAGCTGGTGGTGCTATGCTTTAGGCTCTGGGTGTGCTTTACGGACAAGTGCACAGCAATGACTCACAGAGCATAGCAATCGCCCTGGGATGGCCTATGGGCCATAACAACCAGTTGACCAATCAACACAGGGCAAGCCTGGAGGCACACCAATCCTGAGCCTGTGGGTACCCCTAAACAGTCCCCTTATGCTGACTTCTCGGTGTCTTTCCTAGCCATCTGCCATGGTGGATGGATGAAAGGCCCGAGCTAACATGGGGTTAGCTCGTTAAACAACTGCAATAAAGCCTTGTGCTGTTTGCATCTTCATTGCGGTCCTGGGCCGGAATCCTGGGGGCCTGAGCCTCCAGGGATCTTTCACTGGAAGTGAAAGCCATCTCTCCAGCCCCAATAAAATTCTTCTTTCCCTAAAATTCTCACCTACCTTCCAAGTGAATTAAGGCATTGGTTTTTGTTGTTTTGCACAAAGCAATTAGAAGCCTGAATACATCAATGTGTCCAATATAAAAAGCCGAGTAGTGGTGGCGCACATCTTTAATCTCAGCACTTGGGAGGCAGGTGGGTCTGTGTGCATTTGAGGCCAGGCTGGTCTACAGACCAGTTCCAGGACCGCCTCCAAAGCCACACAGAGAAACCCTGTCTCTAAAAAACAAAACCGAAAAAGGACACTAATCAACCAGGTGGCATGTAAATCACCTTCTCCTGGGACTGGGAATGAAATATAGGTCTCCTCAGAGAGGAGAATAAAGATGGGAACTTTTAAAGGGCAGTATATCCTGATAATCCCATGGTGGGGGGGGGAGAACAGGACCCCTGGGGAGGAGAGTTACTGGGGATGAGGAAGGCAGTGACCTGCCCTACTGCAGTGTCCAGCTGCAGGAATTGCAGCATTGAAGGAATGCTGATACTGGGTAGGCAGAAGCATAGGACTTTGTGACCCTCTGTGAGCAAGGAGGCCCTGTGGCAGGGGACTTGTGAGGAGCTGGTAACACTATGATAAGGAGGTATCACACTGCCTGTCCTGTCTTCTGTCTCTCTAAGGAGCTCGTGGGTGGCCCCCTCTGCTGTTAACCAGCTGCCTGGTACCTGGAGCACCTCTCTAATCTTGTTTCTACACCTCGTCCCTCACTGACCTTGGAAACACTGAAGCCTGGCAGGCAGGTGAGTTTGGATTCCCAAGCCACCCTTAAGCTAGAGGTATCTGTCACCAGAGGCTGTGGGTCCTCATTTCTTCAGTTATTTATTATTATTATTATTATTATTATTATTACAAAGAAAAGGCTGGGCTGGGTGTGGTGTTACATCTTTTTATCCCAGCACTTGGGAGGCAGAAGCAGCTGCATCTCTGTGAGTTGAGATTAGTCTGGTCTGCATAGTGAGTTCCAGGACAGCCAGGGCTACATAATGAGATGCTGTCTCAAGAAAAGAAAGGGAGAGAGAGAGGGAGGAAGGGAGGGAGAGAAAGCTGTTCATTTCATTTTAACTCCATGATCTATGGATCCATCCCTTCAAAATGTTTTAAGAAAATACTAGGGGGGTGGAGACATGGCTCAGTGGTTAAGAGCACTGACTGTTCTTCCAGATGACTTGGGTTCAATTCCCAGCAACCACATGGCAGCTCACAACTGTCTGTAACTCTAGTTTCAAGGGATCTAATACCTTCACCCCAATGCATATAAAAAGGTTAAATACTTTTTTAAAAAAGAAAATAGTGTACATCATAGGGCAGTGGGATGGATCAGACCCAGCTTCTTCTAACCAGGAGATAATGAGAAAAGCGCTCCAGCTGGAGCATGTGCGCACTCGCGAGAGCACACACACACACACACACACACACACACACACACACACACACACACACACACTTCAAGACTGCACTTGCCTGCAGTTGCTCTGGATTCTTTGTATTTTGGCAGGGTATTGCTCTGTAGCCCAGCTTGTCCATGGAGTCATCATCCTCCTGCCTCAGCCTCTTGAACACTGGGATTACAGGCATCCCAAAAACCCTGGCTTAAAAACAATCATTTGCCATGTCTTTTACCCATTTACCAGGGCTGGCTCTATGATCTGCTGATGTCAGCTCTGTATTCATGGCACTAGGGGTCACGGCCAGTCAAGGCTGGGCTGGGACGAGTCAGTAATACAGAAACATCTCCTTGTCCCTTGTGATTCAAATGACTTGGCCTGGAAATGTTCTTGTGTGGTGGTGGCAGAGGTGAGAGAATACACACCCAGAGCACAGTGCTTTCTCAACCTTTCGCTCACTAACCATTGGCCAAAGGACTCCTGCTGCTGAGTCCAAAGGTAGGAGTTGGAAAGTCAAAGTCACACACATCCAATTAGGTGGATCTATGAAGGTGCTCCACCCCGCTGGCCATCATCCCGTTATCATGCATGTCTCTGCTGTGTGCAGTGTGTTCAGTCCCACTATCATCCAGTAAACGAGTGTCTCTACCATGTGCAGAGTGTGTTCAGTCCCACCAGAAGCCCCAAAGTGTCACCACAAGTCCTGGATTAGAAGATTACATTAGTTAATGCTGTGTAAACCTTTCTCTTCCTCTCTGCCTCCCTTCCTCTCTCCCTTCTCTTTTTGACAGTTTCACTATAGCCCTGGTTGACTTGGCACCTACAGAATTCCACCTGCCTCAGTCTCCAGAGTCCTGAGATTTAAGACATGTGCCACCACACTTGACTTTTTTTTTTCCCCCGAGACAGGGTTTCTCTGTGTAGCTTTGGAGCCTATCCTGGCACTCCCTTTGGAGACCAGGCTGGCCTCGAACTCAGAGATCCGCCTGCCTCTGCCACCTGAGTGTTGGGATTAAAGGTGTGCGCCACCAATGCCTGGCCACACCTGACCTATTTTATGCTGTTATTGACACAAGGAACCGGGCTCTGAAACTAGAAGTCTTTGTGCATTCAGAAATGTAGCAGAAACAGACGTGGGTATCATTCAAAGGGAGAGGCCGAGGGGGAGGGAGATAGGGAGATCTTGGGGTGGAGTCCAGAGCTCAGCCTGGAGGAGGCTCCACACCTCCTCCCCAGCTTACCCCAGCCCTATAGCACTTCTGAGGGACTTGGGTAGGGAGCCGGAAGGGATGGAAGAGAGAAGGCTGTGTGCCAGGACTACCAGGTGCGGTGCCCATAGGAGCTGCTCCAGGATTGTACCCTGCAGAGGCCGTGACCAGCCTTGTGATGCTGAGCAGTGCAAAGGAGCTCTGTAGGAATGAGTCAGTCAGGTCCCTGATCCCAGCACAGGTGAGACTTTCACTGGCTGGGAGTCATGAGGTTTTAGGGAGCCAGTACCTCAGAGCTGCCCCTCCATTGACCCAGTGTGCCTCTGCTTCCCTGGTGTTCCAGTGGGGGGCAGGAATGCTGGCCAAGAAAGTCCAGTATGCCATCATCGTGACTGGGAGCTTCGAGCTGTCCACAGCTTTTGTTAGTGTGAATCAACCCTCTACCGGTCCTCCTGTGCAAGCACTCTGGAGAAATAACATTTGTTGTTGGCTCTGCAGATAGGGGGTGGGGTGGGCAGAGACCTGTTATACCACCTCCAGGAATGGAAATCTGAATGGAAAGCTCTTTGGCCTGTGATTGTCTGCATCAAACTATTTTCTATTCCACTCACCAGCTAATGGCTCCTTGATGCCTGCTATGCATTCCAAGACCATGTGCAGTTTCCAGGCAGAGAGGAGAGTAAAGGTGGGGAACACAATGGTGCCTGCATGGCAAGGTCAGCAACTTGCCCATAACCCTCAGATGCTGTACAATACACTGGGACAGTCAATGACCTAAGTGGATAGGTCCTGGATGCTTGTCAGTGAGCCCGAAGGGCAGGCCAGCAGCTACATCTGCCGATTCCTCTTGGGGCATGTCCCTTGGAAGCATTATTTGAGTCTAATAATGGCAGAGTTCTACTAAAATTTGCCCACTGTATCATCCTAGAGTCAGCATCTTTGTTGTTTTTGCTTTTTAAAGATTATGTATACAGTGTTCTGCCTACATGTAGGGCCTGCAGGTCAGAGAGGGCACTAGATCTCATTACAGATGGTTGTGAGCCACCATGTGGTTGCTGGGAATTGAACTCAGGACCTCTGGAAGAAGAGGCAGTGCTCTTATCCTCTGAGACATCTCTCCAGCCCCTAGAGTCAGCATCTTAAAACCACACCCATGTGTTATCACAGTTGCTGTGCATCAGGGCTCTTCAGAGTAAACCCTCATGATTGAATCATGGTGCCTGAGGTCACTAAGGAGGAATTCACTTTGAACTTTGGGTGGTTGACAGATTTCCATTCCTGTAGGTGGTATAACAGGTCTCTGCCCACCCCCACCCCAACCCCAGTCATTTCCCCTTCTCTTTTGAATCTGACATCTGTCACAGCTGACTGGAAGAAACTCTCTGGTTTCAAGGGTCATGTAACTAGACTGGCCCACCTAGCCACTCCATGATCACCGCCCTTTAAGGCGGGTCTACACCCCTAATTATGTAGGTGGAGAGCCTCTTGCCATGGAGCACCGCATAGGCATAGGTTCTAGGATTGAGGTATGAATGACCCTGGGGATCATCTGTCTGATGTGAAGGATCAAGGAGGCAGGCACACAGTGCCACCACAGAGGGGCTTTCTGCCTGTTTAAACAGGAAGCTTTAGCTCACACAGGGACAGATTACAAGGACAGGTAAATGTAAGGCACATGTAGGACCTAACAGAGCACCCAGGAATGAGATTTACTGGTAACTGAAAGTATGAGCAGACTACAGCCCAGGAACAAGACTGCATCCAGGAAACGGCAGGCTGGCCCTGATGGGCAGTGTGCCAGGACTCAACTCTTTGTCTCACCCAAGGCATGTAACAATAGGACATGCTGGGATTAAAGGCGTGTGCCCGGCTTGAGTCACTTGTGACTGTGCGCACACAGATGTCACAGCACATGTATGCAGGTCAGAGCATAGCGTTATGGACTCATGCCTGTCCTTCCACATATATATGGGCTCCAGGTACTGAACTCCGGTCTCTAGGCAGGTACAGCAAGTGCCCTACCTCTGAGCCAATTGCCTCCCCCAGGTCTCACTCCTGCTCTGCTTGGGCTGCAGGAACTGCATCTGTGCTAACCTAACCTATGTGCCCTTTTCAAAAGTGTTTGTGATTTGGCTGTTGGTCATAGAGTCTTTTCCAAGCATCTCTTTTGTCATGTGTTGGGGTCAGATTGAGGTGGTACTACCACACCCATTGGTGAGTCCCTGTGTTTTGAGACACTTATTTGGTACTAGTTGGGCTTTGAGGGGGAACTTTTAAGATATGCAAAAGTACACTTTAGGAACCTTTTATTTAGTGGTTGGTACACAAGTGCTCCCCCACCCCCTCACCCCCACGCCACACACACACATGCCATGGTTAGAAGACAACTCTTGATCATGTGGGTTCTGGGAATGGAACTCAGGTTGTCAGGCTTGGTGATAAGTAACCATTTCCCAAAAGTATATATATTTTTTTTAAGATTTATTATGTATACAGTATTCTATCTGCATGTATGCCTGCAGGCCAGAAGAGGGCACCAGATTCCATTATAGATGGTTGTGAGCCACCATGTGGTTGCCAGCAATTGACTTTTGGAAGAGCAGTCAGTGCTCTTGACCTCTGAGCCATTTCTCAGGCCCCCCCAAAGTATATCTTATCCTTTTTTTGAGACAGGGTTTCTCTGTGGCTTTGGAGGCTGTCCTGGAACTAGCTCTTGTAGACCAGGCTGGTCTTGAACTCAGAGATCCACCTGCCTCTGCCTCCCCAGTGCTGGGATTAAAGGTGTGTGCCACCAACGCCCGGCCTTATCCTTCCTTTCAATGTGAAACCCTTCTCTGGGACAGATTCCTTTCCTGACTTCAAAAGTAAATTGCAAAAAAATTGTCACTGGAATCCAACAATTCCATTGATTGAAAATCCTTTGGGGGCTGGAGACATGGCTTAGTGTTTTTAGAGCACTTGTTGCTTTTGTTGAGCACCTGGGTTCAATTCTCAGCTCCCACATGCTGGTTCACAACCGTCAGCAACTCCAGTTACAGTGATCCGATGCCCACTTGTGACCTCAGACTACTAGGCACACATGTGGTGAGAATACATACATGCAAGAAAAACATTAATATACATAACTTTGGAAGGGAGGAGAAAGTTACTGGGTTTGGGATTCAAGGGGGGCAATGAAGCAGATTGGGTTATAGAGTTATTAATGCCATAGACAACAGCATGGGAAATCTGAGGAGTGTTCAGCTCTACACAGGGGAGGGTGAGGGATTCCCTTCTTATAGTTTTCAGAAGAGGTGGTAGGTTGCACGCCATACAGTTGGGTAGTCCACACACAGGCCTGTAGTCAGGCTGTTGATTCTCAGGGAGAAGGAGTGTGTTGCCCTGAAAATTATGGGGAAGGAAAGGTACATTTAGTAAAGGTTTATCTCCATTATGTGGGTGGGTGATGAGCTGTCCCTGGCAGCCTGCCTTTTGATGTCTTGGAATCTGGTATCCTGGCCTGTAAACTGCCTTGGGAACTTGAGAATCATGGTACTTGCTATTCCTCTGGAATCCAGGCACCTGGGAAGTTAAGAGGTTATAGAATCATAGATAGGCTCCCAGTAGGGCACTTGTCAGTTCTGATATAGGAAGCCATGAGAAAAAGGCTGCCATGGCAATTAGCAATGAGCCCTTAGCCCAAAACCTAGTATCCATAGCCTGTTAAGTATAGCAAATTCTAGCTGGGCAGTGGTGGCACAAACCTTTAATCCCAGCACTTGGGAGGTAGAGACAGGCAGATCTCTGTGAGTCTGAGGCAGCCTGGTCTATAGAGCAAGTTCCAGGACAGCCAGAGTTACTCAGATAAACCCTATCTCAACAAACCAAAACCAAACAAACAAAAAGTATAGCAAATTCTGTAACCAATATCTAAAGGACAAACAGAAGAAACAAGAGGCTAAAGCTACCAGAGAGAGAATAAAAGGCGTTTCCCCCAAGAAAATTCTGTCTTACCAAGATCTCCCACTGGCATATAACTGCTAACAAGTCAAAATTACCCAAATATCAAGTGTCTTCCTAAGAGCACAGGAGAGCCTAAGATCAAAGACCCCCTGGACCAGAGTCCAGATAGTAACCTTGGAATGAGGAAACCTTTGGCTCTAGTCGGTCTCAGACTTGTCTGTTTTACCATCAATGCTCCTGGAACTTTAGAGGGTCAGATCCTGGGCTCTGGCAGTCCTGACACCATACCCTTGGGCACACATCCTCATTTAGTCTAACTAAAGAGACAATAATGAAAAGCAGAAAAGGAGATTTATTTCAATGTGGCCACATTGGAAAGAACAAATAGAAGTCCAGTGTGGTGGTTTGAAAGAAAATGACCCCCATAGGCCCGCTGGGAGTGGCACTATTAAGAAGTGTGACCTTAAAAAAAATAAGAAAGAAATGAGTCAAAGTTGATGGTAAAGCATGAGTGGCTGCTATAACAATGAAGTCTGGAGAGGGATGAAAGTGCTCCTTCAGGCCTCTTGGTGAAGAGCACTAATAAAGCTTCTAGATAGATATATATGTCTTGTTGAGTAGGTGTGGCTTTGGAGGAGGTGCATCACTAGGGGGTGGGTTGTGAGGTCTCAGAAGCACAAGCCAGTTCTCTTCCTGCTTCCAGAATGTAGAATTCCAGATGTAGAACTCTCAGCTCCTGCTCCAGTGCCATGCCTGCCTGCCTGCCTGCCTGCCACCATGTTCCCTGCCATGACAAGAACGGGCTAAACCTCTGAACTGTAAGCCATAAGAGTTGTCGTGGTCATGGTGTCTCTTCACAGCAATAGAGACCCTAACTAACTAAGACATCCAGTGACCCTCGCCTCAAGTTCATCTTCTGGCCCTGTGATAGGAAACTTAAATAAAGAGTATGAAGAATGCATAGCTAAGCAATCCTAGTCAGGGCGCAGTCCTCCTAGCTGCATTGTCTCAGCTCCAGTCCCTTCTGCAGGGTGGTCTGACAAGCTTCCAGAGCTGTGTGAAATCTCTTCCAGGGAGACAAGTTCCTCCTTTGGCTGCACCTGCCTTCAGTCTTTCTTTTCCCCCAGCCTGAGACTCCTGAGGAAATTCCATTTCCTTGGGAACCATTGTTTCAATAGTCTGGTAGCCAAACGGAGGGACACAAGTGTCTCTTTAGAATATCTTCATTTCTGCCAGAACCGTTATAGAACCTCATATAAACCTTGAAGTCACAAGACAAAACTGTCATTGCCCACACAGCATCCTTTTGACTGGTTGGATTTTTTTTTTTTTTTTTTTTTTTTTTTTTTTTTTAAAGGCAAGCTAGGAAAACACATGGAGACCCAAGATCCCAGTGACATTTCCTGGGCACCTGCCAGATGTCTGGCTTGTTCATGAGAAAGCTATACAAAGTCTACCAAGGGCTTTAATGAGGGTAATTGCTGGGACCTAATTTGAGCAGCACTTCCCTGAGGGCTGACAGTTGCCCAGTTTAGGATTATACCTTAAGGAGGAGCAGAACTGGTACCTTTGGCTCAAAACCAGTTCCTTGTGCCTCCCCTGGAGATCTCCAAGCATCCCCACTTGGTTGGAACAGCAAGGATGCAGGCAAGTAACTGGACGGTGACTCCTTTATGCCTCCTTCCCCATCTACAAGGAAGGACCTACATGAGCAGGATCATAGGTCGTGTGGACACACGTCCTGGGAGGCCCAGGACACACAAAGTCTTAGTTGAAAGTGGCTGTGTTGAAGGTGGCACTGAGCCAGTGGACCGACGTCTGACTGTTGGTACAAAACAGTAAGGAATGGGGCTCGGCCAATTTCACTAGCTTAGAGGAAGTTCCTAAGGCAAGTATTGTTCTTTCTCCAAGCACAAACCATCACGCTTTTGGTTCATTATTTGGAGTTAAATAGAGTCGGTCGGTTCTGGCCCATTGGCAGGCCAGATAAGGCCAACATGACTACCTACAGCACCGATCAAGGGCTGAAGTTTCCTCAGAAACAGAAATTTCTCAGACCTGAACCTGCTCCCGGTGTACCGTTAATCTGCAGCGTCTACCTGAAATGCCTCCACAAACTTAATCCTAGAGTCAAGTCCTTGCTACCTAATTTACTAAATGATACATTCTTCGTTTCTATCCGAGAAAACAAAGAGCAGAAGCACACCAAGCGTAGCAGAAGCACAGTCACGTCCCCGCTTTAGGACGTACCCTGACGCAGGCGGAGGCGGGACGAGGGGAGGAGCCGCAGCCGGTTTGGGGCGGTGCTGAACTAGGTCACGTAGCTCAGGTCCCTGGCTTGGGCCACATCCCGCGTCGCACTGTCCTCTACTCCCCGCTTGCAGTCCCCTCCGCCACCATGCCGATGTTCACCGTGAACACCAACGTTCCCCGCGCCTCCGTGCCAGAGGGGCTTCTCTCCGAGCTCACCCAGCAGCTGGCGCAGGCCACCGGCAAGCCGGCCCAGGTTTGCAGGGAGGGTACAGGAAGAGAGAGAGTGGGGAGGGAGGGCCCGTGCGCCCGGCCGCCGGGCAGAGGAAGAATGGGGATGGGAACCGCGGCGGGCGGCTGGAGGGCTGGAGGCTGGAGCTCCCCGGAGCCCTGTGGCCCCGTGGTCTTTCAGGCGGGCTAACCGCGCGTCCACCCCTCCCCCGCAGTACATCGCAGTGCACGTGGTCCCGGACCAGCTCATGACTTTTAGCGGCTCTAGCGACCCCTGCGCCCTGTGCAGCCTGCATAGTATCGGCAAGATCGGCGGCGCGCAGAACCGCACCTACAGCAAGCTGCTGTGCGGCCTGCTGGCTGATCGCCTGCACATCAGCCCGGACCGGTGCGTGGGGGTGGGGTGGGGTGAGGGGCGCTGGGAGGTGGGCGCGGGGGTCAGAGGGCGCCGCCACGCTCGCCGAGACCGCGTGTTAGGCTGAGCTAGGCTTTCATTCTCGCAGGATCTACATCAATTATTACGACATGAGCGCGGCCAACGTGGGCTGGAACGGCTCCACCTTCGCTTGAGTGCCGGCCTAACTTACCTGCGCCGCCGTTTCTTGGAGCCTTGCTGCACGCAGCGTTCTGTTTTCGTCCACCCCTGGCGACGCCCACCTTCCGATCGGGAGAAATAAATGGTTTAGAGACCACGGTTGCCTCAGTTTCTGCTTCCTTGGCTTGCGGAGGAATTGGTGCAGGGCGGGGACATTGAATGGAAGCCCAGGCTGCGATGGTGGGTCGGAGTTGGCCAGTTTGGCTGTCTCAAAACCAGTGGTCTAGATGTCCTTTCGTCCAGGCTTTCCTATAGTGGCCTTACGTCAAAAAGAGGTTCACTGGGGCCTCAGACCAACAGTCATACAGAACTTCCCAAGCAGTTGTTGCATCCTGAAATAGGTTCTCTGCTCTGGGCGGGAATCCCGAACTGTGTTCTTAATCACAGTGGCAAATGGGACGGCAATGTGCTTTCATGGGAGAGTGAGTTGCTCAGGCAGGAGAAGGGTGGGGATTAAATTGATAGACTCTTTGCCTGTGTTCTTCTCAGGCAAACAGCCCCCGACTCCCCAGTAGTTCCTAGAGAATGCATGAGAATGGAGTACTTTGTCTGTTTTCATGTTTGTTAGGGTAGAAAGGTCCAATGTGATTTACATCTCTTGGGGTACACTTCCTGCCAAACCTAGGGACCCCAATGGGTGGGACTGGGCAGAATCCCTGCTTAGGAGCCCATTTCTGCTCCCTAAGGAATTTCTCACTGCTCCCTAGTGTGAGGGCCTTCTAGCAAGGGAGGCCTAGCTGAGATTACTCTGTCAGGGCTGGCTTGAGTCTCCTGAAGAAAAAGAGCCTGGCCAGGTAGGTGGTGGTGGCACGTGGCCTTTAATCCCAGCACTTTAGAGGCAGGCAGGGAGTCATCTCTTAGTTCAAGGTCAACCTGGTACACAGAGAAACCCTGACTCCAAAAAAAAAAAAAAAAGGAGCCTGTACCACCCACCCTGCCCACGTTGACTGCCCTTCCAGAGAAGTCTGTGACAACAGTTTCCATAGAGAGAGACTCTTGTTATATGCACCCCGTTCCTCAGATTTAGGAAAGGTGGCATCTTGCCCCGTTCCTCAGATTTAGGAAAGGTGGCATCTTGCCTCAGTAGACTCTTGCGGGTCCCAGACCCCTTGCTCTCAGCTTCTAGTCCAGGTATGAACATTCTAGATGAAATGTGATTTTTTTTTTTTTTTTTTTTTGGTAAGAATCCCAAGGAATTTAAATTGGCTTTTGGAAGCTCAGGGGCCCTGCCTGGGAACAGAAGTCCCTCTACTCCTGACTGGGAGTGAGGAGCTTGACTGAGCCTGACAACTGTGACAGGCCTCCCCGAATGTGCAGAGCCACCTGAGACCTAGTGTCGGTACAGAGACCTTCCTGGACAGGATTGCCAGGATCCCTGCCCATTGTACACCGTCAATGGGTGGAATAAACACCCACCAGGACAGGCCTGAAGCCAAATGAATCGTGGGCATCTTGGGGACCATCCAGGCCCTAGAGGCACCTAAGCCAGTCTAGCTGCCACTTGGATCCACACCCTCTCCTAACTGGCGTCTACTGCAGCCTTGGCCGTGCCTACCTAGGATATGCATCCCGGGCAGCTTGCTAGTTTGTGGTGCTTAGGTTTAGCAGTCTTGACCCTGGGAGGAGGGAAGGCCCATACCAGACACATCACCACCCCCAGCACTAGATCAGGACAGAAGTAGGGACAGGAGGGGTGGAATCAAAGCTCATGAGATTGAATCTGCAGGAGTATAGGCAGAGACCAGCCATCCCTGGAGGTTCCCAAAGCAAGACCCTTCCTAGCTTACTATAACCCTGGGGGGGGCGGGCACCCTGCAGCTTCCCTCCATCTCATTTTGCATTCATGAAGGTACTTCACTGCCTCCATGCTGGGAGGCATGTCCTTGCTACAATCATAGCAGTTTGGAGCTGCCCTCTTGAATCTGATGTGGTAGGCTACCTTCTGTCCTCAGCTCGGGGCCTTTGCCACATCCCCTTAGTTCCATTGTACCCTTAACCTCAGGGTTGGGCTTGAGGTTGGACTTCACACAAACCCAAGTCCCATCTCAGAACCTCTTATTTCTGCTGATCTCATGTCTCGCTGCACCTGGCCCCACCTGTGTGCTCGAGCAAGACTCCCCCTTCTGCTCTACACAGAGAAAGGGATAGCTCAGGCCTCCACGGGCTCTAGTCCAACTCCCTCATTTCACAGATGAGGACCCTGACCCTGAGGTACTTGGCTGTCTCCCAAGGCAGAGTCATGGACTTGCTTCATTTCCTTAGCGAGGGCTCTGGCCTAAAGGCCACATGTGGGCCTAAAGTTAAGGTCTCTGGCAGGCTCTGGCCTAAGGGCCACGTGGGAACCTAACATTGAGGTCTCTGTGGCAGAGGAGGCAAGCTGAACACCTGCTGTGTGTTGCGGGGGAGGGCAGGCGCACAGTTGGAGGGGATCACATGAGCCAGAAGAGCCACCCCCCCTCAAAAAAAAAAAAAAAAGCCTCAAATGTTTACGGCTCTGTAACCAGTGGGAGCATCTACAAAGTGGTCACACCTTAGTATGCAAAGAAAAAAAACTTGGAATAAGGGTCTGTGACTTCAGCCCTCGACATTTCTTGGCCAGCCTAACGGGTTGCAGGAGGCCCCTTACTGCTTGTGTCTCTGTCCCTCATCCTAGTCAGCTCTGGCCTCACTTCCTCCAAAGCATGATCCTTCACTACCCACAGAGTGAGGCCAGTTCCTTCTCAAAACCAAGGCCCACAGGCCAGTCATTTCCAAGTGTCAGCTAAGCGGCATGTCCAGTGATGCCTCAAACCTCCAGGTTGGATACGTGGAGTTGGGCAGAGAATGCCACCTGTTCTCCCACCATTGTTCCGTAGGGCCATGCCATCTAATGAGGTTGTCAGCCTATATTGGTGGCCCCCACGGTGCCCATGGTCATTGTTTGCCACAGCTGGCCAACTCTGACAAGTCCTGTACCTTTTCAGGAGCTATCCCGGCTCCTGTTCCCCATGGAGTTGCTCAGGCCCACTCCACGCGTGCCCTTCTGGTGCAGAAGACACTCATAAATGCCTCTGTCTTGGCCCAAGCCTCTTAGATGGGTTGTGGATTTCCAGAGCTCCTCCCTGCTCTGGCCTTCCCCACTGCTGCCCTGGGACCTTCTCAGGGCTTGTTCAGCAGTGCAGACTCTCCCCGGAAACTCCCTCCCACTCTGCCCTCCTATCAGGCACAACTGCATCTCAGAGACCACCACCCCTTCTCCAGAACCCAAGCCTTAGGGGTCACCACCCCTTCTCACCCCCAGTCCTCAGCTGGGAGCCATCTCCCTGGTTTTACCCTACCTTGGGCCTCAGTTTCCCCCATCTGTGAAATGACGGGGTTCACCATAGGTCTTTTCTCCATATTCACCCAATCTCGAAGATGGATGAGAACATTTTACAGCGAAGGTAGCCTGTGCCTGTACTCAGGTCTTGATAAATTGTCAAACCCCTCCATTTGTGCTGTGCCAGCCTTGTTGCACATTTGGAGTTGAGGTGTATAATGGGGCATCTTCGACAGCTTCACCTAATGCAATGGCCAGGCCTGGAGCACAGGGCTGAAATGCATCTACCAGGGTTGAACATACCCGCCGGCCCCGTGCTGGAGGTCTACCACTCTGAGCCGACAGCTAGCATGACCAGTCTGCTTCACTGCCTTCAGAGCAGTGGATGAAAATGGAACAGGGTGGACTTCCAAAGCAATGCCTCGATTGTTGGGAGGGTTGAGTATCCCCGAAGTTTTTGTTGTTCTTTGTTTGTTTGTTTTGTTTTAAACTGGACACTTGGGTTCATAACCTACCCACCTCAGTTTCCTTGTATTATATAAGAGGTTTTAGGAAACCAGTTGGTGAAGAAAAATGGATTTATTTACAGTTTTGGCCAAATTATTAAAAGGAAAAAGACTTTTTTGAGTTTTTCTTTGGCTTTCTTGTATCAGGGTTTCATCTCCCATAATAAAGGGATGTGTGTGTAGCTATTATTGTATATACACATGCATTATGTATGTCTATAGGTACATGTACATACTATATACATACACATATGCATACAGTATAATACTGTAAGGGTTACAGCTCTGAAGGGAAAGGTATCCTGGCAGTCAGGAGCCAAGGACTAACACAAAACAAACCTTACAGAAGAGATTTATTGGGAGGGAAAAGCCCAGGAGTGTGGCTGCCTCTGCTCAGATGAGAAGCCACAGAGAACCGAGAAGAAGACAGGGTTTATATGGCATTTCAGGGTGGGGGGACAGAGCTTTCTAGGGTGGGGATTGGTGGGGAAAGTCCAGAGCTTGAGCTTCTCTGTAGGTTGGGTGCTGGGTCCGGCTGTTAGGGCAGTTAGAGTGTTTTGTGATTGGAACCTGGCCGTTGGAAGTCCTCAGGGGAGGAGGGGCTCAGCCACTCGAATGCTGGAGGAACAAAATTATAATAATATATATATATATATATATAATATATATATATATATATATATATGCATACGTTTATAAATGCAGCCGGATGAGTCCCTCTAGTGTTGCTCATATGTACATGTGCTTAGGCCTGACCTGTGGATAGTGTCTCAGGGCCCATCCCTTTTCACATTAGCAGAGAAAGGGAATATGTTTAGGTGACCAAAATTTGGGTGCCAAGAACTCCAGAGAAAAGGTTCCCTTCCACCATCTCCCTCCCACCCCAGGTTGACCCTTATCTCAGATCGCTCCAGAGATCTGCATACCACTCCCACCCTCACACCCACCCAACACCAGCTTTCTCCACAAATAGCATACTTGTTTAAAATTTGGCCAGAGTAACATCTTTTGAGCAAGATGTTTAGCTCTTCTCTGTGCCAGACTGTGGCAAAATAGGCCATCTTTCCTACCATGTATTTGCTGAGACAGCAAAATCCCTGAGAGGAACAAGAGCAGTGCATAAGTTAAAATGTATCTTTCCTAGATGTATCTTTGCCCAATCCAGTCTGCAGTCAGTCACCTCTGCTGCTTCAACACTAGGGGACACTCTGACTCCAGATTTGCATTTGCTCTGGGCACAGCTAGACAGATGGACAACGCCATAAAGCAAAGGCAAGGGGTTAGTAAGCTGGGATGGGAGTTTCAGTGGCACAGCCATCCATGAATGTAGCCCATGCCATTGTAAGTAATCTAAAATTTTTGCTAAGGTAGATTTGTCAGAATCCTTCTTTGATTTGCCGGGCTCTTGTTATTTGGGGGTGAATGAATCAGTGTTCCTTTTCAGTCTCCCTAGGAAAGTCATACAACACATGGGTTTTTTGTTTGTTTGTTTGGTTTTGTTTTTAACTTAAAAGTTTACTCTTGTGCCTGAAGATTGCCAGATCCCCCCCCCCCCCTTGCAGGACAGGTCACAGTTAAGAGTCAACCCAATGACATGTTCAGGCCATTTTCAACCTTTGCCATTTGCTATGTATGGAACTCAGAAAATTGCTTGCTCAGAGAGATGCTCTCTCTGCAGGGCTCTGCTTGCCTCTCAGAGGCAGTGGCCCAGCTGGAGAAGGCACAGGAAAGCCATCCCATCCTCGTGTTGTCATCTGGGGAACTTCTTGCCTCTCACAAGCTTTGTCTTTCTCCCAGGGGTCTGGCACCTATCCAAAGGGTTGCCAAACCTTTTCTCACCATCTTGGTTAAATGCTCATGCCCGTTTCCCACTGGGTTGTTTTGCCTTAAGAGTTCTTTATCCATCCAAGGACCTGGGTCTTGGCTAATTGCAGCTATTTTCTGAAATGGTCACAGGACTTTTGACTGTGAACTCGGGCTCCGTAGACATGCCTCTATCACCACTTGTCAGGGTTCCTGCCAACCAGTGTTTTCCCTGGTTAACGCTAAAATGGACAAAAACTCCTCCGTCAGTCCACTTAGGAGTTAAGATGATTTTGTTTGGACAGTTAGACCTGCCGCCTAGAGTTCCTCATCGTGTGGGACATATATGGCTCTTTCGTCTATTATGATGGATGCCACCCATATCCCTTACCATTTGTTAAACCCCCACGCACGAAACACTCTTTTTATCCTGAGTTTAGCCCTGCTTTTGTACTTGGGTCCACACTTCTGAACTCTTGACTCTGCTCTCCATATCAGTCCACCTTGAGTTACAATCGACAAAGGTAGTTTGCCTCCCCACCTTGGTACCACCTTAGTCATGAAAAGCTGGGGACCTTTCCAACTCAGGCTTCACTCACCCCACCACAAAGCCTCTTTTTCGTTGCTCCCTGCTCTCTTCATTTTCTCTCATTGCCTACCTCCACCCCACCTGTTGAATGCCCCCCCCACTTCTGGCCCCGTTTTCCTAAAGTACATCTGCCAGCCTAGGAGGGCACAGGGGCCTCAGCTATATCTCATGTAAATGAAATGGTTTGCCAATGCTTGGATGCCACGGGGAACAAAAAGGCATCTGTGATGCCTTCCAAAGCTGGTTTAGGTCTGAGACCTCCTGCTTTAGGAGTCTGTTGTCTCGGGAGCTGGTCTGTCTCCGAGTTATTCCAACCTTCTGCTGTTTCACAGCCACGTGCTATTTTGCCATGAGCATCAGTGGTTCTTGTACCTTCTGGATAGCAAGCCCAATCCATCAAAACAAGCTAGGTAAGATCAGGGCTTCCACCCAGAAGGAAGCCAGGTGGAACTCTTTGGATCGATCCAGCATTTCTTCAGGGAAAATCCTTCGTTCTGCAAGCCGGGACTCTGATTCTGCGATCAGCCCCTTTCCTTCTTGCCCAGAGAGACGTGAACCTCTAGAGCCCAGGAAGTTCACTCTGTTACAACTGTTCTTTCCTATTCTTATAACATAGGCCCGCCACACTGTTGGATCTTAAGGAAAACTGCAAGTTATGGGAGTCAATAGGGACGTGGTGGGAAAGGCCCGAGGCTCAAGAGAAAGTTGTCCTTCTAATAATTTCCTTACAGGTGTGTCTCTAAACAGAGGTCTCCAAGCTTCCCTCAGGAACATGTGTCACTGACTGAGAGGCAAACAGTTCATTCTTCATTTGAATGTTAAAACCTCCACCCAGGAAAGAGCTATGCATCAAGCATCAAGTCCATACCATGGGAAGCAGGCTGCCAGGCATCGACTGTGCAGGGTCATCCCCCACCCTTGACGGTGGTAGTGCATTTCCCTTCCAGCATACGCTCTGCTACCTGCTGGAAACTGCATTGTGTGGGAAACAGGGAGTTGGGGCTTTGGGAGTGACTCCCCGTGGATTTGCTGCTAATTTCACTGCGTATGTGCGTGCTACAGCTCCTCTTGGCTTCCTGTCCTGATCCCTTTCCCAAGCAGAGGTGGAAGCTCTGAGTCTGTGAGAGAAGCAGGCGCTTCCTAGTGGTACACAGATTTGGGAAGAATATGAAGGGACCTGCTAGCTCAGTGTGGTGCTCATGGTACTCGGTTGATGTTGTTCTGAGCATCCAATTCCAGGAGCCAGAGTGGAGAGAAAAGGCTAGAGGGAGCAGCCGGGCAAGAGGTGGCAGAAGTCTTCTCCCTACTTTCTTCATGCAGATAACCCTTGATCCAACAGCCTTTGTTTTCTCAAGAATAGACAAGGCATGGAAGCCCTATAGAAAGAAGCATGTAGGCTGGAGAGATGGCTTGGTGGTTAAGAGCACTGGCTGCTCTTCCAGCAGACCCAGGTTCAATTCCCAGCACCCACAAGGCAAGTTCACAACTGTGTGTGACTCCAGTCCCCAAAAACCTCTCATTTTGAGAGAGAGAGAGAGAGAGAGAGAGAGAGAGAGAGAGAGAGAGAGAGAGCATCAAGAAGTTGTGGTGCACACCTTTAATCCTAGCACTTGGGAGGCAGACGCAGGTGGATCTCTTTGAGTGGATCTCTATGAGTTTGAGGCCAGCCTGGTCTGCAGTGCGAGTTTCAGGACAGCCAGGGCTACACAGAGAAACCCTGTCTCAAAGAAACAAACGAATGAATGAGGTATATTTCTTAGCTATTAACTCCATTTACAGAACCCTCTTGTCACAAAGTATGAATGAATGTGTGCAAAAAAACTGGAGTAGATGATATTTCCAGGAATGATATGAGGTAATTTCTTAGTGAATTGTTTTGGGCAAAACAGAAAGCACAGCCAAGGAAGAAAGAAAACACATTTTTTAGAATTCTTCTATAGGCCTAGCTAAACATTGAAAGGCTCATCTATGTGTTGACATCGTCGGGACTGTGGGCAGAATATATATAATATATATATAGTAATTCTTTGTTGATTCTTTGGAAACTTCACATTATGCACCTTGGGGCAGAATTTTTAAAAACCTATATTTGTATAGTTTAAATATGTATGAGTTTAAATATTTAAAGCATAGAGTATGTATATTAAAATGCACTCTTAAGTTCTAAAACTAAATAAAAGCCAAAGGAGAACAGAGGAACAGGCAGGATGACAGCGTGTGGAATCTGAATCAGACAAGCAAGCGCCCGCATGCTCACATACACGCATGCTCACATACACGCATTACTGAGATTCCCCAGAATAAGATATGACTTCACGATACCATACAAAATATGACTTCAAGCATATAAGGAAGGTGAAATGTGAAGAACGGGATGAAATAGAGGAAGAAAGAAGTATAGATTGTCCTGTTCTTATTACACTAGTAAGTCCGAGAAAAGCCCTACACAGAGAGAAAACTGATGTCTCGAGGTCCTTACAAATTAAATAAGAGACGACCCTGTTTATGGATAGAAGGCAATGTCACGAGGGCAGTCAGTTATGGAGTCACCACAGGCTCAATCAAAATTCCAATATTTATTTATTTATTTTGAGACAGGGTTTCACTTTGTAGCTCTGGCAGGCCTGGAACTTGCCATGTTCCTTGAACTGGCCTTGAATTCACAAGAGATCTGCCTACCCCTGCCTCCCTGGTGCTGGAACCTACCCAAAGTCTTAAAGAAAAAAAAAAAAAGTAGATCGACAATCCGATTCTAACATGCACGAGATTCTAAATGACAAAGAAGAACCAAATCATTCCTTAAAGAAAACACTGCAGCTTATAAAGCTACATAATCCAAATAAAATGCGAGATTATTACACTGGCAGAAATGAGATCGGCGGAAGGAAAATCAAATATGCCTTTTGACTCGATAGGTGAGCAGGCAGTACCAAAATCCGTGTAGAGTGTAAGAAGAGCCAGCGCAGCACGAGCACTCGTGTGCGCAGCCCTGCAGGGTACAGCATGGCGTGCAAGCCTCCCCCTCCCCTCCCCCCCGCCCCTGCCGCCCTCTTCCCAAACAACTAATTGCAAAAACTATGAAAGGAAGCGTTTTCCAACTAGGAGTTCTGGGCACCTGCTACAAGGGGAGAGAAATTGAATTCCATATCTATGGAAAAGAAATGAGCTTTGTATGTATTAAAACCATAAAGAGCCAGGTGGTGGTGGTGCACGCTTTCAATCTCAGCACTGGAGAGGCAGAGCCAAATTCTTGTGAGTTTGACGCCAGCCTGGTCTACCCAGTGAGTTCCAGGACAGAAGCCCTGTCTCAAAAAAAAAAAAAAAAAAAAAAAAACAGCAAAAAAACCCATAACGAAAAGACCATAAGACTTGAAAGGTCAATCAGGAGAATAGCATCTTGATGATTTATTAGTCGAGACACAGGAAGAATATATATTGCTAAGAAAACCAACACCAGAATTAGAAGACGACCTGCTGGCCTTTGCAGTTCGTATCATGAGTGACTGGAGGCCCCCATCAAGAATACATAAACAACAAATTGCTAATAGACAACTGTCATGATTTGGATCTTAAATGTCCTCCCTGAGGTCATGTGTTGTCGGTGGCAGCTGGGAAATGGTAGACCCTTTAGGACTTAATGGTCTTGTGGTAGGGAAATGATCCTGACCCCATGGGACGCTACCTCCCACGCCCTGCTCCTTCCTTTCTGCTTCGCAGTCACCAGGAGGAGGGCATCTTTGCTCTGCCATATACTCATCATCACAATGTCTCAGACCAAAGCAGTGGGGTCACTCAGGCCTGCACCGAACCCTCTGGAGCTGTGCAGGACCACTCAGAGCACACATGGAAATCTCAGGAGCCGTGCAGCCCAAAGCCTCTCCCCTTACAGCTACTATTTCAGGTGTCCTCGTCAGTTACAGACACCTGACACAGCAACGGTACATCGGTGAGCAAAGGACTTCGGGAACACCCGCATTGAAAAACAGGGACCCGAATGAAACCCATCACAAGATCCTTCTACAAGCACCCATCATGTTGGTTGTAAGGAATGCCCACTTCGAGGTCTAGAAACGCCAGAGAAAATGGTGTCCGATAACAACCCGAGTAGCTCTACCAAGGAGGAGACTGGAGGGTTGTCGGTATGTTCCTTCATGAACTGGAAACTCCTTCATTTCCCAGCAGTGAAGCGAACAAGATGCAGGTACGTGGGTGATTATGGATGATATGATAGGTAAATACGAAGGAAAACCTACAGGCTCCGATAACACGATCCCATTCATTCAAAGTTCAAAAGCAGGCGGCCCCAAACTACATGGTGCAGATGTCCACATGCAGGTGGTAAGGCTTACGAAGCTAGGAAAGGGTGCTCCACGTGGTGCATGCTAGATCTCAGCCCCCCAGGAATCAGGACAAACCCCGGGCAGCTGACCGGCCCCTGATGTGAACCTTGTTAGCAGTGCATGCTGGTCTGGGGAGGGAGGAGTGGATAGAAGCAAGCCCAGCCCCTCCCCCTCACAGCTCCAAGAAGGTTAAGCCAGACTAAATCATGTGGTGTGGAACCCCTCAAAAACCTATGAAGGCCAGGAGCTCTCCTTTGTGCAAAGGAGTTCTCTGAATGCTCCCTCTTTCCTTCAGGCCCCCATCACGCACATGGCAACTAATTCTCTTAACTCTCTCATTTTAAGCCATCTTGCCCCATGAAACTCCTCTCCGGGCATTACCTTTCCTAATGCTCTCCCACCTCAAGGCCAGATCATAGCAACCCACGGTCACAAGGCTCTCTCTCCTAATCTCATTCTGAAGGGCAATTTTGTGTTAGCTTCATTCTCTATGAACCAACTGAACAAGGTATCTGTTATAAGGGGACAGTGGTGCCACTGATGGGGGCGGGTGTGTATGTGATGGGAACTGGCACCTAGACAGTCATATGGTGGTGTTTTTCCTCTGTGTGTGTGTGTGTGTGTGTGTGTGTGTATGAGACAGGGTCTCACTATGTAGCCCTGGCTGGCCTCAAACTCAGAGGCCTCTCTTACTTCCTAGCACTGAGAATAAAGGTGTGTGTCAAAACCAGCCTATATGGTATTTTTTTCCCCCTTTGTTCTTACAGATGCCTGTTTTGAATCTGTTGAACTGTATATCTTTTGTGTGCCATACTTCATGACATAAAAGACACGTGTACCAAGGTAAACAGCAGACTGCTACGGTAGTCCATTGAATATTACACCGTGTAGAGGCTCTGCCCAACACTTTCCTGTCTCCAGGACTTGACTAGATCCTGGCCCTTGCAGACAGCTGCTCCTAGTTTTCATTCTCCCTGTCTTATCCTCAGCCTCCCTGAGCTTCCACCACTGCAGTGTTCCTGTGGGCCTGGGAGGCCTTTCTTCTGTCTTCATCTCATCTTTGCCTATAAGATGCAGTTATCCCTGGAGAAATCCCTACCCCGCCCCCATGCACATACACACGCATGCACGCATACACACTGAGGTCCATGACATGGTTAGTGTTGATTATCAACTTGACAGGCTCTGGAATAACATAGGAGACAAGCCTCTAGGCAGCTGTGGGGGATTGTTTAGATGGCGTTAGTCTGTGGGCATGCCTGTGGAGAATGCATTTGATTAGGCTCATGCAGGAAGAGCCACCCGATAGTGGGATCAGGTCCTGGACTGTACAGAAGGGAGCAAGCCAGCACAGACACGTTCACCATTCTTTGCTTCCTGACTGTGGATGCAATTTGACCAGCTGTCTGAAGCCCTGCCATGATAGACTCTACTCTCAAACCGTGTACCCAAAGAAACCTTCTCTTCCTTGAGCTTTGTCTTTGTTGTTAGGATTTTATTATATCAATAAATAGCTAAGTCGCTTTCTTCACCCCTGAACTACCCAGTGCAGGCCACAGGTTATTGTGTGTCTTTCCCCCTCTAGGCAGGACATTGCTGTTTTGGAGTAGAAATTACCTTGGCTCCGAGGGCCATGTCAACTAATTTGAGCACGAATACAGTGATGGCAAGGGCCACAGTAATGGTACCTATAACTCCCTGGGACGAGGGAGGAGAGGAGGGGAGGGTCATGGAACCCTCACTTGGAATTGTAGCAATCCTTTCTCGTGCTCTGCCCTAGTGTGAGTGACTATGGCCCATGCTAGAACATAATACAAATTGAGTTAACTGTAAGAGGGACACAGCTCCCATAAATTCTTCATCTGCAATGGTGTGGAATTCTGAATCGGTGTAGCTGTTTGGGGGCCACTTACCATGCTGTAAGTAACCTTACACCTCTGCTCTGTTCATAAGCCCAATAAACTCATTCACCAGGTTGGACTTTGGTGGAATGGTTACTTTAGTCTGTCACTGGTGCCCTGTCCCAGGTGAACAGGCATTTGTTCACATCTCCCCAGGAAAAGTTAATGCAACAGCCCACTTTATAGTGCCTGCCTTCGGCCATGTGCTATTAGAAAACTGTGGACAAGACTTTCATTGAACAAAAGGGATGTTTTGTTTTAAGCCCCTTCAAGCCTAACATCTTGGGCGGTGGCTTTAAGTCCAGGTGAATAATTCCTGTGAAAACACAGGGCTTTAGGGGGTGCTGTGTCTGCATGATGGGCTTCATGGGAGCCCAAAAAGGCTCTGTGCTTGCCAGTTCCCCAGAGTCCCTCTGGGGTTGTGTGGTGGAGGGAGGGCCTTTGTGTGGGTGGATGTCCCACCCTCTTCCTATGAGCAGGGTCCTTTGGGAATGTGAGCCATGCTCTTTAGTGGGTGAATTGTCAGCAAGCCTGGGCTGCAAGGTCAGGTGAACAACAGGAGATTAAGCTCCACACACACCCCTCCCCCACCCCCCAGCAGCACTGAGGCAACAGAGGTTGGAGGCAGGATGCTCTCCAGGCTTCCTGTGTTCTCAGGCAAGGCTGCCGTCAGCGCTTTCAAGAGCATTTTCAACAAGAGCCTGAAGAATACCGATGAGCTTGCCCCCAGCATTCCCAAAGGTTCCTACTGGAACTGGGCGGGGTGGGGGGGGTAAGGGGGAGAGGAGGCTCCCTCCTGATTCTTTAGACCTTCACAATTGGTCCCCTGTTCGTGGACTCGTGAGTGCCATTAGTTTTGACTCTTGAGTCATGAAAATCAGGGCTTTGTCTGTCAGTGGACAATGGCATTAAAAGGAATCGGGGCCCTTCAGAGAATATGCTATTTTCTTGGGTTGAGGTAGAGAAATGACTTGGTGTCCCTACACATCCCAAAGATGACAGAGAGGCCGTTTGAATGATTCGTCCATTCGGAGCAGTCATAGCTGGTGAATGCTCACTTGGGAGACCCAGAAGGAACTGGGATGGTTGAGGAAACATGCCTGCAGTCTTATTCTCAGAAGTGAGGTAGTGGGGGCTGAGGAAAAGAGATCAGTTGTGGAGGAAGAGCTTCGAAGATGAGGGGTCAGGAGGCAGGCAGATCAGAGGTAAAGGGGCTAAATAAGAGTGGACTCGCTAACCTGAGAGACAGGAGAAGCAGACTCTGACAGAGGCGGAAGGTGGCCAGTCAGCGTGGCAGACGGGGACCCAGTGAGAACCAAAAGTCCTGGCCTGGAGACTGGGGAAATCGAAGGACAGAAGAGCGCCGTTAACTCTTCAAAAGATTTGGGATTTGTTTGGTAGGATGGCAGGGGATTGCTTGGAACCCCAAGGCCATAGCTTTTTAAAAATGTATGGATTATGTCTTGAGGAAGCCCCTACAGAGACATCTTGAGAGGGTAGCAGACCTTTTGAGGGAGGAGCTTGGTTTGCGTGACCAATGGTTGCCACCTCCTGGGGGAAGACCAGAGCCTGAGACCAAGCAGGATTGATTGGTTTTGCTGTCTGTCACCATGGGAGACTCCAGGAGACAAAATCTAGAGGAATATGTCCTAAAAGGCAAGCGCTTGGGTTGGCAAGCAAGGAGGGAGTGAGAACAGGGAAAACATTGAGATCACCAGTTGTGGCCTGGCCTGTGGGATAAAGAGGCCAAGACTTTTTCTGCCAGGGGCAGAAGTGGAGCTGAGTCATTCTGGAGTGACATTGCTCAAGCCTGGGAAGTCTGAGGAAGCACACGTGGAGATACGTCCTCAGGCACTGAGAACTGTGCTGCTGCAGCAACAACGACTCCAAAGGCCAGGACTATCCCAAGTGGACAACAGCCAGTGTCCAGGGCCCATGCCCCAGAAACCGTGGTGAGCCTCCTAGACTGGAGGAGAATTTCTCAGGGTTGAAGACACCTGGTGCGCAGGTGTGTAGAGGGGTGGGGGTGGGGGTGGAAGTGTGAGATTTCAAACATTTTGGTTACCGTTGATACAGCTGTCCCCAGGGCAGCCCCAGGAATGACAGGAGTGACACAGAGCCCTCAGAGAGGGGAAGAGAGACACACAGTGGAAGTTGCTCAGTCGAGTCTGGGCCATGTCCCCTCTTCCCTATTGACTTTCCTCCATCAGCTAAATGACCAGAGCACTTGTGCTGAGAGGTCTGGGGACATCAGAAAAAGGTACGTAGGGATGGGACTCTGGAGCTGTCCAGCAAGCAGCTGCAGACTATTGGAAGGGTTTCCCTGTGGTGAGTGTGAGGAGTCTGAGGCTGTCCGGCTGGCTCACCCTCCTACTTCTGTAGAGCACATAATAGCCTTACTGAAATGTTGAGATGTGGACGGAGGAACCCCCACAGTGCAGGAGTAACCCAATAGCTGTTCCACTGCCCAGGGGCCAGCAAGGGAGCAGAGGGGTACCCCCGTTCTTTAACAGACCTCTGGGCTCTTTTTCAATGTCTAAGTAGACCTTCCACTTTAGTTTCCTGTGTGGAGTCTAAGTTTTCAGAAAGAGACATGACAGCAGAAGAGGTGGGGTACTTGGGGAAGAGGAGGAGACCAACGTGAGGTGAGGTGAGAGAGGGTCGGTGGTTATGAACAAGTACATTAGACACATGTATGAAAATGTCACAACAAAACCCATTACTTTGTATAATCCATAGTTTGCTCATATATATCATTTCGCTTTTCATTTCTTTGGACTTTAACCTATAATTTTTTTCACCTGAATTTCAGCCTGAGAAATTTATAATGAGAGAGGACACATTTATGGTGACTCTTTTTATTGTGGTAATTAGTGATTTCCTATCTTTGTAGAACTCTGAGCCAAATTTAGACTTTGAGGTTGGACCTGAGTTAGGGGCATCAAACAAGGAAGAGATTTTCAGTTTGTGGTTCAATGTGCTCTAACCTATCCCAAGGCTGGGTGGGAAGAATCTAAACTTCTTAGGGAACCCTAGCAGGAGCCAGTTGTATGGGGTTAGCCTCCTCTCTGTGGGGAAGAGTTGGGACTGCCCAGAAAACTTTTCAGTTCTTATACTTTTCAGTGGCCCCAACTTTGCTCAGCAACTCACACCGATGTGTAGTGGACAGTGTCAGTTTAGGGCTTCTGGGTCCTATCTTGGCGATCCAGCCCACATGCCTATGTGGGTACCTAGTGGTACCTTCTTCTCCACTTTGGGCTGAAGCACAGCAAGGGATCCAGCTTGTGAAGGCCTCTGTCATCCTAGGCCGCTCACAAATTCTTAGAGCTCCTTAGCAGGTCTTCCTGGGGGAGCACTGAGGCTACTGCCTGGCACTGTTTTGCCCCCCCTTAGCAGTGCTCCCACTATCTCCCTGCCCCCATGGTCCCCAAGTATTGCACTCAGCTGGGATTTCACCTCCCCTGATTTCTGCAGGCCGGAACCTGGAATCCCTGATACCCATTTTCTCTTCTGGATACAAACCCTAAACTATCACCAGGAAACCATTTTAAAGTGTCCACTGCCTGTCCATTCTGGAAGAAGAAGAATATGTTCTGATAGTGAAGGCAATGGAAAACAAGAAACAAGAAGGGGAATGAAAAAGCTAGCACCAGCTATCATCAACCCCTGCCTAGGTCTCCCCATCATCCAGCTATTTGTGAGCCTGTAACCCAGCAACTAGCCTTACAGGAAGCAGCACACTAGCTGAAACTCTCTGTGGAGGAGGACTCTTTGCTCATCCCTGCCAACTTCCCTGTCAGTTTTTGACGATCTTTGCTGGGGGTGACTTCTGGATCCTGCTTTTGCTGGTTCTCTGCCCAGTGGTCCTCAGAAAAGGCAGGCTGGGTCAGAAACAGAACAGCTAGCCCTTTAACCTTCCAGGTACCTAACCATTGAGCTCACTCCTAAGCTGGTCTCCACAGATGCATGAGGCTGCATGGGCCAGGATGCTCCATTTATTTAAGGGTCAGCACCGAGTAATGGCTAAGACCATGTCCCCCAACACAAGCAAGGGCTGGGCCCAGCTGTGCTTTGACCACCAGAGTCATAAGGTATTGCCCACCTGAATGGCCTTCCCTAATCTCCTGGCACTGTCCTCAGACTTGTACGTCATGTTGGTGTACCCTCATAACCACTTTGAGAGGTAGGGATTAGTAGCCCTACTTTTATAAAGGTGAAATTGGGGCCCAGTAGTAAACAGGAGGCCTCTCATAGCAAGGGAAGGGCAGGGCCAACTTTCACCACAGTAGCAGGCACAAGGCAAGGAGAGAAGCATGGACCAAGCAGGGTCTACCACCCGCCCCAGAGAGTTGAGTGCCCTTCTCCTACTTCTCTTTGCTCTCCACTCTTCTACTCGTAGGCTCTCCCTTCCTGATGGCATCCCTTTTAGACTTTTGGATAGAATGTCCAGCAGCTTTCTGAAACAACGCTATACAAAGCCATGTTTTAAGACATGGCACTGTAGCAGCTTGCATGGGTGCTGCAAGGCATTTCTGGCTTCCATCCCTCGCCCTTCCAAGGACTGTCTCTGTGGCCCCTGGTTGACTAGCTCTATATGTTCATGAGAGGGTGGGACAGCTTAGTCAGAAGAGCCTTGCTCATGTCAAGGGGGTGTGTGTGTGTGTGTGTGTGTGTGTGTGTGTGTGTGTAGGTGCCAGTGAGGTTGGGTGGAGTGGGAAGAGGCATGTGTGTGTAAACAGTGTGTTAGCCAGAATTACCAGTAAGCCAGCCTCACACTGTTCAGAGGCTTATGGATTCTGATGCAGCTACACTGATGCACTGATGCAGCTACCCACAAGAAGGGCCGGTCTTTAGCCAAAGTGACTAGAGTTTCCAGGCCCCCATTTGCCTTGGGAGGAAGGAGTCTTAGCAATGCTCTGCTATGTCCTTTTGGAGCAGTTGCAGGTGTATTTTGACAAGTTATTTGTGGCCTGCTGTCTCTTTCCACTGTAAATTCTCAGTCATTCATCCCCTGTCCTGTTAGATTGGCTGTAGGAGAAGGAAAAACTGAGGCATCATTTTGTGTGGGATTAGTGGGACATCTCTGTAGTTTGAAGTCATCTGTCTTCTTACTTCTTATGGATCATAATCTTCCAGTCACACATGAGGGAACTGAGGCCAAGGCCAACGCTGAGGTGACAGACAGTATTGAAGGTGACACAGCATGACATCTATGGACTTTGAAGTCATCTTATGAAATTACTGGACTTCCCTACTTGCATAAAGAGCTTCAAGGACACACCTACTATAGAGGAAAAAACCACAACTGTCTCTCTGTGCTATAGGAAATACTACAATATCCCTGACACAGTCAACTTCCCCCACCAACAAAGAGGAATATTTTAAAGGAATATCCGAAGTCTATCTGGCATTTTATAGAAGTGTCAGATTTCTTTTTCCTCCCTGGACTTTTTCAGCTTTTTAAAATATGTAGTTTCTAAGCCTGTAGGGAAAGATTGTTCTCGACGTTGAGTGTTTTGCTTTTTCTCTTCAGCTGCATTTTCACTCAGGAGTCTCCCCACCACCACCACCACCACCGGCTTAGCCCCAAACATTGATGGCTCTGTCCTCCAGCCACGCTATGCGCTGCTTTCTATAAAGGCTATCTACTTCACTACATTTCAACTGTTAAAATGACGTGTCTTTTCCGGAGCTTACTATGAATCATAACCCTCCAGTCACACATGAGGAAATGAAGACCATTGCCGAGGGTGCCAGTATTGAAGGTGACACAGCATGACATGAGATGATGTGCTTGTTAAGGGCATTCTAATTGGTGACAAAAAAAAAAATGCACCAAAATGCCTTGGTTCATATGGCTTCATTAAGGACCCTCCCGGCTCTGTTCAAGCAAGAAAGAGCTGAAATGACCTGCCTGAGATCACTCAACTAGTAAGTGACAGACCCTTGCTTCAAATCTAGGAGCATGGATTAAAGGGACTTTGGCAAGTAGAGGGTATTGAGACCAGCACCCCCTCAAGTTGATGAATCCCTCGTGGCAAATGGAGAAGGAGGAGGAGGAGGAGGAGGAAGAGGAGGAGGAGGAGATGGTAGCGGCAGGCTGTGACCACAAGTTGCCTTCAAACCACTTCTCTTCACAGTGGTTCTCAAAACCCGGTGAGTGGGAACTGATCCCCAAATCAGATACTAAACCGCTCTCAGTATGTCACTAGGTCTCTGAAATGACCCTGGGAAGGGAATGACTGATTATTTGGGGTAACAAAGCAACCTTAGAAAACTTTAGGAGCTCAGTGACTTCTCTATTAGGGTGTTCCCAGCAGGAGACATTCACCTAACTGCACGGCTGGTTCACCAAGGTGCCCTGATAAAAGATGTACAAAGCATGAGCATCAAGATGGGGAGGGGGTGTCCAAGTCCCATAGTGGCATCGGGGTGCTTCCAACGGATCCAAGGGCACACTTAAAAGCCCCTGTGTAGTTGGTTCTAGACTGGGCCTCAGTGGTGGCTTTCACCTCTCATTGGCATCTGGCCAGCTTTTCCCTCCTTCCCAGAGGTAAATCCCACAGCTAGAGTTGAATTTCAGTGTGATTGTTAAGAGGAAGGTCCAAACACCACAAAGAGAAACCAGCCACGAGAGAAACCCCCACCCCCCCCGACTTCCCGCTGCTTCAGAGCTGGATCCTTGATTTCGGTTCTAAGAACTTTTCAGTTAGCCGGTTTTCGCCGCCAACCCCCTTTCTGCTCTTTCCGGATCCTGTCATGCACATAAAAAAAAAAAACATTGGGCTGCCAAAAACACTGTTTACTGGGCTGGGAGAGGAGGGCGAGCACTGTTTAAGCTTTGCCAATGTTTCCCCAATCTCTGCTTCTCCTCCTACCTCCCCATCCCTTTTCCCATTTCCAGCGATTCTGCATAGTTCCCTTGAAAGGACCAGCCTGAGCCCAGGCTCCCAAGAACAGTCGGAGATGCAGGCTCAGCTGGAGTCCTTCATCCTCAGCCTTCTCTCCCTCCCTCTGCTCCCACTTTTCCCTAAGCAACGCTCCCAACCCAGGATGCTGAGGCCGCTGGAGGTTGTGGCCGCTAGTTTACCGCCCCTAACCGACGGTCCCACGCCCGTTGCCCACGTGAGCAGTTGCCAAGGCAACTAGCATGTAGACCCTCCTTCCTGCAGTGCGGGGTGAGGCTGGCCACCTTCGAAATTGCGGCCTCCCAGCACGCTTTGCGTGGTGGACTCTAGGAGGAAGGCGGAGAACGTTGCAGTTCCCAGGATGCCCCTCGCGGGGTGGTCCTCTCACCGAGTCCCTCGTGGTGTGTTTGGGATATTGGAGTTTAGCATTGGACAAATGTTCGCAATTCTTGTAGCTGGTTTTCATGGTTTGTGTTTGCACTGGTCTCTGAGGTGCATCCATGCGATGGGAGATGAAGTTGGCCCAGTGTTCAAACACGCGACAGCAGTTTGCACTCTGTTGTAATGAGCATTCAGAGTATATCTATCTAATGCTTTAACTCTGTGAAGATTGTAATGCCTTATTACGCATGCCAGGCAGATACACCTACATCACAGCTCCTGCATCTATGACTCAGGGAACATCACAGAAGAGGGCAGAAAGATTGAAAGAGCCAGAATGCCAGGAAGTCTGATGTGAAACAGTGTCTCCTAGAAATGGCAACATCACTGAACATGTTAATGTTGAAGGGGTTAAGTTCCTCGGGTGCCACCACTAGACAAGGAACTGTAGGCAACCATCGACTGCTGGGAGAAGAATTAGCCTCTCCCAGGGGTGAGCTCCCTTACTGGTTGTCCAATGCAGACTTGGCAGCCTGGGAAATTTGTGCACACAGAAAACAAAATAGAGCTAGCAGGTTTATCCATATTTGTGCACACAAATAAACATATGTGAAATTATAGCTCTTTTTTTAAAAAATGATTTTATTATGTATACAATATTCTGCTTCCATGTATATCTGTATAGAGGCTCTTAACCTCTGAGCCATCTCTCCAGCCCAAAATTATAGCTTTTAATTAGCTAATACAGCAGTTGGTTCCCATACAGGCTTTCCATATAGCCTTAGTTTTGGTTAACCCAAGCACACACTCTCCTCACCTCTTTCCTCTTACTCCATAGTCTTAACCCCCAGCATCCCGTGCTCCTGACGGTGGTCACTTCTGATTCACTTCCTCCTCACCCCTTAAGATCTCTTCCTTGCCTTCTTATAAAGGGCTCTTTCGGCCCTAAAACACAGATCTAAAAATCCAAAGCTATGCCCCACATAGGAGATACAGATATAGGAAGTGAAAATTCAAGGCACTTGTTCTGTACTAACAGAATTACTTACGTTTTGCTTTTTTTTTTTAAGATTTATTTATTATGTATACAGTATTCGTCTGCATGTGTGCCTGAAGGCCAGAAGAGGGTACCAGATCTCCTTACAGATGGTTGTGAACCACCATGTGGTTGCTGGGAATTGAACTCAGGACCCCTGGAAGAGCAGTCAGTGCTCTTAACTTCCCATCCATCTCTCCAGCCCCAGAATTACTTATGTTTGATGAATAGACACTTGGACAATTCTTTGGATTTCACTGGCTTGCAGTTGAGAGTGTGCTATTAATGGGTAGTAAGAGTGTCAAGCCTTGTGTGATGGGGAATGTACTGTGTATGTTTATCTTATTGATTGTTAAATAAAATACTGTTTGGCCAATGAGACAGCAAGTAGATGGGACTAGGAGTTAAAGAGGATTCTGGGATATATAGTAGAGAAGTGGTGATCCAGGCAGGAAGTGACATAGCAAGGAGACTCATATTTAAGTGAAGGAGAAACGGGAAGGGTCCCTCTTTTCCCCTCCGCTCCTGCTCCAGCAGCACGATGTGATCCACTGGCAAGGAGGGATGCCAATAAGGCGTCCGATAAGATAAGTCTTATATGATAGTTAAGACTGAGCTAAAAGATGAGAATCCTAGTCATTGGCCAAGCAGCATTATACCTAATACAAGTTTCTGTGTATTCATTTGGGCCTAACCTGGGCGGGCAGCTGGCGTAAAGCTCACACGTGGCGGTGGGGCTTGGGCAGCTTTTGGCGGAAAGATTTATCGTAACACTTGTGCTATTGCATTATTAGTGAAAGAAATTCTTTCTCTGTGTAGCCTTGGCTGCCCTAGAACTTGCTCTCTAATCTCTGTACTTGGGAGACTGAGGCAGGAAGACAACTGTGAATCTGAGTCTAACCTTAGGCTATATAGAATGCCCCTGTCATATAACAACAACAACGCCAAAATAAAAAAACCCAAAGCAAAATTGGCAAGATGGCTCCATGAGTAAACCATGTTTCCCGTGTATATGTACAAGTCTAACAACCTGAGTTCAGTCCCTGGAACTCACAGTGGAAATGTGTCCTCCACATGTGTGCAGTGGCACACCCACACAAGTCATACACACATACACAATAGTAAAAACATCAAAGCCCCCCAAATAGCAAAACCCAGTTGGAGCCCCCTCTCATTGGGCTATCTCCAAGGGTTCTCAGGAGATGCTGCTCTTTCTTTGCTGCCACTAAAGAAAACTGAAGAACAATTTCAGGAAGATAAGCCCTGCCCTCTCCTGTCCTGCCCTGCCCTTCCCTCCCCTGTTCTCCTCTCTTCTCTTTTTCTCTTCTCATCCAGAAATATGAGCCAGCTCCCCCTCCCTGATTCATATGAATCTTCATATACACAGAACATGGGTGTGCCAGCATGACCGTAGAGGGTTCTATCCTACTGTCCATACTGTGGTCGTTCAGATTTGTATGACTCTGTGTTTTTATACTTGGCACGTGCTTTCCTACTGAGTTACACCCCTACCCCTCTCAAGTTTGAAGAGTAGGGGGAGCCACCAGCACACTGAGGTATTTTCTTTTGTCCCCGACCAACATTTCCTCACGAGCACAGAACTCAGGGTGTGCAGCTTCTCCAGGTTTCTGCCTCATTCACCAGAAGCCACAGATCCCTCGGCAGGGATATAAAAGCTACCTCCTGATGATAATCAAGTCCCATCATGTATATGTTGGTTCAGCTCTTTCAAGTCTTTAACCCCATCTCTGTCCCTGAATGTGTGCTCCCTTTTAACAGATGCTTTTCATCTCTGTGCTGCCCAGAGGACTGAGATGTCTTTCATAGTGCCACAGTCTCCATGAATAGGTGTTTTCTGTTCATTGTCTTTTGTGTTTACTACAACAAGTGTGTGCTATGATGTGAATTCAGTGGTTTTCCTGTGCTAAGGGTGTGCTGGATCACTGAGCCCCCCTCATCACACACACACACACACACACACACACACACACACACACACACACACACCCTGCCCATGGTCAATATTTGGGTATTATAAACCTGGTGTCCTTTTTCCTGGGACAGCTGTTCCCTGTTTCGACTTTGCATGCTCATTCTCAATGGCTCTTTGCCAGCACTTTGTTGCCACAGCCCCGTGTCAGCATATTTCAGGACCGTGCTCTCTGGAACTCATTCATTCCCACCACTTCAGCAAATTAATCGTGTTACTTGTTTGCCCTTTATGGCACTGCACACACTTGGCTTCTTTACTGTTTGGTTAGGGTTTTTTGTTTGTTCGTTTGCTTGTTTCTTGTGGTGTGGAGTGTTGAACCCAGGGCTAGGTTCACCAATGCTAGGCAAATGCCGTGTCATGGAACCACACAGTAGCTACTGATTTCCTTTCGTTCTGTTTTTAAGATAGGGTCTCACTAGGTAGCCCAGGCCTTGTGATCTTCTTGCCTCAGCCTCCATAATGCTGGGATTATGGGCTTGTATGGAGGCTCTTAAAATTTAGACTTCAGTTCCTGTCCTTAGTTTTTTTTTGTCACTTTTTTCTTTTCTTCCCCAGATGCCCTGACTACCAACCCCTGCTCTCTCCATTTGAAAGTTTCTATCTCCAAAATTCTCCAAAATTCTCCCCGCTCATAGCCTCAACTCCACCTCTCCTCATTCTTTCTCTTCTCCTGGAACTTGAATTAGGCAGAAGTTAGACCCCCCTCTATATGTCTGTCTCTGCCTTTCTCTTCTCATAGTTTAGATTTCTCTCCCCCTGTGTACGCTACATTCTGGATAGTTTCTTTAGATCTATCTTTTACTTCATTATCTCTGGTTTATATATATGTTTATTACATTTTTTCTTATTTCTGGAAGTTCTACTTTGTTTTTGTTTTGTTTTCAAATCTTCAACGTCTTTTTGAAATACTTGAAAGATACATCTTGGATGTAGGTTTCAGAGGGACACTGTATCATATGGAGTTTATTAGAAGAGCCATGACATTAATGGCTTCTTAATAATATTTTAAATTGTATTTATTTTTATGTGTATTTTGCCTGTATGTCTGTCAGGCACCAAGGACCCGGGATACCTTAGGTAGCCAGAAGAGGGCATCAGATTTTCTGGTCCTGGAGTTAAACCAGTATGTAGGCTCTGAATATCAAAGCCAGGTCCCGTCCTGTGGAAGAGCAGCAAGTGCCCTTAACCTGTGCTGTATCTCTCTACCCCTAAAAACTCTGTTCATGATACCTCCAACAGTCTGTCTCAATATCTGTTTTGAATCCGTATCTGAAACCTTGCAATATTTTTGTTTCTTGCTCATGTTTTTAGCGCCACACTTTGTATTTATATATATTCTACGTTTAAAAATTCTTGACACCATTGGGGTTTGATTTCTGCCTTTCGTCTTACTACTGATGCTTAGTTATCTGGCTTATTTTTTCCTGAAAATTGTGATACAGATATAAAGTCTTATGTGGCTGGCCAGTGCCATCTATAAACCCAGCCCTTTGAAAGTGAAGGCAGGCACATATGGATTCAAGGCAAGTTTGGGCAGCATGTTTCAACAAAACAGACTCAGACTTTATATAAACACCTGGAATCCTTTGAGGCCTGGTTAAAGGGCAGATGTGTAGAGATCCTTTTCAAAAGAATTTGTGTTGGCTTTTGTACAGTCTTCTGCAGTACCACCTCCAGCTCCCTGGCTCCAGTTAAAACCTAGAGCTTCCATAGGTCCTGTCATGTTAACCAGCAAATGTAGGGTTTGCTAAGTCATTAGGACAATGCACAATGAGAAAACTGTCTTTGCATTTTTGTGGTTATAACACAGTACCTGTGATAGAATTGATTCACAATGACTAGGTTTAATTTCACAGTCACCAGAGGTATGATCTCATTCTGTCAAAGAAAAACACAGCTTCTTAGACTTGGACTGGTGAGCATGTTAAAATCCGAATATTTTAAGGTCAGAGAACGGAAGTCTGAAGAAGAGACGACATGGAAAACAGGTGGTCCTTAGAGATGCCCCTTTGTAGTTTAAGAATGAAGTCGTATGCTAAAGACCACCTGTGGCCCTGTCACTTTCTGTTCTGCTGCTGTGATAAATACCACACTCAAAAGAAACTGAAGAAAGCTCATGTTGGCTTATGGTTGCAGAGGGTTTGAGTCCACAATGGTGAGGAAGGCGTGGTGGCAGCTGCTGAAGCAGAGAGCTGAGAAATCACTCCTCCAACCGAACACAGAAGGCAGATATTGAACTGGGTGAGGATATAAGCTTCCAAAGCCAGCCTCCAGTGACATACTTCCTCTGGCAAGATGCCGCATAGATTATGTAAGCCTGTCAAAACATGGACCATCAACTGGGGACCAAGTGTTCAAATACATGATCCCATGGGGGGCCATTTCTCACTCAAAATCGCCACACTGGCTGTAGGTATCTGACCAACAAGATGAAAGATGAAAACTAGTAATGGTCAGGAAGTAGGGTGGCAGAAATATGGGCAGGTTTTTTTTTTTTTTTTTTTGTCAAGATTTACGGAAGAATTTAGTGGGGAAAATTAACCAGAAGAGAGGGAAAGAGTGAAGAGGGGACTGAGATAGCCAAACCAGTTCCTTGCCAGTGTTGGAGGGAACTCTAGAGACGGTAGCAAAGCAGGTGTCTGGGCCTGAAGAAGTAGGATCAGGCAGGGTGAAGGCTAGGGGATTTCAGGGGCCCGTCCATCCATGAGCCATATCTGACCCTGTAAGTGAGCGGGGCTGTTTAGCCTAGGGGAAGCCTGTGCATCACAACCAGAAACCGACAAGGTCAGGAAGCTTTTAGGGCCCCACCAAGTCAGAGGGCTACTTCATCTCCTTGGATGGACACAGACTTCTTGATTCACCTGCTCTTCTGACTGGAATTTGCACAAGTAAGGCCATAAGCCCTCCAAGGCATCAAAGGGGCTCCTCTGGGAACAGGTTTGTGTTTTTCAGAATTCTATTCCTCAAAAAACCAACACCAACTTATTAGAGAGAGAGAGAGAGAGAGAGAGAGAGAGAGAGAGAGAGAGAGGGATCTGGGTTTAAGTGGGTCAGGCGGTGGGGAAGGTGTTGAAGGGCCATTTGAGAGAGCCACACTTTGAGCCTGTTTCTTTGCCCCCACAATGCTCCTTTTCTCTGTGGCATCTTCTGCTCAGCCCAGCCTGCCATCAAATTCTGGAAATGTCACCACACGATATTCAAGCCCCCAGCCGTCTTTGAATTGCAAGTCAAAACTGTGAGGGTCAGTAAGCATGGTGCTGTAGTATTCCTGGCCCTTAGGAGATAAAACAGGGGGATCAGGAGTTCAAGGTCGCTCTGGGCTGAAGCCAACTTGGACTACATGAGACCCTGCCTCAAAAAAACCCAAACAACCAACCAAATCAATCAATCAATCAATCAAAAAATCCCCGAAAAGCCAGGCAGAGTGGGTCTCACCTGGAGTCCCAGCTATGCAAGAGGCTAAGACAGGAGAATCAATGGAGCCCAAGAGTATGAGACCAGCCTGGAAAATATAGCAAGACACCCAGTGTCCAAAAATAAGCAAATAAGGCCAGGCGGTGGTGGCGATCCCTTTAATCCCAGCATTCAGGAGGCAGAGGTAGGCAGATCTCTGTGAGTTGGAGACCAGCCTGGTCTACAAGAGCCAGTTCTAGGACAGCCTCCAAAGCTACAGAGAAACCCTGTCTCGAACACCTCCCCCCAATAAAAGAAGCAAATGAGAAAATGGAAATAAAACCTAGAGAAATATTCTGGTTCCCCATGTGGGCCACAGGCCACAGCTATCCTAAAAAATTCAGATAAAGTCAGTGATCAGTGAATCAGTGATGGATCATCACTGTAGAAAATGTCACCTGTGAGTCGGGCGGTGGTGGCTCATGCCTTTAACCCTAGCACTCAGGAGGCAGAGGCAGGCACTCTGTGAGTTTGACACCAGCCTGGTCTACAAGAGCTACTTCCAGGACAGCCTCCACAGAGAAACCTTGTCTCAAAAAAAAAAAAAAAAAAAAAAAAAAAAAAAAAAAAAAAAAAAAGTCACCTGTGTGTGGTGTGTGTGTGTGTGTGTGTGTGTGTGTGTGTGTGTGTGTGAGAGAGTGCAAGCGCGCAAGCGTGCTATGACTACTCCCTCAGCTGCACAGCCTCCCAAATCTCATGTTGGGGGAGATGCAGTGTTCTCAGACGACCTGCCCTACTGAGGCAGCTGAGACAGATAAAACAGTTCTTCCTTAAGACTAGGTTCCAGCCGGGCGGTGGTGGTGCACGCCTTTAATTCCAGCACTGGGGAGGTAGAGGCAGGTGGATCTCTGTGAGTTCGAGACCAGCCTGGTCTACAAGAACTAGTAGGACAGGCTCCAAAGCCACAGAGAAACCTTGTCTGGAAAAACAAAACAAAACAAAAGACTAGCATCCTGCCACAAGCTTCACCCTTTGGAGGCGGATATTCCAGTGAGCAGCCTTTACGGGAAAGCAGAGTTTGGCTGTTTCCTGTCCGGTGACACTGAAGTCCTGGGCTGGATCTCTGGCTTCACGGCTCTACAGAGCAAAGCGCTGCCCTCTGCCTTAGTGAGCGCGCAATTCAGCCCTCCCCTTGGTGCAAAGTCCTCCAAAGCAGCGCCTCTCCCAAGATCCACGGCCTTCAGCTGTGCCGGAGGGGAAAGCAGCAGGCTTGGCCAGCTGAGCGTGGCTTGAACAACTATTAGCGGAATCGCCTACACTTTCTCCAGCACGCTTATTCGGTCGGTCCATCCATACCATCTGTGCCACTGCCGCCCGCCATGGTCTTGGAGCTCTACCTGGACCTGCTGTCGCAGCCCTGTCGCGCCATCTACATCTTCGCCAAGAAGAACGGCATTCCGTTCCAGATGCACACCGTAGAAATAATCAAAGGTTGGTCCAAGCCTGGTACCTGTCTACCCCTAGCCCACGGCCCGCCGTCATCGCATCACTCAGCGCCGTTCACCAGGGAATGCCCTCTTCCGCACTTAAGAGCCTTCTCCAAACTTGAATTCTGCTCTGACAAGGAAGATAGGGTGGTACTTTCTGCCCTGAGACGTAGGGGAGAAAAGGAAAGATTTGCAGTTCCTGCTTTGAAGGCCCGCGACGTTTAGATTCACAAAACACTGCAGACCTCGCGGGGAATAGACACACAGCTGAACCACCTCTGTGCAGCTGGTCCCGGGCCAGGCCTGGTCTTGGCCGCTTTGGCCTTGCTCTGGGAGGGGACTCTGATTGCACAGGGAAAGAGGAAATACAGAGGCACTGCCTGAGCCCTTGAACACATTTTCTGGCTTTTTTCCTTCCAGGGCAACACTTGAGCAAGCAATTCTCCGAGATGAACTGTCTGCGGACAGTTCCTGTCCTCAAAGACGGAAACTTCGTGTTGACCGAAAGGTGCAGCAATAAATAAACTCAGAGTCCATGCCACCCGCTCTTAATTCCTGCGGCCCCGGGGTGAGGTGGGGGGCAGGGCCCAGGCAGAGGCCCACCCCAGGCCCTGAGGGGGCGTGGCTAGAGCAGCCTGTCTGGGATTGAGGCTAGAATGACTCTGGGCTGATCCAGCACTCTCTTCCCAGTCTCTGCCATGTTTCTTCTGCTGAGGCCCCCACCCCTACCCCCGAGGCCTCCCCTGAGACTGCTGGGTATTGGAAGGCGACAAGGTGACATTTGTCCACAATTAGACAAAACAGAGACTCAATAACGGAGGCTAGAAGGAGTTTCTCCTGACTTCCCAGATGCCCCCTGACGAATCTGCAAGGCTTGGCCCAGAGACCAGGAGACTAGAGAAAGGGTCAGAGCTCCAGGTGCTGGCTGGTTCTCCCACTAGAGTGTAGTGACTAGAAGGAGGAGGTCTAGAGGTCTGTTGGGTGGGTCTAGAAATGATGGCTGCTGGACTTACTGGTAGAAACCGGAGGACATGGTTCTCCTTTGGCATGTTCTAGCCATTCCACAAAGGCATGCCTATCTCACACAGGTTTCAAGGCCCTAAGGATCTTTTTCTAAACTGAGCAATCTCAGTCTAGTCACCTGTTTTGAGAATTAGTTTCCTCCCATGAGAAAAGGATGGAGTCTGTACCTCGTACAGAGGCTGCTGGAGAACCATACAGATGAAGCCTCAAGAGGCAGAGAGCAGAAGATCTGGCCAGAGGCCAGTGTCCATGACATCAATGGAAGGGGGGAACTGGGGGACAGAACTCTTGCTGCCTGTGTGCCTGTCTGTGTGCCTGTCTGTGTGCCTGAGTGTCTCTCTGGTTTCCATGCACAGCATTGCAGAGAAGAAAGAAGGAGCAGAGACAGGGATAGGGGATGAGACTAGACTAGAAGGGACTATATTTCAAATGTGAAAATCCCCGAGGCCCCACTGAAGAATGGGAAAGAGCCAGGCTCCTCACAGCCCTTCTGTGCATGGTCCCCAGTTCAGCCATCCTGATTTACCTGAGCTCCAAGTACCAGGTGGCAGATCACTGGTACCCAGCTGACCTGCAGGCCCGTGCCCGAGTCCACGAGTACCTAGGCTGGCATGCTGATAGAATCCGTGGTACCTTCGGAGTGCTCCTGTGGGCCAAGGTGTGCATGGTTCTCTGGGGAGGGGTCAAGCCTTGGGGACCCAGTAACAGTCAAGGTTACATAGTGAGTACTTCTGATGTTCTGCCAGGTGTTAGGGCCACTCATTGGAACCCAGATTCCAGAGGAGAAGGTGGATCGGAACAGAAGGAGTATGGATAACTCTCTGTGTCGCCTGGAGGAAAAGTTCCTTGGGGACAGGGCCTTCCTTGCTGGTCAGCAGGTGACACTGGCTGATCTCATGTGTCTGGAGGAGTTGATACAGGTATGAGAACAGTGGGTGGAATAGTAGCTAAGGGCAGGACCCTTCTTCTTGCCACTTCCGTAAGTCAGAAGCACTGTGGCCTGGGAAAAGCCAGAATCACAGAGGGGACCCCTGAGTGACTTGTTTCCTGCCTGGGTGGGAGGCAGCTTCTGGCTCCTGTCAGATCCTGGATGGGTCACACTGCCCTCATTTCCGTTGGGGCTGTGTCCATGATGACTGTGCTGAGTTGCCTGCCATGGAGTCTCAATAACTCTCTCTCTTTCACCTTTTGTCCGTGCAGCCGGTGGCTATTGGCTACAATCTGTTTGAGGGAAGGCCACAACTGACAGCATGGCGAGAGCGGGTGGAGGCATTCTTGGGTACTGATCTGTGTGAGCAGGCTCATGGTGCCATCATGAGCATCCTGGAACAGGCAGCCAAGAAAACAATTCCAGAGCCACCCCCAGAAGCCCATCATATCATGCTGCTTCGAATTGCTAGGATTCCCTGAGTGGTCTGATTAGCAATAAATACTCATGCTGTTTCTTAGCTCTTTGTATCTTTTCTACTTGCCCCAATCCTTTTCTCCCCCCTTCCCTGGCTCTGGGATAAACTCTGCACAAAAGGGACACCAAGTATACCAGGCTTCTCTTGAGGTACAGTATACACAATCAATAAGAGGCCAAAATCGATGATGCTAAAAACCAGTAACACACACAAAAAAGAAACCATTCAATAGTTGCCATACCTCTGTATTGTATTATTTTAAAAAGTCTATTTTACTGAATAAAGAGTTATTGGTTTTATTACATTGTCCTATGATATGTATGGAATAAAATCATGTCTCAGTAAACTTGCCGGGGGGGGGGTAGAAAGGAAGGAGGAACAGAAAGGTAGGAAAGGGAGAAGGAAGGATGGGAAGGAAGGAAGAGAAAAAGAAAGAAAGCAAGGAAAAGTAGATAAAGAAGTTAAAAGCCTCTAAGTGCTTTGTAGGTCACAGGTAAGTTCTGGAGAGAGCACTAAGCAAATCTACCACTCTTAGGTCCAGCAGAATCCCAGGCTGCCTGACAAGAGGAAGGCAGGAAAGAATCTTCGAAGTGACCTCGAATTCTGACTTGTTCCCTAAATAGAGGAAAGATTGATGCTGGAGGGCTCTGCATCTGGTCTCCTGCCCCCTCATTTCCAGGAGCAGTAGCCACAGTCTCAGAACAACTCCCAGGGCTAAGAGGTGAAGGTGGAGTTGAAACCAGGTGAGAACTGGTGTGGGGGCATTGTGGTCCAGGTCTTCCCCCCTCCTCCCCACTGAAACACTTTCTCCCGGGGAGTGCGTGGGAGGCCTATAAGGCTCAGGAAACTCATAAAACTTAACCATATAAAGAGTTAAAGGCCCCTCCCTAAGGCTATAATAGTAGCAGACCCTGTAAGTGAGAGGATCAGCGTGTGGAGCTGCATACATGTTGTTTAGGGTGCTCAGTGGATGCAGCTTTTGTGTGTGGTCACTCATGCTGGGACAGGTTTTTCAGTAATGCCATGACCTTTGTGTGATCCAGGCTCCTGCAAGCACCCCCAGTTAACCCTTTCATCACCAAGGAAGACTCAGAGAATCATTTCTTTGGTCTGTCATCAGGGTTCTATCAGATTTGAACCGATAATCTGTCACATCTCCTCATGAAGTCAGTGGTTCACACTGTAGTGGGTGGGGACAGGAAAGGACAGGGCAATGTATGAAATATCCTTGATTTTGGCCCCTCAGAGGAGGAGGGAGGGCAGCATATGAGGGTCCTCAAGGCATTGTTAAGTCCAGTTCATTATTAATCATAAATACCAGAGAGTGATCCACTGGTCTCTGCTCCTGTCTGAAGGCCCATGCAGGCTGACACAGTAACTATGTCCTTAGCATTTTTTAAATGTCCTATGAGGATGTGTCTAGGGCAAAAGACATAACATCACAGGGGAAGGGTCCAGATTACATTCATCTTTCCATCACCTGTTGACAGGTGCTGGCTGTCTTCAAGGAGAGCTGGGCAGGCAGGCCACCATGATCACAAACTGGGGTCAGACAGCTAATCCCTGAGTCCTCTTGCAAGTCACTAGGTAACCCCAACTGAGCTCAGAGCAGCCATGCCAGCCTGCTTCACTCTTGCCATTCCTAGGCTGCCACTCAATGTCTTCCTGTCCCTGATAGCCAGCAGTAGCACCCCCGATCCGTCGTCTCAGATCTTGCAACTATTGCCTTCACGGGGCCTTTGCTAGTGTCTGAAGAATGGGAGGGCAACTGTGATGTGCTGGTGGCTTTTATATCACAGAACCTGTAGAAAGTTCTGTCTCCAGAAATCAGGTCACACTTCCACACAGCTCCCTCTGGAGTTGATTAATGACACAGGCTGTGACCTTGAAGCTAACCCTAGTTTGCTTTCTGTTGCCCTAATAAATACCATGACCGAAAGAAGCTCAGGGAGGAAAGGATTTGTTTCACCTTACAGCATCCAGAAAAGTCAGGGCAGGAACTCAAAGGCAGGGATCTGGAATCGAGCTGAAGCAGAGACCATGGAGGAACACTGCTTACTGTTTTGCCCCCTCATGGCTTGCTCAGTTTGCTCTCTTATATTACCCAGGACCCCTTGCCCAAGGGTAGAAGTGCCCACAGAGGATTACCCTCCCACATCCATCATAAATCAAGAAAATGACCCACAGACTTACTTGTGCGCAGGCCAATCTGAGTGAAGCATTTTCTCAGATGAGGTTCTGCCTTCCCAGGTGACTCTGGCTTGTGTCAAGTGGACCCCCCCAAAGAAAACCAATTTGTCTTAGTTAGGGTTTCTTTTTTTTATAGCAGTTCTTTTTATGCATGCCCCAAACCAAAACAACCTAAATATTATTCAAGTAGTAAAGAGATAAATAAATGATATACTCAAATAATTACTTGTTCCTCAACAAAAGGGATAGATGTTAATACATTTAATAACTTCAGTGATTCTCAGAGGCATTGTTCTGAGTGAAAAAAGTAATCTTTTTATGTATATATAAATATATATCTTTATATTTATATAAAAAGACCAATAAAGGCAGTATGTTATGCATCAATAGCAGTGGCAGCTTTTCCAGGTTTAGTTAGGGTTTCTATTGCTGTGCAGAGACACCATGGCCACGGCCACTCTCATAAAGGAAAACATTTCACTGGGGCTGGCTTACAGTTTCGGAGGTTCCGTCCATTATCGTCACAGGGGGAAGCATGGTGGCATGCAGGCAGACATGATGCTGGAGAAGCAGTGGCGAGGTCTACATTCACAACCACATTGACAGGCAGCAGGAAGAGAATGCCACACTGGGCACGGCTTGAGCATCTGAGACCTCAAAGCCCGCCCCCAGTGACACACTTCTTCCAACAAGGCCACACACCATCCTGGCTACTGAGTAGGTCTCCTTGGTAGGTATGATGGTGTTCATGGAACCAACATAAGAGAGGCCTTCATGCCTGCCTGCCAGCAGCCATGGGCTACAGCCTCTCCAAAGCTTGACCTCAGTTGGCTGTTAGGCCAATTGGAAGGTGATGCTGGGAGCTGAAATAGTCCAGGGAGTTCACAAGTTCACACTCTAGCCCCATAGGGAACCCACAGGGCTTGGCACAACCCTCCACTGGCATGGAAGCTGGTGCAGTGGCTTCTGGAGGTGTTCATCCAAGGGGAAGTAGCTTGCTTTCTGCCCTGCAAGATATTGCCTGCTACAGACATGTTCTGAACACTCTTCTGGTCCTTTGTCTCACGTTGTCCTGTGGAAGGGAGGACTAGAAAGACAGGACATCTTCCAAGATGTCATCATCAACTTGACAAGATCTAGAGTCTCCTAGGAGACATGTGTCTGGCCATGCCTGTGAGGGATTGTCTTGACTGGGTTCACTGAAGTGGGGAACGCACCTTAATGTGGGGAACACCATTATTTGGGCTTGGGTCCCAGAGTACAAGAAAATAAACGTGACTGGGCAGAAACATTCACCACTCTCTTGTTCCTGACTTTAGAAGCGATGTGACCGCCTGCCTCAAGACCCTTCCTCTATGGCTTTCCACCATGATAGACTACGAGACTAAGTAAATTTTTTCTTTCGTATCTTGTCTGGTCAAGTGTTTTATTGCAGGAAAGAGGAAATTAACTAATATAGCCATAAAGCCTAAAGCCACACTGTGGCCTCATCATGCACCTCTAGTGACCCTTTTCCACAGTTCCCAGGTGCACAGTGTGATCTGTGTTGCTTTGATCAAGACCAAGGAGTTTCTGGGCTCATGCATGGTACAGTCTGGTGGTTCACACTCTGAGCATCCTCAGCGTTGCCCCTTTGCTCCCTCAATCCCTCCAGTGTGTTAGCTTCCCATCACTATAACAAAATACCCTAGACAGTTAATTCATAAAGAAGAAAGGGAATCTGGAGAGACGGCTCAGCACATAAGGGTAAGTACTGCTCTTGCAGGGGAGCAGGGTTCAGTTCCTAACACCCGTGTTGGGCCGCTTACAACCACCTGTAACTCCAGCTCCTGGGGGTCCTATGCCCTCTTATGGATTCCATGGGCATCTTCACTCATACATGCACAAGCCTCCTCCCCCACATGTACACCATCTCAAAATAAAAATAAATGTTGAAGAAGAAAAAAAAAAAAAAACAGCGGAGCATTGGTGGCGCACGCCTTTAATCCCAGCACTTGGGAGGCAGAGGCAGGCGGCTCTCTGTGAGTTCGAGGCCAGCCTGGTCTCCAAGAGCTAGTTCCAGGACAGCTTCCAAAGCCACAGAGAAACCCTGTCTCGGGGAAAAAAAAAAAAAAAAGCATTCTATATTATGTGTTTTGCCTGCATGTCTATCTGTGCACCACATGTGTGCCTGGTGCCTGCAGAGGCCAGAAGAGGACAATAGACATTGTGAAACTGGATTACAGATCATGGTGAGCCTCCATGTGGGTGCTGGGAATGGAACCCAGTTCCCCTGGAAGAGCAACTAATGCTTTTAACCACCAGGACATCTCTCCAGCCCTTAAACATTTTTAAAGGAAAATAGGCTGTGTTGGCTCAAAATTTTAAAGAGCTAGAGTCATGACTGGGAGGACCCATTGCTTTTAAGCCTCGTGTGTGTGTGTGTGTGTGTGTGTGGTGTGTGTGTGTGTGTGTGTGTGGGTGTGGGTGGGTGTGGGTGTTAGATATGATGGGCAGTGCATGCGGCAAAGAGAAGTGTTGACCTCATGACCAGGAAAAAAAAAAAGAATGAAAAAAAAAAAAAAAGAAGAAAGAGGAGACTACAGTCCCCTTCAAGAAAATGTTCTCAATGAACCAAGGCCTTCTAGCAGGACTTATCTTTCTTTATTACCTTCAGTACTAGGGATGGAGCATGGGCTTCCTATATGCTACAACCTAAACACTCCACCTCTGGGCTATATGACCAGCTCTACAGGCCCCACCTTTTAAAGTTCCCGCTTCTATACCTTTAATGCATGGCCTTCAGAGGTCATTCAAAACCCAAGATACAGCACCCACCTCTTTCCAATCCTTTCCCAATCTCATTTCAGAGTAGATCCACACACACACCCGTACCCCAATCTTTTGTTCAGGACAAAACTCAACCCCTTATCTTTTTCTCATTCTGGACATGCAAAGCCCTCTTCATCCTCTTCTGCAGAGAAGGCCTGGCCCTGGGGATGCTCCAACATGAGCCCTTCTCAGGCAGATGCCTGTGAGGTTGAGACAGAGCACACGCTCAATAGGAACCTTGCCAGCCCTCTGGCAGGGCCTCTCGACACCCCTAAGTCTCCTCAGAATCTTTGCTATTGTAAGAATTCCAGGTCCCCTGGCCTCATGAGAACATCAAGGGGCATAAGTTCCAGAATGCAGGGTCATTAGCTCTGGTGGGAAAGGGCCTAAAGCCAGGTGCTCAGGCTAGCCACCGGCCCAGGTTGGTGGTCTGCCCACTGTGGCTGTGGGGGCTCAGCACACATCTCAGCATGGGCCTGGAACTCTACATGGACTTGTTATCAGCACCTTGCCGCGCTGTCTACATCTTTGCCAAGAAAAATGGCATTCCCTTTGAATTCCAATTTGTGGATCTACTAAAAGGTCAGTCCTCGGTGTTGCCAGCAGGCCTGGTCCTGATGTGCTGCCAGGTCACCCAGTGAGAGTGTTTCTGAGGGTCAAGGGTCAACAAGAGAAGCAGAGGTGAAACCTACCTTACCTAGTCACCATGAGTGACAATCTCCCTGTTGGGGTGAGTAGGATCTTTGTGGGTAAAGGGAAGAGAGATGATAGGAGAGCCTCAGACTTTGAGCCAGAGTTTTTGCCATGACCTTTGGAGGTCTCACATCTTGTTATCTGTGGCACCCACTAACCAGGCTGGTGCAGGACACAGACCCACTACCATGTGACAGTGCATATGGTACTCAGTCTGTGCCCACCCTCCCCCAGTCTGTGCCCACCCTCCCCCAGTCTGTGCCCACCCTCCCCCAGTCTGTGCCCACCCTCCCCAGTGTTCAAACCTGCTCTAAGATTAGGACTGTGTCTTAGTAATAAAGCACTTTTGTCTATCATGCCACAAGCAAGACCCTGGGTTTGATCCCCAGCTTGTGCATGTACATACATACACAAACACACACACACACACGCACGCATGCACGCACGCACGCATGCATGTACAAATAAAGAAGAAGGAAAAGAAGGAGGAGAAAGAAGAAAAATATGAAAAACAAATGTGCTCAAGGTTGCACGGACCCCACACCCCACGTGAGGATCAGTGGACCGACCAGGATGCACGACACTAAGGAGTCTCTAAAATTCATCTCCAAGAGACATGGCCTCTAAACCAGGCAACAGATGTGGAAGCTGCAGAAATGGATGAGGTGTGGTGGAGCTCCAGAAGGGTTTCCGCTTGCAAATATTTGGTCAGCAGGGTTAATATTCCTGCTTGCTGTGGAGTGCTCTGTAGATATTGAGGGACCTTGGGTGCATTTGCAGGGTTCCCTGAGCATCAAGATTCAGCTCCCTTCAAAGGGGAGAGGTAATGAGACCGAAGGCAGCAGCAGTTAGGTCCCTAGGGCTGAGGCTGATTCACACAGGTTGTGGCTTCAGGCCTTGGGTGAAGGCTGAACTTCTAGCTTCTGGGAGCCAAAGGGCTGTCTTGATCCCTGGAAAAGGGAGTCACAAGGGCTGGGGTGTGGGAATCTGGGAGGAGGGAACTTTCTTTCTTTTATTTTAATTTTTATTTTTTAATTTTTATTTTTTATAGGTCTTTTTAAAAAATTTTTATTTTATTAGTTCAAATTAGGGACAAGCTTGCTTCAGATGTCAATCCCTTCTCCCTTTCCCTCCCCTCCCTCCCCAACATCCCATATGCCCCTAGTCATCCCCCTCCACTCCCCAGGCAGGGTAAGGCCCTCAAAAGGGGCTGAGGGACCTTTTTAAATTCATCTCCCTCTGCCACCCCCCCATGATATCTCTGCTTTCCCCTGTGACCTGGGGCAAGCCATGTGGTCCTTCAGGCCTCAGTTTCTCTCTTTTGTCTCTAGAAGCCCAAGTTCTCTTTTCCCTGGGGTCCCCAAAGCCCCAGACCCTCCCTGCCCCCTTCAGGTCACCACCATAGCAAGGAATACATGGAAATCAACCCCCTGAGGAAGCTCCCCAGCCTCAGAGACGGAAAGTTCATCTTATCTGAAAGGTAAGGGCCCTGGCTCGCCCTGGGAGACTCAGTGGGAACACACCTGCCAGCACTCATTAATTTCTTTATTTACCAGGACAAGGCAAGGGCTCTCTATGCAACCTTGTCTAGTCTAGAACTCACTATGTAAACAAGGCTGGCCTCAAACTCAAAGAGATCCATCTGTCTCTATATCCCAAGTACTAGGATTAAAGGTGTACACCACCAGGTCTGGCCTACTTATTTATTTTTAAGCTACAGAAAATTTTACACACACACACACACACACACACACACACACACACACACACACACGGAGAATGAATAATATCCAAGAGTTCAACAAACCCACACATCTGACTTCTAGCCTCTGTGGCTATCAATCCACTTTGCCTCGTCTATACCTCACTCTGTTCCTCCTCCTTCCAGACACTCCATCATTTTACCCATGAATTCTTAGAAATAACCACTAAGAAATGAAGACTGTAATACATAGTCACCCAATACCATTATGACAATGAGTAAAATTATCAACCTTTCCCATATTTTATCCTTAAGCCAGATCATACTCAAATACCTGTCAAGTACCTGTTTTTCTCATAAATATTTGCTTGGTTCTCTCTTCTCTCTTTCTCTCCCCCGCTCCCTCCCACATGTATGTACATGAGTATTTTACCTACACACACACACACACACACACACACACACACAGAGAGAGAGAGAAAGAGAGAGAGAGAGAGAGAGAGAGAGAGAGAGAGAGAGAGAGGCAAAACACTCACACACAAAAACTAAATTAATTAAAAAAATAAAATTAACTCTGAACTTATCCCCACAGTCTCTCAGGCAGTTATTCTCTTCCCACCACCAAAATCATCCCTCCAATCACGTCTCCATTCAGCATTCTCAAGAAGTCCCCTATTCCCTCTGGAATCTTACCATTCTTTGCCCAGCCAGCATTGCTGCCCCCCCCCACACACACACACGGTTTCTCTGTGTAGCCCTGGCTGTCCTGGCACTCTCTCTGTAGATAATGCTGGTCTCCAACTCACAGAGATCCTCCTGTCTCTGCCTCCCAAGTGCTGGGATTAAAGGCATTTGCCACCACAGCTCGAAATTTGGAGGGGCGGAGGCATTGCCCTTCTTATGCCATTCATCAACTCCTGAGCACCCTTCAGGTCTTCCTCCGTGTCTTGCTGATTATTTGTCTGACATGTCAGCCTGGGGTAGACCTCCTAGAGCCTTTTGAGTCCCTCCTTCTCCTGCAGGAATTTAGCACCTAGGGCCTGCCTGTGGTTGAAGGCCATGCTGGGGTGGTGTCTGGGCTCTCAGAAGGTGTAAGCAGCTCCCTTGACTTGCCCTTTCTGTAGTGTGGCCATCCTCTTCTATCTCTGCCGCAAGTACAGTGCACCTTCCCACTGGTACCCACCAGACCTGCACATTCGCGCCCGTGTGGATGAGTTCATGGCCTGGCAGCATACAGCCATTCAGCTGCCCATGAGCAAGATACTGTGGATCAAGGTGAGTAGCCAAGCCTGGGGCCCAAAAACAGTCAGAAAGCCTGGTCCTGCTGACTGAGCCTCTTTTTCCCTGATCCCATGTCTGTCTACCTTTCAGAGCTACTGAGAGTGTGGGATGAACTGTTAAGTAGGAGCAAAGTTGGCAAAGGCAGAGGGCAACTAGAAAGGGCCAAGTAAGGACTCAGGTGACTTCATTTTGAATTAGAAAACATCAGTAAACTTAAAGGTGGCAACCAGCACACATATCACTACTTCTAATTCTCTGCTTGTGGTTTTAGTTCCTTTTCCATTGCTATAGTAAAATGCTCCAGGCCAGGTAATTTACGAAGAAAAGAGGTTTACTTAGCTCACAGTATAGAAAACAGGAAATCTAAACAGCATAGCACCAGCTCTGGAGAGGGCCTCATAGCAGATGCTATTACAGTGGAATCAAGTGCCTTACCCTAGCTCTGGCTTCCTGTCTTAGCAAGGCATCGCTCTTACTCTTTAGTAACAGCTTTCTGTCTTAAGTACTGTGTCCACCTCCATCCCAGTCAGACTCCATGTTTTTTAAAGAGTCTAGCCCCTATCATACTGCCACAAGGACTGGATTCTCAACACAACACTCCTTGGTGAGTGAGACATACTCAAACCACAGGATTCATTGTTATCCAGGCCTCTAAATCCATCTTAACACGTGGCCCTTGGTAACTGCCACTTGACAATGGCCCAAAAGGTGAAATTACTTTACATTCTTGGAGCTGTCCAAGTTTTATTTATCGGACAGGGAAACCGAAGCCTGGCAGAGGGATAGGGCTGGAGTCCTGCTCTGCATCTGCCCTTCTCTCCCTGCCCAGATGTTAATCCCAATGATCACAGGTGAGGTGGTTCCTGCGGAGAAGACAGATCGGGCACTGGAGGAGGTGAAGAAAAACCTACAACAATTTGAGGAGAAGTTTCTGCAGGACAAGATGTTCATCACTGGTGACAACATCTCACTGGCTGACTTGGTGGCCCTGGTGGAGATGATGCAGGTATGAGTGTGTGTGGGGGGGGAAGGGATGCGGGCGGGGGAGGGGGAAGGCAAGTCAAGGAAGAGGGAAGATATTTCTGTGACCAGGGACCAGAATCTGAAGATAGACCAAGAGAGGCAGGTGTGACCACCTTGAGAGTTGTGGGACCCACTTGGAAGTGACAGGTAGGAAAGAATCAGAGGTTTAGAATCTTCAGGGAGTATGGTGAAGAGCCCGAGGGAGAATCAGGGATGCAGAGAAAACCATGGTTATACAAGCTAAGATCCCAGATGCCTGCGTCTTCCGTTGTATTCTCCAGGAAGTATACACAGAGATTCCTGATGTTGTCTTTCTCAGTTGCCTCTTTTCCAGAGCTCCAGAGGCAACAGCATTAAAATAGCTCTGCCAACTCTGGGTCCGAGCAGTGCATCGCAGACAAACCTGGAGGGGTGCAGGCTTTTCATGTCTTTTACATGTGTGTTCAGTTCATGTGAGCTAACAGGTGTGTGCAGAATGGCCAATTTAGACATGTCCAATCTCTCTCTCTCTCTCTCTCTCTCTCTCTCTCTCTCTCTCTTTCTCTCTCTCTCTCTTTCTCTGTCTCTCTTAAGATAGGCTCTCATGCATCCCAGGTTGGCCTCAAACCTAGTTATTTAGTTGTAGAGGACCTTGAACTTTTAATACTCTTGCCAGCACCTCTGCAGTGTGGGAATTAGAGGTCTATAACACAATACCTTGTTTGTGGTGTGCATTGTGCATGCTATGTAAGTCCTCTATCTACTGAGCTACATGCCCAGCCCGTTGGCCAGTGTCTTGAGAGCCCATCATAGTTTCTGTCCAGTATGAAAAGTAGCAACTTTAGCGCATCAAGCAGGCTGGCTTAAAATCACAGAGATCCAACTGCCTCTGTCTCATGAATACAAGGATTAGGGGCATGTGCCACCATCACCCTGGGGTGCATATTACTTAATGAGGCAGCTAAACTGCTAAACAGGTTGCACGCTGAGCCTCCTCTTATTGCCCTTGTCCTGATCACAGAAGGAGGTCCAACATGGGAAGGGGCAGTTGAGCTCCATCCCTTCTTCCCTGGAAGAAGGCCTGATACAGAGAGAAGTGGGGGGGGGGCCTGGGGCAGGAGGCACCATCTTGGAACAGGACCTTCTATGCCTGTTTCACATAGACTTCGTAGTTTTGACACCTTGCCAAGAAGAACTCATCTGGGGGCAGCAGATGACCCCCTCTTTGCAAAGGCAGGTGCAGGTAACCCTTGAGGCTACAGAAGACCCAAATGTAGCTGGTGCCAATGCTGATCACAACTTCGTTTTTGTTTATCCATAGCCAATGGGGACTAACTACAATGTCTTCATCACCTCCAAACTTGCCGAATGGCGAATGCGGGTGGAGTTAGCCATCGGTTCTTCCCTCTTCTGGGAGGCTCATGACCGCCTGGTGAAGTTACCAGACTGGGACGCTTCGACGCTGGACCCTTCAATCAAGCAGAAGATGACTGAGTTTCTGCAGAAGTATAAGTAACTCTGGAAGCAGTTCATTCTGCAAGGTCTGTCTGTCTCTACCTTCTGAGCCTCTTCCCTCAGGGGAGACACCAAGAAACACTCTGTTCCTTTACCTAATAATAATAATAATAATAATAATAATAATAATAATAATAATAAAAAACCTGAAACAGTCACCATGGCTGTTATAAGGACAGTTGGTATCAGCAAAGAGCCTGTTATGGGAGCAGGTGGTAGTCTGAAGTCATCTTGGTTTCCAAAAAAATATAAGAGGCTGCAGAGATGCCTCAGAGGGTAAAGTGCTTGCTTCCTGTCTTGGTGAGTGTTTCTATTGCTGTGAAGAGACACCATGATCACAACAACTCTTATAAAGGAAAACAACACTGGGGTGGCTTGTTTGCATTTTTCTCAAGTTCACATGGAATATCCATCAGCGGACGCTATATGAACTCAATATAAATAAGTCTCAGCTTGCTGGGCGGTGGTAGCACACGCCTTTAATCCCAGCACTTGGGAGGCAGAGGCTGAGGATCTCTGTGAGTTCGAGACCAGTCTGGTCTACAAGAGCTTGTCCGAGGACAGCCTCCAAAGCCACAGAGAAACCCTGTCTCGGAAAAAAAAAAAAGTCTCAGCTTTAAGATGATTGAGTCATGAAAACTGTACTCTCTGAATAAAAATGGAATGAAATTAGAAATCATTAACAGGGCCAGTGAGATGGTACAGCACATAAAGGAGCCTGCTGCTAAACCAGATGACCCAAATAAATCTGGGAGACTCCCCAGGGTTGAAGGAGAGAACCCACTCTCAAGAGCTGTCTTCTAATCTACACACACACACACACACACACACACACACACACACACACACACACGAACATACATGCATAAAATAAAAATGCAATAAAATGTTTCCAAAAGGACTTAGTAACAGAAGGAAGATTAGGTGTAATAGAAGGAAGACTAGGTATGTGTGGGTCTAGGGAGATTGTTACACAGACATGAGAACCTGGGTTCAGATCCCCAGCAGTGCTGTGCTGTGGGCCTGTGACAGGAGGATCAGTGGGGCTCACTGGTTATCCAGTCTGGTTCAGGTTCAGGTTTAGTGAGCAAGGCCTGTCTCAAATAAAAACAAGAGGACGTGCTTGAAGAAGACACCCAATGTTGACCTTTATACACATAGTGCCTGTACGTGTGAACATGAAATGCATAAACACACACTCACAAAAAGAAAAAGGAAACTAGGAAGTTCACAATTTTGTAGAATTTAAGCAATGCCCCTCCCTATACAGACACTGACCAAGGAAGAAATAGCAGGGAAATTAACACCTTGAACACATAAAATGAAAGAACATACCCAAATTTATGGGACACAGTATAAGCAAAGCTCAGCTACACTGTATAGCTGTAAAGATATCAGTTAAAAAGGCACGATCTGGGGCTGGGGCGATGGCTCTGGGGAAATCAGCCAGTGACTGGAGGACAGACACTGCGTGACTCCATGTATATCTAAAATGGTCATATTTATGTACTATATTGATAGTTTGGTGAATGGGGAAAGTTACTTATTTTTAATTATATGTCTCTGTGTGCAATTGTTTGTGCGAATGTGAACATGTGTGTTGTGGTAAACCTGTGGAATTCAGAAGAGGGTGTCAGGTCTCCAGGAGTTACAGGCAGTTGTGAGCCACCTGGTATGGGTGCTGGGAATGCAGCTTCCCTAACCACTGAGCCACATACATACCCTGAGGGTCAGTGTTTAATGAGTGGAAAGCTTCAGTTTTCTAGGATGAGTAAGCTATAGGGATCTGTCACAAGGCATTGTCACACCCCCACACATTTGATGGCATCCTTGCAGAGCCAGCACTTGTCTAGCTGTGTGTCCTGTCCCCTGGATCCTGTGGACAGTAGGTGCTAAGCTCACCTGGGGCTTGGGACTTGTGTGAGTCAGCAAAGTTTGGAGCCCTGGCCATTGCAGTGCTGGGAGAGGAGGTCTGGGTCTTCTCTCAGACAAGGCTGGCCTGGCTACCCTCAGCCTTTTTGCCCCTAGACTCAAGAAGCCAGTTATGCTCAGCCCAAGCCTCCTCTACTCCCCACCCCTATCCTATGCTCCGTGTCCTGCCTCCACCTGCTGCTGCGATGTACTCTGTCCACACGCAGAGCCATTGGCAGAACATCTGTTTCTGACAAACACATACAAGACAGTTGACCCTGATCTAAGAACCACAGTTTAAGTAGTAAGCAGCTAGGCCACCCAGCCATTCAGTGGCTTCTGTATTCGTTGCTTTTCTTGTGTTAGTGGCAAAAAAAGGGACAGAGCTTACTTTATTTTGGTTTGAAGGTGGAGAAAGCATGGAAGTGTGAGGGTGAGGAAACGGAAGTGAACCCTCGTGCCCAGCTTTCTCTACCCTTTTATTGCTGAAGTGCAGCCTACTGTAGGGTAGACCCTCCCACTCCAATTAACTCAACTTGGAAACTCCCTCTCAGACATGCCCAGAAGTTGGGTGACTCTAGATCTTGTCAGGTTGACATATTAACCATCACAGTTTCTTATTAAAAATTGCAGGACTCCAAATGGGGAAAAGACCAAGGATCAGAAAGCATCGAAGAGTAGATGCCAGTAACCAGATCTCCCCCTGCACACACTACACAGCTGAATCTCACGGTGCCTTGGCTGGTAGGGGCTGCAGTAGTGGGTGGGAATTCTGGAAGGAAAAGCACATTCCCTTGAGTTGAACTTGTCTTCCTAGGGGTGGGATTGACCCTTAAAGGAGGAGTCAGTAGCAGGTCTCTGCCCAGTGGATAGATTCCATCTCTCTATCACCCCCATACCTGAAGAGGTATCCCTAAAAGTATGTAGGATATTGGTGGTGGGGGGGGATGGCTCTAACCCATTTTTATCATGAAAATCTAGAGATCTATTTCCAAAGTTGCTCACCAGGAGGGATTAATCTTTGGGCCCAGGTTTGAGCTTTTATTGTGTATACTGTCTAGGCACAGATGTTCATTCAGGAGGAGATAAGAGCCAAGAGCTCCCACTTGGCATTTCTTGGAGAGACTCAAGGACATTTTTGGGCCCCGGACATTTTTGGGCCCCGGCTCTGATCTTTCTTTTCTGTTTGTACCACCTGTTTTCATTATTCCCCCTCTGAAGAGGTCACCCCAACTGCCACTTATGAAGTTTGGATGACAACCAAACTTGACTTCTTCCTACTGAGTGGGGTTGTCAGATGGGGCAGGGAGGCACCTCTCTCTAGTGTACTTTATTGTAATTGATAGTGCAGTGAAACCACTTATGGGTAGAAAGAGCAGTTTAGTGGGGATCAGATGGCCACAGTTATCCCTTTGTGTGTGAGTGTGGGAGGGGTCAGAGAGAAGCAAAATGTCAGAAAGGCAGGAAGATTTTATGTGATAGTCAACAGGCTTGGAGTCTGTGATCTGATACTAGCTGTTACGATTGACCTGGAGCTTAAGATGTCCTTTCCCAACCTTTGCCTTGATCTTTGGGAATGGATCAAATAAGGCTCCTGGCAAACAGAAACCTGACTTCAGGCTTCTGTTTACCCAATCAAAGTCCTTCTGCTTAGGACATTGTCATCAGCACTGCTATTTTGGAGTTCTAACACTTATCTGGGAGAACCTAAAATCTATATCAATAGTTGCTCTTGTATAATAGCCAGGTGTAGAGAGGAAGGGAAGTCTGTGACTGGCACCTGGATGAAGATGAGAAGTGAAGGGAAGTGTCAGTATTATGTCCTCAGCGGAGAAACTGGAGGAGCTAGACCAGAGGCTATTTCCAAAATGTTTACTTTAAAGTCCTTTAGATCTCCCAATGGGCTCACAAGAGCATCCATGTGCTCCGTTCCTCCCCCGTTTTCTTTTGGTCTCCAAGATGGGGCTCGGCTCTAAAGTATGAACCAAGGATGTGTGTTCAGGCACGATGACAACTGTTGGAGTGACAGATTTACAGCGTAAGTCCCTCTCCAATGGCTTCTGGAGGTGGAGGAGAGGAAATTTAGCCATCGTTTGATTTTTTTTTAGGTTGAAACAAAAGTGGCTCTCTCTCTCTCTCTCTCTCTCTCTCTCTCTCTCTCTCTCTCTCTCTCTCTTGGGTGTAGGTAAGTACTGTTGTTTTTGTTTTGTTTTGTTTTTTTGAGACAGGGTTTCTCTGTATTGTTTTGGAGCCGGTCCTGGAACTCACTCTGTAGACCAGGCTGGCCTCCAACTCACAGAGATCTGCCTGCCTCTGCCTTCTAAGTGCTGGGATTAAAGGTGTGAACCACCAACACCTGGCGGTAAGTACTGCTGTGTTCAATTGAGCTGAAGTATTGATGCCCTATCATCGTATTTGGGCAGCATTTTTTTTAATCGAGAAGAAAGTCATTAGTGAGAAATAGTTGACTAAACAACATTACCTGTAGTTTAGCCTAATGTCTGAGAGGTGTGTGTCAACATTCAGGCATTATGCTGGCCTGCCCCCTGTCACCTGGCAGGATGTGCTTGCCAGGACTCAGGCAGTACTCTTACCTGCTTGGGGGTCCTGACAACACCTTCAGCTACTTTACTACAGCTAACCCCCTTTAAAATGCTTTAAAAGGCAAGGCCACTTGCCTCCTCTCTCTCTGCCCCCTCTCTCTGTCTCCTGGTGTCTGCCTCTCTGCCTCTCTGTGTCTGCCTCTCTATCTGTCTGCATCTCTGTACCCCCCTCTGTGTCTCTGTCTCTCTGTCTCTCTGCATCTCTCTCTCTCTCTCTCTCTCTCTCTCTCTCTCTCTCTCTCTCTTTTCCCAGGAGGCCTCTATGCTCCCTTTCTCTCTTCCCTCTCTCCCTTCCCCTCTCCAATAAAATTCTCCTCATGAGTGGTGTCTGAATGGCGTGAGTCCTTCCCACCATTTTTTAGATGCTAACAATGTGACCCTTTGGATGGCTGGGGAAACATACCGATCATTTTCATCATTGGCTATACTTTCCTATTGGGTGTTAGCCTGTCCTTTACCAGTTGTTCCATCTCTGTAAAAATAAGCCGAAAGCCTTGCTTGACTGTGGCTTTGCTGGGAAGGAGGAATTGTTCTCCCCGTGTTGACCCTTCTCTTTGTAGAACTGGACACTTGTTAGAGTCTGCACAGCCACATCTCCATTGACTCCCTGAACAAAAGAACAGGTGACTCTCCAGGGATAAAGGGCATTTTGAGGACGAATCATAGTCTCAAGACCTAATTGACTGTGGAGAGCAAGAAGCAAAGTGTTTTCCCTTTCATCCCTCTGAGCACATCAGTATGCCCCCATATTTAGTTACCAAATATCTGGAAGGCTGGTTACACCAGTGTGGTATTTTAACTACTGAGCAAGGGAGCTTATGAGCATACAAATGTGTAACAAGGAAATTTAGCCACAAGGGTTATTGTTTGAGCCCCCATGTCCCCGACGGAAGCTTTCCAGCTCTTACAGGGACAGTGAATTCTTCCAGGCATCTTCCCAAGGAACTAACACAGAGAGGAGGGGAAACAAGAAAAGCAGCCCGGGGTTTTATTCATGCTAGCGATGCTTGGAGGCACCCCCTTCCAAGTCTATCTCAAGAAAGATACTGGCGAACTAATGGTTCTTCTCTCAGATTCCTCTTGGGTTTGGCTTGGAAAGTACTGACCTTGAGAATTCTTGGATGAGCCCATAGAGTGATAGTGTCTGGTGGTACAGGAATGGGTTTCTCTGCCAATAAATAATTAAAAGTCAGGAAAGCAGCGTTACTCGGAATCGTGGAGAGTCCCTGCAGAGACCTAATATCTCCAGTCTCATCAATAAAGTCAAGGACAAAGACCAGACTCAGAATTTTAAGGACCATTTTAAAGAATTATTTTGTTTTCTGTGTATTGGTGTTTTGCCTGTATGTATATGTAACACGATTAATAAAAACCCAGAGACAGATACTGGTATTGAAGCTGAAGGTCAGAAAAGCAAAGCAGCTAGAGAGTTCTTATCTCTATCAAGGATGGGTGATCCTGTCCTCAGTGTGACTACAGACTGAATACCCACTGAGACCCTGAGTTCCTGTCTTATACACCTCTCAAGTGCTGGGGTTAAAGGCATGCACCACCACCACCCAGCTTCTAGAGCTAACTAGTGTGGCTGCTGGGATTAAAGGTGTGGGCCACCACTGCCAGGCCTCCATGGCTGTGGCTAGCTTTGCACTATCTAGGAAAGCTTCATTAGATCATAAACAAAATATCACCACATGTGTATCTATGCACTGTATGTGTGCCGGGTACCCACAGGGGTCAGAAGAGGGCCTGGAGTCCTCTGGGACCATAGATAAACAAGCAGTTGTGTTAGTGGGTGCTGAGGTTTGAACCCAGGCCCTCTAGAAAGGCAGCCTGTGCTCTTAACCTCTGACCCATCACTTTAGCTCTGAGAACCATTTATTAGAGTTAAAAAAAAAAAAAAGAACCCAGGGCAAGCATGCTATTAGTCTCACAGCTCCCAGAAGAAAGGAGGAAAATGGAGACGAACGAATGCCACAGTGCTTGAGGCTACGTGGCATGGAGGTCAGCCACTTGGCATCAGGGAGCCACAGGGTCAGGAGGACAACTTTAGACCAGGAGCCGGGAAGAGTGCAGAGTGCTAGCTAGGGAGTTTAAAAGCGTACCCCCCAAAATCATTATTACTAATTTCCACTCTCTTTGCATAAATAATTCTTTTTTAGTTTTTAAAATTATTTATTATTATTATTTGTGTGTGTGTGTGTGTGTGTGTGTGTGTGTGTGTGTGTGTGTGTGTGTGTGTTTGCACATGTGCATGCTGCAAGAGGCCAGAAAACATCGGATCCCCCAAAGCTGGAATTTTTGGGAGTTGTGAGCTACCCAGTGTGAGTGCTGGGAGCTGACCTCTGGTCCTCTGCGACAGCAGCAAACGCTCTCCACAGCTGAGCCATGTTTTCAGCCCAGAAGAAATATTTTTTATGCTATAGAAGATGTCATGCCCCTGCTGACAATTTCACTTGGACTTGTCTTAAGATAGCGGAAACACTGATACCATTTGACTAGATGGGAGTCAGGCTCTGAGTGGGAGGGGCGGAGGGGTGGGGGTGGTGTCCTTTAGTGACAAGGTGCCCACCAAGGGCTTATGGCTCAGCAGGTGAGTCCAGAGTGCTGGGCTTTCAAGGGCTCTAGCCTACCAATCATTTTAAAGAGGGAGAAACTGCAGCTGAAAGGAAGGAAGACCAAAGCCCAGTGTGATGGTTTGAATATTGATGATACCCCTAAATTCATTTGCTGGAAATAGTATTAAGAGGTGGGGCCAGCCAGGCGTTGGTGGCACATGCCTTTAATCCCAGCACTCGAGAGGCAGAGGCAGGTGGATCTCTGTGAGTTCGAGACTAGCCTGGTCTACTAGAGCTAGTTCCAGGACAGCCTCCAAAGCCACAGAAAACCCTGTCTCGAAAAACAAAAAACAAACAAACAAACAAACAAACAACAACAACAATAATAAAAAGAGGTGGGGCCTTTGTGGGAGGGATTAAATCTGGGGATTCCAATATCTTTCATTAAAGGGGTCTGTCTGTGTGCTCCTTCCACTGATGTGTGGGTGCCGCAAAGAGTTGCTCACCTTCAAGCAGTGGGCTAGCTTTGACTAGACATGGAGCTGCAGGAGCTTTGGTCTACCAGTACATCCATGTTCAAAAACTACACCTAAGGCGCTTTGCTATCACAGCCCAAAGGCGGCTAGGATGCCCGAGGAATAGAGAACCTAGCCCTCTCAGGAGCAGGAAGGCCAACCTTGTCAAACGTTGGGGCTGCGATTGGAATGTCACCAGGGATCACAGCATACTGAGCACAGTCGGAACCTTTGTTGCTTGCTGGCATCCATATCTTTGGTTTGTAGGCCTAGGAGGAACCTGCTGAAGGTAGACTTTTTGTGTCTGTCAAGCAATACCTTAGTTTTCCCATTGGAGAAACGGGGATGATTGGAAATTTTAACACGCTAGCCAGGGTGAGGATGCCTTTGACGACATTTTGCCATCCAATAAACCAGTCACAGAAGGACTAGGAGCCGGCCCCTTTGCACTTCCTCTAAGGGGAGGCCAGCAGTCTTTTCTGTCTCGCCCGGTGCTAGACTCTGGGTGCCTGTCTCTTGGAACCCAGGTGCAGGTTCTCTCCTCTTTAGAAAGAAGGGCCGGGCTCCGGGGTCCGCCCAGTGGAGGCGTGGCCATACTTGGCCTAGACGCGACTTCAGACACAGCTTGGGTTTCTTTTTGAGAGTCTAGTCAGTCACGGAATTAGTTCCCGCCGCCTGTGCCATGGTCTTGGAGCTCTACCTGGACCTGCTGTCGCAGCCCTGTCGCGCCATCTACATCTTCGCCAAGAAGAACGGCATCCCGTTCCAGATGCACACGGTGGAGCTGCGCAAGGGTGGGCAGGGCCTGGGCTTTGCAGAGCTGAGAGATGGGAGGCAAGGGGAGCTTAGCGGATTCCTTTGGGAACCGTCTCCTTCCTAGGCCTTTTCTGGTTTAGGGACCAAGTGAGAAAAGAGCCACCAGGGAGATCCGTGGTTCAGGACTCCCGCAAACTCTGCCGCCCCGTCGAAGAGACGGCCAGGGCATGCTGAAACCCAGTATCATGTAGACCTGGCAATTGAAACGGGTGCAGTTTGGGCCTGGATCTCCAGAGAAGCTGGGGCGGGGAAAGGGCTAGGAGAGTAAATGCGGAGATCGGAATAGTTAGCCTCTCATTTTCTCCAGTGCTGAGATGAGCCTTTCCAACTGCCTCTCTTCTCCACCCTGGCATGTTGGAATCCCTTTTGTCTTTTCTTTTCCAGCCTCCCTCATTGCTCTCTGCCTCTCTTGTTTGTGCTGGGGAGAGAGGCTGCTGTGTGGGGTTTGCTGCAGCCTCCTCCCCGCTGGCTGCAGAAGGAGCCCCTCATCCTGGCAAGACAGGGAGGGTTGTAGCAGAATGAAGGTGTTTCTTAAGGTGCCCCCGTACTTGAGGCGAATGAAGGTGCTGCTTAAGGGCCGTCTCCATGCTGACTCACCGCTAGTCTTTGCGTCTGAAACTTCACTTTTCACGATCATCTCTGGGGACAGTGCACTTAACCCCCGACACGCGCTGCCCCTGCAGAGTCTGATGTAGGGGGTTGTGGGGTGGGGGACCGACAAAGAGATATCCAAGTTGGCCGTCAAAAATAAGGTTGCAGAGGGAGACAGATTTCCACCAGGAGAAGAAGGGAGGATGACAGCCCTCCATCTGATCCAGGGCACGGAGATGTATTGGGTGGAGCAGCAAGGAGACAATCTTAGAAACGCTCATCTGGCTAATCAACAGGAGGCCAAACAAGGTTAATTCAAGCAGAAACCAGTGTTCCAGGGGACACTGGGAGCACTTTTCAGAGCTGCCAGAGGGGCAAGTCCCACAGAGTGTGAAGTCTGTTTTAAATCAAGGGCAGCTTCCTCCCCTCTTACAGCATCCCTGCCTGCCCTTCCCATCTAGCAGGTAGCCTAGTTCCAACAAGAACCATGAATTTAGTGTTTGGCATCCTAGGACCTTGGCCCAGCCTATCAAAGGCCCAGCGTTCCATTCCCATCCCTCTCATACTGGACTATCCGCAGGTGAGCACCTCAGCGACGCATTTGCTCAGGTGAACCCCATGAAGAAGGTGCCAGCCATGAAGGACAATGACTTCACCTTGAGCGAGAGGTAACAGGCCCTGTGGGCTTTCAAAAAGCTCTCCTGGAACCAGCCTGTTGTAAACCTGCATGCCATAAACATCTTTGCTACTTGACTTGTCTGAGAGTGACTCTCAGTACTCTGTATTGTCTACTTTGGGAAAGAGGGGGCCTGGTGAATCTGCTCAGTTTCAGGGACTTTCTTTAAGGGGCATACCCACAGGAAGGAGTGCCTTGAACTGGGGGGAAACTGTTATACATGTGTACACCCCACTCTTCCCGGTAACTGTAGCCCAATACCAGGGTGCTCCAATTCCAGACAGAAATTTTCATATGACCACAAAGCAGCCTGTCTTCAGTGTCCTCTAGAGTCCGTCTACACAGTATTGGCTGTTGTGATGCCTGTGTTGGGTTCACACAGATCCATGGAAAGAAGACTCAGAAAGATCAGAAAAGGTAGGGGTTGGAGAGATGGCTCAGTGTTTAAGAGCATTGGCTGCTCTTCCAGAGTTCCTGAGTTCAAGTCCTAGTGAACCAGAAGGCTGCTCACAACCATCTGTAATGAGATCTGGTGCCCTCTCTGGCCTGCAGGGATACATGCAGACAGACACCCATATACATAAAATGCATTTAAAAAGTCTTAAGAAAAGATTCTAAAAGGTACTGGGCATCGAGTCTAAAAGGTACCTGTGGTGTTTGACCAGCTGCCTTGCTTCCCTGCTCACACAGTGTGGCCATCCTACTCTACCTAACGCACAAGTATAAGGTTCCTGACCACTGGTACCCCCAAGAGCTGCAGGCCCGGGCTCGTGTGGATGAGTACCTGGCATGGCAGCACACAGCCCTTCGGAGAAGCTGCCTCCGGGCCCTGTGGCATAAGGTAAGACTGGAAATGTAGGGGAAGGGAGGAGAGTAAAGATATCACCCCAGAGAGACTCAGGAGGCCATAACAAATTATTTTCAGTTTGGTATTTTTCCCATGTCTTGCCTTTAGTTTCACTAATCCTATTGTGCCCAGGTTGTTATTCAATACCATCTTTATATGAGACATTTGTTTTTTATTTGTAGAAATACCATTTGGTTGTTTTTGTAGAGTTGCTTTTTCTCAGTCCAAATTTAACAACTTTTCAGTCACTTTGTGTTATCTTCTATTTGAAAATTTTTACTATATTTGTTACTGCTGCTTAATCTTTTTGTTGTGAATATGTCCCGGGAGTCACCTGATGTATAAGGAAGTCAGAGGACAGCTTTGGGAAATCGGTACTCACCTTCCATCTTGGTGAGGCAGACTGTCCTTTGTCTCTGCTGCTGTGGTGTGTACTCCAGGCTATCTGACCTCTGACCTTTGAGCATCTCCTCGGCGGTTCTCCTGTCTTGGGCGGTTCTCCTGTCTCTGCCTTCCATCTCACTGTTGGAAAGTTGGGGTTCCACTACACCTGGCTTTTTAGGTGGGTTCCGGGGATTGAACTGAGGTGGTCAGGGTGTCAGGCTTGCCCGGCTATGACTTTCACCTGAGCCATCTCCCGGCTTCTAGTACTGTTCCTGAAATGTCCTCTTCAGTTGGTTGGTACTGTAGCTTAGTGGTAGAGCGCTTGTGTAAAAAGCACAGTGTCTTAGGTTCAAGTCTCAGCATCTGGGGTGTGTGAGTGTGGGGGGTGTGTGACTGTGTGTGCATGTGTGAGCGAGTGTGTGTCCTTTGTCAGTACATTTCAGCACTCAAGTCCTCTATGGGTCTTTTTCTACTGATTTTTTTTCCATTCTTGATTACGGGGCACATTTCCCTTCTGCCTCACACGTTTCATGGTTTCATGAATTACTATTCCATGCAGTATATTGCATGCTAGCACAGCCGAAAATAATATAAAGGAATTTTTTTTTAAGGTCAAATAACAACCACATCTTGAAGGTAGGATTGGGTTACCAACTGGCAGGTCTTTGGAATCTAAGCATAGAAAGTAGCCTGGCGATGCAGGGGATGGGAAGAAGGGGTGAAGACACCAGTCACCCCAAAGGGCCCAGATGGCATCAAGTTCTCCTTTTCAGTTCTAGTGTCTTCCACTGTCTTATCTTTGCTCTCACTGATCCTTCATGTCTAGGTTATTGTTAATAATCCTTTTTTTCTGAGATTTTTCATCTTTCAAATGTATTTTTCATTTTTAGGAATTCTATGTATTTAGCCACAAGACGGGGCACCCTTGACAGATATCCTTGTGGGAGTTCTAAAGGGAGCCAGGCGAGGAAAGTTAGGTGACCCTGCTAAGAATGGGGGAGTTAATGTTTAATGGAGATAGATGGAGACAGATGGCAGCGATGGTTACCCGGCAATGTGAGCAGACGTAGCTTTGTACACTGAACTTCGTACTTCGAGGTACAGCTCGTGAAACACGGAGTTGCCCATCTCAAAGTCAAACAAACTCAAGTTGGCAGAGGCTGTGAGAAAGGAGTCTTCGTGAGCTGGGTATAACAGAAGCCTGTAATTCTGGTGTTCGGGACTGAGGCAGGAGGATAACTGTGAGCTTGAAGTCAGTCTGTGCCCCGATAATTTTCCATCATTATCATCATCACCTCTGGAGGATTTGACAGTCTTCCTTTTGTACATATATGGTTCCCAAACAAGAATGTAGACAAAGCACACACACACACACACACACACACACACACACACACACACACACACACAATCCCCCCAAAAATGTAAGGGGAGGGAAGAGAATATGAACCGAGCACATTCATCACTCTCTGTGTGGATGCAATGTGACTGTCTCCCTCCAGCTCCTGCTGCCATGACCTTCCCATCATGACAGTTGTATACCGGAACTGTGAGCCTGGTTTCCTTAAGTTCCTTTCGGGAGAGCGTTCTATCATGACACACACACACACACACACACAAAAAAAAAAAATCAGACAGATGCCATTTAGCTGCCTGTGGCTTTGGCTGTTGAGTGACCTGGACCAGTCATTCTTCAGTGACAGTGCTAAGTGGGAGGTGGCTAGGAGAGGGGAAAGTATAGAAGACAGATAAGAAAGCTGGAGTCACGAGGTCCTGCACAAGCTGTGTCTTACGCCAAGCAAGCTTATTAAGGAGTACAGCATCTTCTACACCATTTCCAGGGGAGACACAGAACAGAGTGTCATTCCATCGGACAAAGTCAGCAGTAGGCTAATCAAGCAATGTTGCACAAAGGAAACACAGGGTACCTCAAGAGCATTGCAGACCAAGCACATAGCGGCCTTGGGACTGATAACTACAGTCTCTTCATGGGGAAAAGCCAAGATTCCAGGAACTGAAACCTTAACTCCTTCGAGGTCTGGTTCTCAGCCCCAAACTGGCCTTGCCCGTTTGGGCAAGACACAAGACACAAAACAAAGGTCCCCTTTGTCCTTTCAAATCAAGGCCCCTGAGAAAGACTTGGATCCATCAGTCCAGCTCTCAACAATTGAGATTTGAGATTGTTTAAAATTAGATACTACGGAGGCTAGAGGAAATCATTTTGCCAGTAATAGTGTGAGTGTACTGTCCTTTCAGACCTGGTGATCAAGACTTCGTCATGGCCCAGTTGGAGGTACATTCCAAAGATGATTTTAGCTGAGTCCATCTGCGGTGCATGCCTCTTGAAAGGAGAGGGTGGACATAGCTTGGGCTACATACTATGATCCTCTCTAAAAAAGAGAGATGTGGGAGGAGAATCATAGGAAAATTACTAAAGATGCAGATAATTGGGCATTAGGAGCTGAAAATAAGTTATTTTCTGTTGATAAAAAGGGGCCCTGGTTTGGAGCTGGGTGTGGTGATGCACACCGGACCAAGCTCTTGGGAGGAAGAGGCAGAGGCAAACACAGAAGGTACTGGAATTTAAGGGCCACACTCAGCTAGATACATAGCCTGGGCTACACGAGGCTGTCTCAAAATACAAAACAAAGCCAAACCTCTGGTTTGGGTCAAATACAATATGTCCCACAAGACCACCATGAAATTCCAGCTAAGCTATTATGTATGATTTGATTCATTAAGCTATAGGGGAAAATCAATTGTATGGAGCAATACTAGTGGGGAAATATCAATAAGGCTACTAAAATTTCTTATCTAGCCGGTTCCATGTATCCAAAGTTCAATCCTGGAGCTTATGTGATCAACCTGGCCATTGTTTTTTCCACCTATGCACAAAGTAATGGATTTCGTTATGACCTTTTCATACCTGCTTGTTTTCACTCACCCCATCCTCCGCTTCTCCCCCTTGCCTTCCTTCTCTACTCTTGCTGATCCCCTACCTCCTCTTTTTAAACTTCCATTTTATTTATCTATCGTGTGTCTATATGTTTGCACATATGTACGTGTGTGTAGGCGCACACGTTCGTGGGAGGGTGGTGTGGGCCATGGTGCACGTGTGGAGGCCAGAGGACAGCTTTTGGGAGTTGGCTTTCTCCTACCAGATAGGTCTTGGGGACCGAACTCAGGTCATCAAGCTTGGCAGCAAGTTCCTTTAGCTACCAAGACATCTCACCAGCCCTTAGTCCTCCTCTCCCCCTTTTCTTTGTGCTTTCATGTCACGTATATCCCATCACTCTGTTTCTCCTTACTCCCATGTACTTAAGATTCCCTCTCCTCTCACGACCCTCTTTCTACTGTCATGAACAACATGAGTGGGTGTGCATGCATACACACATACACACATACACATGCACACACACAATATTTGTGTTTCTGAGTTTGACTTATTTTGTTTAAAATAACGATTTTTCAGTTGCATCCATTTTCTAGCTAATGTTATGATTTCATTTTTTTCCTAATAGCTGATAAAATCCCCAGAGTGGTATAGCTGGGTCCTGTGATAGTTTTATTTTTAGTTTTCTAAGGTTCCTCCATACCAACTTCCTTATCAGCTGTAGGTGGCTCCATTCCCACTGGCAGCTATGAGAAGTCTTTCTCTACATCCTCACCAGCATTTATGGCCATTTTTGTTGTTGTTGTTGTTGTTGTTGGTTTTTTCGAGACAGGGTTTCTCTATGGCTTTGGAGGCTGTCCTGGAACTAGCTCTTGTAGACCAGGCTGGTCTTGAACTCACAGAGATCCGCCAGCCTCTGCTTCCCGAGTGCTGGGATTAAAGGTGTGCGCCACCAACGCCCAGATGCATTTATGGCCATTTAGCTTTCATTAGTTTTAATGTATTTACTGCAGTGTATGTGTGTGTGTGTGTGTGTGTGTGTGTGTGTGTGTGTGTGTGTGTGTGTTACATGTGTGTAGAGCAGGACGTGGGCATTGGGTGTCTTCCCTTAGTGACTCTGCCTACTTTCTGAGACGAGGTCTCTCACTGAACCTGGGGCTCACCCATCTCTTTGATGTGGGTGCTGAGGATCTGAAGTCAGGTTCTCAAGCTCATGTGTCAGTCCCTTTACCCATTGAGCAGTTTCCCCAGACCCTGTCTTTTTTCTCTTGATGATAGCCATTCTGACTGAGGTGAAATGGAATATCAAAGCAGCTTTATATTTCCCTGATGGTTAAGGCCATTGAACAGTTTGGGGTTTTTCCTTTTCTTTTTTTTTTTTAATTGAGAATTTTATACATGCATGCAATGTGTTTTGATCAAATCCATCCCCATTTCCTCCCCTGTCCATCCCCAACACTTTCCCCTACCAAATTCATGTGAAAGACCCCCGAAGAGGTACTTTTGTAGAGGGAGACTCACACACCCAGGAATCAGCGAGGCCACGAACTGGATGCAAAAAACAAGAGGCTTTATTGGAGACGCGGGTACCCGGGGCGACTTAGCCTTTGTGTGGCTAAGCGCGCCGAGCCAAGGGAAAGGGGTCCTTATATAGGGAAAAAGGCGCAAGCTAGGAGCAGGGATTCTATTTGATGGTTCAAATGAGGCACAGAGCCATTCCAGATCAGCATATTCTCAAGGTCTGGTGTCTGGTACAACAGACTTGATTCCTCCCTCCGCGCCCAGGTGGCTGACCTTGGGGGCGGAGACCTTGGGACGGAGTGTTTCTCAACGGGGGGGGGGCGTGGGGGCGAGGGGTGCCCTTTCCCTGCTCGGCCCCAGCCCCGGCGCGGTGCCAGGGCAGCCCCGCCTGGGTGAACCGGCTTGGGAGGGAAAACGGCAGCCGGGGGAAGTGGAGGCCGGCGGGGGCAGGGACAGCAGGATAAAGGGGAAGCAGGGCGGCTCTGCGGCAGCTCGCCCGCGCTGCACTCTCCAGCCCCTGGCGGTATCCTGGCTCTGCCCTGCTCCAGAGAGAACACCCAGCATCAGCATAGGCGGGGGGAGACAGAGAGGCAGCGGGCCTTTCATTCCCCCATTTCTCTTGTGACTGAATGGAATCTTTCATTCAGAGGTCTCTGGTTAAGTCTTTCTATAAGCTTGGCCATGCTGTCTCTAACTATTCCTGTATGGTCTGTATAAAAGCAGCATTCTTCCTTGAGGGCAGCACATAGCCCCCCTTCCTGTAAAAATAATAAATCTAATCCTCGTCTGTTCTGCAGGACTACCTCAGAGAGTGATGTTAAGGATTTCTCGAGTGCACTGACTGACTCTTTTAGGACCTGGATATCTGTGTACATGGCTTGCTGTAGAAGTTTAAAATGATTAATTCCCTGTAAGGCAATGGTTCCGGTCCCTATGCCGGCTGCTATGCCCCCCACTGTTATCCCTCCTAATAATAGGGCCACGGTAAAGGATATTGGCTCCCTCTTATATCGGGTTGATTTCCCTAGTACGCTGTAAACATATTCAGGTTGGTGGTATGTGACTTTGGGCCAAAGTTCTATCAATATACAAAAGTCAATGGTGGTGTTGAGAACAGTGGTAGAGACACAGGGAGTCAACCCAGTACTGCAAGCCCAATAAGTTCCATAAGGGGCAACAAGGTATCGGCTGTCCTGAGATAATGGCTCTGTTTGGTTACATAACTCTTGATATGAGGGATGAACCCTGCCTATGCATAGCCCCTTTCCTGAGACCTCAGACAATGTGAGCTTGTGCTGCATGGCAGTTTCACAACTGGTAGGCGCTGAGGTCTGGTGACGCCGGACCCAGACAGTGTCCCCGATCTGGTAGGAATAGGGAATGGTAGGATGGTCCCTCTGGTCTTTATAAGTTTTTTTAAAAGGTGTGAGCCCATATGGCCTAGGGGTATGCTAGGGGGAGTAGGAGGACCCAGTCTCTAGTGTCCCCATCAGGGAGTGATAGGTACTGGCATCCCCACGCAAGGGAGTTCCCTTTGACTTAGCATCTCAACCAGGGAGAATGGACGGCGAAATTCTTTTCCAAACTGCTTCCTGCTGACTTTGGGACGAAGTTAGGGACCCCAGAAGGTTGAAATGCTAGTCAAAAGCAAAAAGGAATTTAGGCAACGGGGAATCCATCAGGGGCTTCTGGTTAGCAGACACTGTTGCAGAGATAGGGGGTGTCCATATCAGCAGACTAGTTCACATCCATAGCAAGTCTAGGGTTCGCAGTCTACTTAGAACAGTCTGAAGTCAGCAACTGGTACTCAGATGTCTGTCAGAAGCAGAAACCTGTTTAAGACATATTTAAACTAGGAACAGAGGTTAAAACTTATTTATAGAAGCCCACAGTGCAGAAAAAGCAGATATCTGGATATCTGTTCAAACAGCAAGAACATATTTATAACTTTGAGTCCTAGCAAAAACTACAGATTTGGGCTATAAGCATGTACATTTTTCTTCTGTCCAGAGAGCTAGGTATGGATTGGACAGGGGTGCCTTTGGCCTGATGAAAAGCCCTTTAAGTTTGTACTTAGATGACAACCAAAATAAACTTAAAAACCTTGAGCTTGTGCCTGAACAGTAGATAGTCATTATTTTATCAGCTAACATACTGACTAGTCTATAGTGGATCTGACTGTCTGATGCTGTCAAGCTGACAACCAGTAATATTTCAGAGATCTGAGAAGGGTATATTTTATCCGAATCTACTAAAAAGGACAGAAGCCAGTCAGAAGCAAGTCCATATACAGTTAGCCAAACCCAAGTTTCTCCATTACCGTTGGAGGCAGCTGTCTCAAAGAACAGCAATCTTCGCCAGGCCTATATTGTGAGAGGTTTTATTTTCTCTCTGTGGAAGAGGGACATGGAAAAGACTGACCTTGTTTTGTCTAGGCAAAGGGGTACAATCAATTTTCCAGCGTCCAGCAGCTTTGTCCACAGTCTCGGCCAGGTTCTGGCAGGCGGCAGGTTTCATATCTGAGCATCTGCTCATTGGTCCAGGTGCAGGAACTGAGGTGCCTGTAATCTTCGGGTCATTGTCAGGATCTGGCAGTCTGTCTGACATTATAAACTTTAAAGATAACAATTTAAATGCCATATTCTGAAGATCTCTGAAGCATTAGAGGTCTGTTTGTCTGTTTTAATTACTTGCCTTAAGCACACATTAAGTATACAGGTGGCTAGGTAAGGTCTTATTTCTGTAAATAATTTTTAGTCTGACTGTAACTGGTTTTAACTTAGTAAGATGTTTGAAACAGCACAGCTACCTTATATTCCTTAAACAGTAGCTTAACTTCTTTCTTAGGCAGGGTTTTTCTGTGACTTTGGAGCCTGTCCTGGAATTCGATCTGCCGGACCAGGCAGGCCTTGAACCCATAAAGATCTATCTGCCTCTTATTCCCGAGTGGTGGGATTAAAGGCATGTGTCACCAATGTTCTAAACTTAAGGTGTGTGCTACCAACATCCTGAGCTTAAAGGTGTGTGTTATCAACATCCTAAACTTATTTCTAAAATATAAACTGTAATATCTTATAATAGATCAGCATCTTTCATAAAACAAAAACTTTACATTGTCAGGCTTTGCTCAAAAATAATTTTAAATTGAAGCTCTTTAAGTATAAATATTAATAAAAACAAACATTAAAAAAAACTGGTTTTAAAAAGAAATTTAAATTCCCTTAAGGTCTTTCTGTAATATATAGAAGCATTAACATTGTAAATCTCAATTGAAAAACTTGTTTCTAAGATGGTACCTCTAATTTCCATGCGGTCATCTTTAGTCAAGATGGCGGTTTAAGTATTCCTTTTTTAATTTTAGCAAAATGGCGACCAGTCAAGTCATATGAACATTTTAAAACAAGTATATATAAAACAGAATTAGCTTAATATGGTTAAAATTTTAGACATGAGAAACCATAGCACAGTTTACATTTTTCTCTGACTTATAATAACCTTTTTTCTGACTTTTAACAACTTTCCTCTGACCTTTTACAACTTGCTTTGACCCTCCATAACTTTCTGTAACAATCTTCTCTGCTATGACTTGCTTGCTTTAATTTTCTATAACCTTTTAGTTCATTTCTCTGACTCTCTTAGACATTCTTAGACAAGTTTCCTTTTTCCTTTCCCTCTTTATTATTTAAGTCTCCTATATTTTTTTTTCATTTCTCAGTTAACATCAAAATTTTATCAAAGTCTTTTTTACAGTTCTTAATAACTTTAAGGCCGTTTAGATGTCCGGAACAGGCCAGATAAGTTTATACGCTCGAGCTGAGGAACAAAGAGTAATTCATTTGCGTTTATGCACATCAATTATAAAACAAAGGCCAAACAACACAGAACACAGAACAGGTTTTCGCAGCGCAGTTTCAACAGAGAGTCAAAAGGAAGAATTGAGAGGGCGGGGGTCGAAGAAGGGGGCCCTCCTTCTTCGTCCCCAGTAAAGATTGCAAATCCCTCAAGCCGAGGGCCTTCTCCAAAGAGACTGGGAAGATGTCCAGTCATAGATCTAAGTTCAAAGTACAAATCCCTCACGCTGAGGGCTTCCCAAGTTCAAAATACAAATCCCTCACCCCGAGGGCTTCAAACGCTACCAGGACGTCTCCTGGAGCTGCGGTCCGGAGTCCGAACTCGTCAGTTCCTCTCGGCACCGCCAAATACAAATGTACACAGCTGTATACTACAAACGCAAGCGCAATTCACAAGACAGACTCAGACCAGACAAGACAAAACAGCGGATCCGCACAACACTTACCTCCCAGATGTGGGTCGGTGGTCCCTGGGCGGGTCTCGATCCCGGACGAGCCCCCAAATGAAAGACCCCCGAAGAGGTACTTTTGTAGAGGGAGACTCACACACCCAGGAATCAGCGAGGCCACGAACTGGATGCAAAAAACAAGAGGCTTTATTGGAGACGCGGGTACCCGGGGCGACTTAGCCTTTGTGTGGCTAAGCGCGCCGAGCCAAGGGAAAGGGGTCCTTATATAGGGAAAAAGGCGCAAGCTAGGAGCAGGGATTCTATTTGATGGTTCAAATGAGGCACAGAGCCATTCCAGATCAGCATATTCTCAAGGTCTGGTGTCTGGTACAACAGACTTGATTCCTCCCTCCGCGCCCAGGTGGCTGACCTTGGGGGCGGAGACCTTGGGACGGAGTGTTTCTCAACGGGGGGGGGCGTGGGGGCGAGGGGTGCCCTTTCCCTGCTCGGCCCCAGCCCCGGCGCGGTGCCAGGGCAGCCCCGCCTGGGTGAACCGGCTTGGGAGGGAAAACGGCAGCCGGGGGAAGTGGAGGCCGGCGGGGGCAGGGACGGCAGGATAAAGGGGAAGCAGGGCGGCTCTGCGGCAGCTCGCCCGCGCTGCACTCTCCAGCCCCTGGCGGTATCCTGGCTCTGCCCTGCTCCAGAGAGAACACCCAGAATCAGCATAGGCCGGGGGGAGACAGAGAGGCAGCGGGCCTTTCACATGTGCTTTTTTTGTTTGTTTATTTGTTTTTGTTAAGCGCACCGAGTGCTCTTAGTGCTTCCTGTATGTGCATGGATGCAGGACCATCTCCTGGCTCCATTTTTCAAGTGTATTGGCCATTTGTAGTTCTCCTTTGGAGGACTGTATATTCAGTTCACTTGCCCATTTATGAGTGGACTTTCTTTTGGTGTTTCATTGTTGCAGTTTGTTATATTATTTTTAGAATCTAGATGTTAATCCTCTGCCTGATGTATAGACAGCAATGATTTTCTTCCATTCTGCCCAACTACTCTGGCGATAGTTTTCTTTGCTTCATAGAAACTTATACTTCCCTGGAATTCGCCATGTTTTAGGATTATCCGTATGCTACTGGAGTCCTCAGAAAGTCCTCGTCTGTGCCTATATCTTGAAGTGTTTTACTTATGATTTTTTCTTCTCTTCTGCCAGGTTCGATATCTGAGGTCTTATATCAATGTCTTTGATCCATGTTGAATTTATGTTGGTACAGAGTAAACGACATGGATCTCATCTCATCCTTTTACAAATGGATATCCGCTTCTCTCAGCACTGTCTGTTGAGGTGTCTTTTTCTTTTGTCTGTGTTTTTAGCCATTTCATTAAGAATTAGGAGGCTGTAGCCATGCAGGTTTGTTTCTGGGTCCCCTATTTTGTTCCACTGGCATGCCTGACTGCTTTTGTGCAAGTACTATTTTGTTGCGGTAGCTCTGTAGGTTAGTTTGAGGCCAGGCCCTGTGATGCCTACGGTATTGCTCATCTGCTTAAGATTGCTTTAGTTAGGGGCTTTGTGCTTTCCATATGAACTTTTGTTTACCTCATCCCTTAGTTGTATGAAGAGGCTGTCTGAGTGGCTGACCTACTTTACTCATGTTGAAGTATGTGACATTTGCAAGGCAATGTAACCACTTTATTCTCAACAATGACCATTGTTCCTAACCTTGTTCCTTTCCTCAAAAATAATTAGTTCTATTTATTTTTCAGATCTCCATTTCAGTCATTCATAAAAATAAACAAAAAAAAAAAACAAACCAATAAATAAATCATTCTCTGTGAGGCCCAGCTATCCAGAGATGCTGAAAGCAGGACTACTCATTTGTAAACAAAAATGTTACTTGGGTAACATTTCCCTGCAGGTCTGGGCCGGCCACAAAGGAAGAGGCATAGAATCAAAAGGCAGCTCCCAAGTTGGGAGTCATGGCTTCCTACCCCCAAGGCTCAGCTGTCTTCAGTTCCTTTTTTTGCCTACTTACCCACCAGGTGATGTTCCCTGTTTTCCTGGGAGAGCAAGTACCTTCTGAGACGCTGGCAGCCACACTGGCGGAATTGGATGTGAACCTCCAGGTGCTCGAGGACAAGTTTCTCCAGGACAAGGCCTTCCTTATTGGGTCCCACATCTCCCTGGCTGACTTGGTTGCCATCACAGAATTGATGCATGTAAGTGATCTAAACACAGTGGGCCTATAAGAGACAGGGAGGCCTGGCTAGTGACGGAAACCCTGCTTTTGCTAACCCCCACTAGTTGTAGATCTGTTCATATGCAGAGACGCCTTCCAGATTGAGAATGTTTGCCCTTGGCTGTTCTAGTTTGCTTCTCTGCTGCGGTTTTGCTAACCCCCACTAGTTGTAGATCTGTTCATATGCAGAGACGCCTTCCAGATTGAGAATGTTTGCCCTTGGCTGTTCTAGTTTGCTTCTCTGCTGCTGCGTAAAACACTAACCGAAAAACAACTTGGGGAGGAAAGGGTTTATTCGCTTTACAGGCTAAATTGCATCGAGGAGGGAAGCCAAGGCAGGTACTCAAGGCAGAAGCTTGAAGAGAATTCATGGAGGAACGTTGCTTACTGGCTTGTGCCCCCGGTTTGCTCAACTATCTTTCTTACACAGCTCAAGGCCACCACCCAGGGAAGGCACCATGCACTGTGCACTGAGCCCTCCTACATCAATTAACAATGACAAAAACACCACCCACACACCCCCACAGGCCAATCTGATGGAGACAATTCCTCAATGGGAATGCTCTCTTCCTAGGTATATCTGGGTTTGTGCCAAATGAGAAAAAACTAACTAGCGCAATGTACTCTTTGTCTACCTGACACACAAACATCACTGCTAAACTATCATCTTCCAATTCTTTGTCCTCAAGATCTCATTACTACAAAGAATTACAATGCACAGTACAATTTTAAATGTCTTACAGTCTCTTTAAAAATCAAGTCTCATGCCTTTAATCCCAGCACTAGGGAGGCAGAGGCAGGCAGATCTCTGTGAGTTTGAGGCCAGCCTGGTCTACAGGGCAAGTTCCAGGACAGGCAGTGCTATGCAGAGAAAGCCTGTCTCAGAAAACAAAACAAAACAAAACAAAAAAAAAACAACACCCCCATTCTGTTCCCTTCTTGATATAGCCCGTTGGTGGTGGCTGCCCAGTCTTTGAAGGGCGCCCCAAGCTGGCTGCGTGGTACCATCGAGTGGAGGCAGCAGTGGGCAAGGATCTCTTCCGGGAGGCCCATGAGGTCATCCTGAAGGCTAAGGACTCTCCACCTGCCAACCTCATCATGAAGCAGAAGCTGATGCCTAGAGTGCTGGCCATGATCCAGTGAATTCAGGAGCCTCATCCCTGTACTTCTCATGGCAGTTCACAAAGTACCTTCCTCTCACTAGTGATGCATCCTAGCCTCACAGCATAATAGCTCTTAGACCACGCTCCATCTTCACCCTTTTTCCATGGCAGCCACACATGACGGCAACCATAATCACTACCTTTCACTTTTGAGTTTGGATAATAAATCTAAGCTCCTTTTGAGCCTTAGTTTCTCTGTGTTGTTTATTTGACCTTCCTCTATTCTGGCTCGATTATCTTTCCAAAAGACAACTCCATTTCCCTGACTTTGAGGATCATCTCCCCCCCTCTTCCCCCCCCCCCCGCGCCACCATGGTTGCCAAGAATGGCATCACAGATAGGCATGGTAACTCATGCCTGTGAACTCAGCACTCAGAAGGATGAAGCAAGAGGATCACCAAGAGTTCAAGGCTAGCCTGGGCTACACATTGAGATCCATTCCAGCCTGGGATACAGATACAGCGTGAGACTGTATCTCAACAACAGAACAGAACAACAACAAAAACAAACGGAGCAAGCTAAACCACAAATGCCTTCCAGAGTTCTGGTTCTTGGCGAATGGGATCAGCAGATGTCTTAGCTGCAGGCGTGGAAATCCATCATTTGGCCAGGTCCACTCTTGGATATGGCCCCTACGTAAGGCCACCAACCCTACCTGACCTACAGAATTGGTCTGTTATGCCAAGTCCACAAGACCCCCAGAGAGACCTCCGCTTGGAGCCAACTCACCAATGCAAGCACAAGGTTTCTTTATTGAGTTCCAGCCTAGGCAGGGAGACTGACCCAGCCGCTGTGAGAGAAGGTACCAAGCCTCACAAGCAAAGGATTTATAAAGACAAAAAAACCACAGGATAGGGTGTGGGGTACGGGTTTAAAGCTGATTGGCTGGGGTGTCTCGAGGAACTTGGGGAGTTTCTATAGATTTACCTCGGGCACCATAAGTGCTCTCTGGTGCCACACCTGCCCATAAATTTCTTTTTTTTGCAACTCTGTTAATTGGCTAACCTGGGGTCAGGGCCGTTTGGAGTTATCTGTCCTTCCTGAGGGCCTGCTTTTTTTCTGAAGCCAGCTGCACAGGTCATGGGGCGAGGTTCCCATATCCTGTTTCTGGCCCTCTTTTCTGAAATGACCCTGGTTTGGTCTCTCAGGTCAAGGAATACCCACAGCAGCTGTCCTGGTCAAAGGTCATGCTCAAACTCTTGGGTACAAACTGTAAGCAGGAATGAGGGACTCAGATTACATTCTGGAATCATATTCTATCTGTTGGGGGTTGGGGAGTGGATTAGAAGGCAGCCAGGTAGAGAGAGTGAGAGACTGGATGTTGCTTTAGTTGGGGGGTAGGGGTGGGTAGACAAAGGCAACTTGTGGAGAACTGTTAAAGCCCTAAAGGGAAGAGATGGCAGTATGGAGAAGGGGCTCTCCCTCTCAGCCTAGAGAGCTCAGCTTCCATTATGACAAGAAGACAATTTCCTGGGGCGGGGGGGGGGGGGTCTTCCTTAACGGTGAACATTTGACAAAGCTACTATCAACTTTCCCAATGACCAATAGGGAAAACGTGCCAAGACGTTTCTGAATTTGTCAATTGGGAAACTGGAGGTTTCTCTTGGGAAATGATGATGCCATACAGGCCTTAGGTGCGTGCCCCTGAGTGCCACTGAAGGCTTTTTGCACTGGGTGGAGAAGTGTTATCCAATCCCAGGCACGGCCCATCTGCAATCCTCCCTCCCCCATTAAATAAGAATGGGCAGGGCCGGATTATTTCCTCACACACTTGGACAAACATCATCCCCATCCCGAGTCCTGGGCCCGGGGAGCTGGGTGGGGAAGCAGTTGCACTTCCTTTGTCCTTTTCTGTGTCAAGGATCTCGGAAGCCGCTCATCTCTCAGCCCTCTCCCTGAGTGGAGGGGGAGAAAGTGAAGTGCGGGCCGACAACACAGCTCTTTTGCCCCTAAATTAACCGATGGAAACGCCCTTCACGTCCCTTTCCCTTTAGTGTGCTCCGCTCCTCCTTTGACCTCAGCACGGAGGCGAAGGGAGGAGTTTGACCCAGGTACACAGCTCAGGTTGAACTGTACAGAACTAACTGGCAGCCCGCCTCTGATTGGCCCAAAGTTCTCATGAGCATCCAATGGGAGGAAAGGCTGTGATCGGGCTCTGGTGTAGGATAAGACGCCCGAAGGGCCGGGACCCAGCCGTTCCTGCTCGCCGTTGCCCCAGGTCTCAACTCCGCCGTCCCCAGAGGCAGTTCCCCCGCGGTCAGTCTCCGAGGTCTGCCAGCCGCCACTCCCACAGCCTCCGCTATGGGTCTGGAGCTCTACCTGGACCTGATGTCCCAGCCCTGCCGGGCCGTCTACATCTTCGCCAAGAAGAACGACATCCCCTTCCAGCTGCGTACCATAGAGTTGCTCAAAGGTGGGCCCGGTTGGAGGGCTGGGTAGTCTGCAGCCTTGTGTACGCTGCACCGCCCGCCGCTGACTGCAGCCGGTGAACCGTCAGGCCAGGTGTGCAAACAAGACAGGAAACGCCAGCTACTCCCGTGAGGAAGCGGTTGTTGTCAGTTTTCAGCTGTGATTTTTTTTCCTAAAAAAAGCTTTATTTGTTTATGTATGCATATATGTACGTATGAATGCAATGTTTGTACTGGCACCCCAGGCCTGAAGAGGGCTTTAAATCCTTTGGACCTGGAGTTACAGGTGATTGCGAGCCACCCGACTTGGGTGCTGGGATCTGAACTCAGGTCCTCTGAAAGAGCAGCAAGTACTCTTAACCACTTAGCCTGCATCTCTCTAGCCCCCTCCGCTGTGAATTTTTAAAGAGCCTTTACCTGGTGAATAACATCCTTCCAAATACCAGATGCTAAGGCGCACTAGAAGCTCTGGGGAGACAGTGGGGAGGGGGAAAGGAGGGAGAGGGGACGACGGAGATAGGACCTGAAAACCCCACTTCCACTTCCTGCATTGGAGAAAAAAAGTTCAACTAACTTGTTTTTCAAGTGGGGGAATCCCCATCTTGCATTTCTTCGTTTTGGAGCCAGAAAAGAGTTGTTTTTCTTGGCTATTGGATCATCCACTTAGGAATCTTGGATGTCTTCTACCCACCAGAGTCAGGTTCCCTCCAGTGACCAGGCTTGCTTGCCATTCTCTCTCTCTCTCTCTCTCTCTCTCTCTCTCCTCTCTCTTCTCTCTCTCTCTCTATCTCTCTCTCTCGTGTGTGTGTGTGTGTGTGTGTGGTGTGGTATGTGGGGTGTGTGTGTGTGTGTGTGTGTGTGTGTGTGTGTGTGTGTGTGTGTGTGTGTGTTACTGGAGACCAAACCAGGTTATCTATTGTACATGCCACCTCTGAGCTACACTCCCAACCCTCTTTCTACTTGTCACTTTGAGACAGAGTTGCAGAGTTGTCTGGGCTTTGCAGTCACTCTTACCCCAATCAAACACTGAGTTCCCCACATAGCTGGAATTACAGGCTTGACTAGCAGGCTTCACACCTCATCTCCCCTGCTAGAAGTTTGCTTTATAAGAGTTTCCAGTCAGCTAAAGGGGCTCTGTGAAAGGACAGTGGGAGAGGCCGGCACTCTCACTGGAGCTGGAATGTTACTCTGGTTAGCCTGAAAAGAAAACAAAAGACATAAACCAGCCTCTGAAGCAGAACTCAGTGGAGGCAAGGCTACAACTGGACACAGTCACAGGGGGACAGGCAGAGAACCTGGAACATCCTGTTCAGCTGAGTGCCCCCACTGGCGGTCTTTGGTTCTTTCACCTTGGACCACAGGACAGGAGCCGCACATAGGCAGCTTGTGGACGGAGCAAGGACAAAGGGATGGGGTCCATTCAGTCGTTCAGTGGAAGGAGAGAGAGGTCCACAGATGGATCGAGACCCTGGCTTCACCAAATGCCCCGACTCCATTCACATTGACTGGGCAACCTCGCTTGTATTATCAGATCTGCCTTAGGCATGGTGGTCAGGAGAGAGGCAGTGAGTTTGGTCTGGGAACCCCAAGTGAGGAGTGAGCTCTGAGGGCTTGGCATGGAAAAGGAAGAATTGAGCTGCTAGAGGCTGGATGACTGAATGGGGCTCTTGTTCCTGGCAAGATAGTGTTGAGAATTGAGAATAGGGAGGGGTGGAGCTCTGGGGTGAGCACAGGTCACCTAGTCTGGTCAGAAGAACCTATCGAGTTCTGCCTGGGATAGGAAGATGGACCAGAGCCCAGGAATGAGACTGGGTGTCTGCCTACGGATGACTCTAGGTCATAACCGCACAGAATCACCCGGTTCCCAGACTCAAGTGGACACCCAGGTTTTGCAGAGGTAAATGGACTTGTGATAGGCAAATGGATTTGTGATAGGATCAAGATCTGTGATCCACTGGTCAGCATGGTGGCTTCCTCTTCCCTGTGGTGGCTTGTGGAAAACTGGTGCCTGAAGGTAGGGAAGGCTGCAGGCAGACCTTAAAGAGCTGGGGTCTTCTTCCCTGACCTCTCTGGTCTCTGCAGGTCAGCATTACACTGATGACTTTGCCCAGGTGAACCCCTTGAGGAAGGTGCCAGCTTTGAAGGATGGGGACTTCATCTTGGCAGAGAGGTAATGGGTTCCTGGCTTGCAACCAAACTGTGTGAGGCAGGCCACCTGTCTGGGCCCACTGCCAAGCACTGGGACTGTGGCTTCTGTGTCAGCCCCCGGGGTAAATGGTTGGATGAAACTCAAACAGGTACCTGGGGCTGAGATACGGCTTTTGAAGACATGGTGTACCTGCCTCCCTCTGCAATTTATGGATGAGGAAACTGAGACTGGGGTATGGGGGAGGGCAGGCTGCTTCCCAAGCCCTTCCCAGCTAGCCCAGCCCTCGGGAGGAAGGACAGTGCCAAAGATAGAGCACCAGGCCCTGCAAATACCACGACTGCCACATACCATGGGGGGACGGGGACGGGGGGGGAAGGGGACAGGGTGGGGGGAAAGCTGCTTCCCTTGAAGCCAGCGATCACCCATTGAACTTAGTTGCCATCCGCTGAGCACCCAGCAGCACCAGATCGCTGTCTATCCTCGGAGCTTGAGCAGAACATAATCTGGGCCCACGGGGAACTCATACTTTGTAGTGAGGAGTGACAATAACGTGACAGGTGGGGAGAGCAGTGGAGAAGAGATAGGGAGTGGGGGTGCGATTTCAAGTGAGAGTTTAAAAGGATAGAGGTGATAAGCAAGCAGGAGCTTCGGGTACTGATGTGCTGGGTGTGTGGGAAGTGTGTTCTTGCTGGAAGGATAAAGGTGAAGGCCATGACATTAGACCGTGCAGCGGTACAGGCTGAAGGGCTGAGGTCAGCACTGCTGGAGTGAAGGAGGCAAGCAGAACAGTGAGGGGGAGGTAGTGAAGACTAGGGAAAGGCTTTGAAAGGGTCCCCAGGCTGGATAAGAAGGCATGTGGAAATTCAGGTACCAAACACTCCCACCCTAGGTCAAGGTGACTTAAGAATGACCAGGGCATGTTCTCCTCCTCTCTGCATCCCTCCAGTGTGGCCATCTTGCTGTATTTGAGTAGAAAGTACAAGGCCCCTGACCACTGGTACCCTCAGGACCTTCAGGCTCGAGCTCGTGTCGATGAGTACCTGTCTTGGCAGCACACAGCCCTCCGGAGTTGTTGCACCAGGGCCATGTGGCAGAAGGTGAGCCATAGGGACCAAGGGCAGTGTCACCTGTCACGATCCTTCAGAGATGGTGCTTCCGGTTAAAAACAAAAGTTCTTGGACCAGAGATATGCCTCAGTGGGTGTAAAGGCAGTTGTTGCCAAGCCTGACAACCAGAGTTCAGTTCCTGGGATCCTCCATATAGCAGAAGGAGAGAACCAAGTCCTGCAAGTTGCCTCCTGACCTCCACAGGCGTGCTGTGGTGAGGGAGGCATGCACGTGAGAGCATGTGTGCACTCACTCAAAATAAATAAATTTTAGATAAAACGTTGTGTTTAAACTTTTAGACTTGGGGATCGTAGAATTCCAGCATGGAGTGGCAGACTTACATGTTGGTGGCCCCCCTGAGTACTGGCTTTAGCCCTCAACAGTGCATCAACCACCACGTCTCCCCACTTGAAGTAAAAGGGGGATCCAGAATGGGGACAGGATGGCAGTTGCTACACTGGAGAGGGCTTTGTGTTGAGGTCTTGGTCCTGAGAGTCAGGGATGGTTTTGTGCAGGGAAAGGGCAAGGAAGGGTCCCAGGAACTGAGATGGGTGGATAAGAGTGGGCCAAAAGACGAGTGCCGGACAGAGCCAACTCTTTCTTTTTGCTGGCCCACCAGATGATGTTCCCTAAGTACCTGGGCCAGCCGGTAGCCCCTGAGACGTTGGCAGCCACTTTGGCTGAACTGGACAGGTGCCTGCAGATGCTGGAGGACAAGTTCCTGCAGAACCAGGCCTTCCTCACGGGATCCCATATCTCCGTGGCTGACTTGGTGGCCGTCACGGAGCTGATGCATGTGAGTGCTGTGACCTGATGGGTGATGGAGAGTCCTGGGAGGGGGAGCCCTGGCTCATGCCGACTCTTCTGCCTGTAGGGCCTTGGATAAGTCACTTCTCCTGCTGAACCGTAGTCGTCTTCATCTATAAAGTGAATTTAAATTTTTTTTTGTTTGTTTGTTTTTTTTTTTTTTGTTTTTGTTTTTCGAGACAGGGTTTCTCTGTGTAGCTTTGGAGCCTATCCTGGCATTCGCTCTGGAGACCAGGCTGGCCTCGAACTCACAGAGATCCGCCTGCCTCTGCCTCCAGAGTGCTGGGATTAAAGGCGTGCACCACCAACGCCCGGATGAATTTTAAAATGCTTTATTAGATTATATTTAATCACACGTAACAACGGTGTTAGGAATAAATCGTCACAGGTTAGGCATACAGTGGAACGGGTTGAGACCGCATGTGGCAGGTCCCCGGTCCCGCAGTGGGTGATGGACGGTGGGTGGATGGGGAAACAGGGACCTGTTGACGTGACTCATATTGAAAGTTTTATTGAGGGGGAGGTAAGAAAATAAGGGAAGGAAAGAGAGAAAGGGTACAGAGACACAGAGACAGAAGAGAAAGGGGAACGGGAAAAGAGAGGAGAGTCAGGGTACAAACACCTGCCGTGGGCAGGCGCGTGAGAGGTGGGGCCAAGTTTGCCTGGATTACAACAAATGGGTTTCGTTTTGACACTTTCATACATGCACATAATGTATTTTAATCATAGTCACCCCTTTGCCATCTCTTGCCCCCCTCCTGCTGATCTGTCACTAGCTTCCATTCTACTATCACATTGGTGTGTGTGTGTGTGTGTGTGTGTGTGTGTGTGTGTGTGTGTGTTTGAGTGAGTTTCATCAAGGTTGCTTATAGGAGGGTGGGTGAGGATTTGTTCACAAAAGCATGGGTACCTTACCAGTGGCCACTGAAGAAAACGTCACCCTTTCCCAACAGCCATTACCCTCAGAGAGGGGTGAGACCCTAAGTGTCCTTCGATGCTCCATGACAGGATGCTAATGGACCCAATCATATGTGGATGCTATGCCATTCCATTCCCGGAAGTCAGTGTTCCACGACTCCTGTTCCTTTTCTTTGGGCTCTTACATCCTTTCCACTTCTTCAGCCTTGGGAGAGGGTGACAGAAGATGCCCGATTTATGGCCGACCTTTTGACTGATTCTTAGCATCATCAAGCAAATCCTTTAAGTTCTTTCTGTGGAGGCACTGAGAGGCACCTCACACATGATGGAGGAGGGGCGACGATGCAGTGGGGGAATACGGAAACAGGTTGTGCTGCCTTGTAGATGGCAGAACTTAGCCTCTCTACTTGACTTCTTCTCCCTACAGCCTGTCAGTGCTGGCTGCAAAATCTTCGAGAGCCGACCCAAACTGGCTGCGTGGCGTCAGCGTGTGGAAGCTGTGGTGGGGGAGAAACTCTTCCAGGAGGCCCATGCAGTTGTCCTGAAGGCCAAGGATATGCCTCCCTTGATGGACCCTACCTTGAAGGAGAAACTGAAGCTTTCCCTTCAGTGTCTGTTGCATTGAGGGAGCAGCCCGAGCCTGTGGCGCCATCAAGGGAAACGCTGGGCTGTGCAAGTGACGAGCGGGGGCAGAATGTGTCTTTGGCTGTCACCAGGACATGAAGTCTCTGGTCTACAATTTCCTTTATGCATCACCAGTGCTCCTTCTGTGTCCCCACATCAGATCTTACCTGACCTCTAGAGAGAGCTACAGGAAAACACTTGGAAACTACCAGGCCGTGTTCCCAGTCTCTAAGGTGGCTGCATTCTTCTCAGGCCCCTGCCCTGCTCTCACACTGACCCCCCCCCCCCGCACCACACTTGTGTTCTTTGCCTAGTGCCCTTCCTCTATTTTTGACATTTGTCACCCTGTGACCCCTCTGGGTTCCTCATTCCTAGTGCAGGGTTGAGCACATGTCACAGATAGGGAGTGACTAGTGAAAGGCCTTTGTCCTCTGGGTCTCTCTCCTCCATCTGGGGTGATGTTGCCTGCCATAGACAGGGTACAGGGCTGGTTCACGAAGTCCCTTGCAGGGGTGAAGTTTCTGGCAATGCCCTGACTTTCCAAATTCTGCCAAGCAGTGTTGCTTGCTCCAAGTCTTCTAACCCTGACTGGTATCTTCTGTGTGTCTCCTGCTCCAAATTGTCAAGCTTCTTAATCTTGTGCCATAGGACCTCTGGTATGCCCATTTCCTAATAAATTGCTCACAGAACAACAAGAGTGATGATAGTGTTTCTTAGCCCATTTTGTTTCCTTTAGTGTGCCCTGGCCGTCCTGGAACACTCTCTAGACTAGGCTGGCCTGGAACTCAGAGATCCACCTGCCTATGCCTCCCTCCTAGGTGCTGGGATTAAAGGAGTAAACCACCCCGGCCCGGCCAGGTTGCCTTGTTAAATGACTCTGCTACCCTCTGGTGGACAATGATTCATTATTCACAAAGGAGGCTACAAAATCAGTTATCTTAGGTGGAGATGCCGTTGCCCTAGGGTCTTGCCCAGGCATACCTCATTCACAGGTGATGCCTGGCTTCAAGATTGTTGAAAAGAAGTGCAGTTCCCATATTGAATTTGAAATAATCACAATCACTCAAGAAACTTTAAGCCAGCCTGGCGGTGTGAAGTCTCCCTACAGAAATGTATGCGTTAGGAGGGTTTAGCTGGGACACTAAGAGGAAAACAGAGCCCCCTGCTGCCTGGGAGGGCCAAAGACCATGAAGCTAGGACTTGGGTAATTTGGAGCCAGCACACGTGACAGCAGAAGAGGCGGGGCCCTGGTAGCCAGTCCAGTAGCGCCGATGCTGCCTGACCAATGAGAAGCTTAGCTGTAACGTCACGCCCCACACCACGCCCCGTGCCCCTTTTCTGGAACCTCTGCGGGCTCCGGCAGCTCTCGGTGCAGTAGCAGCTTTGCGATCCTTCTCGCCCCCTCAAGAAAAAAAAAAAAAATGCCATTCGTTGAGTTGGAAACGAACTTGCCAGCAAGCCGCGTGCCCGCTGGGCTAGAGAAACGGCTGTGTGCGGCCACCGCCTCCATCCTGGACAAGCCCGAAGACGTGAGCTAGGGCCGGGGAGTCCCGGGTGCGCGCAAGTTGTGGGCTAGGGGTCAGACTTCCCAATGACCTTTACTCTTATCCCCAGAGACCCCACCCTCCTGCTAACCTCTGACCTAACGCGTCCCATCCTCCTCCCCAGGTCTCTTCCTGGCGGCCCCTCCCAGGCATGACCCTGACGTGACTGGCTTCCAGGGTTCCTGCCCAAGTGCCCCAAACCCTCATCTCTCAGACCCCCGCGTTAAGACTTTGGTGCGCCGGTTCCAGGACGCCAGCCCGGCCTGCCTGAGCTTGCGGAATTTAACTTTTATGTTCCCCGCAGCGCGTGAGCGTTACGTTACGACCTGGCATGACCATATTGATGAACGGATCCACAGAGCCCTGTGTCCAGCTTATGATCTCTTCCATCGGTGTTGTGGGCACCGCAGAGCAGAACCGCAACCACAGCTCCCGCTTCTTCGAGTTCCTCACCAAGGAGCTGGCCCTGGACCAGGACCGGTAAGTAGGACTAGTGAGGGAATTTACTTGAGACTGCTAGAGCAGTGACCCTGACCCCGGGCCTGCTGAATGAGGTTGGGGGTGGGAAAGAATACATTATCTTCTGGTTCCAGAAAGCACCCCAGGACCTAGTGCAAGGAGATGCATCTGCTCCTTAGGCACTGGAACGGTGGGTCTGTGATCAGAATGATTGCAAGATTTTGATTCCTTCGAAGATCTGCAGCCATCCCTGTAAGCCCCGAGTAAGGATGGCTCGGGAAACCCCAGTGTTTCCGAGAATGTGCTTAGGTACCCTCAGAACCACTGAGATGATGGCCTCCGTTCTGTCTCTGAACCAGCGTGTCTGGTTTTCAGGGAGAACTTTTCCAGAGGTTATGTCCTCAGGCAAAGACCTTTGGACTAGATAAGGCTCCAGGAGAGCCACCGGGTAGCTAGCTACAAGACCATTGGCCCAGATAGCTAAACTTAATCTGAGGGCTACCACGTCTAAGAGATCCCACCATACATCTTATTTGTAGCCTTCTCTTCCATAAAAGCAGTGGATCAGGCTGAATGACTCCTCCACCTTCAGTGGAGACGACACAGTACTTTTTAACAGTAGCGCTCTCATTCTCGACATGTGCCGGGGTCTCTACACCATTATCCCGTTTGATCCTTACAAGGGCTTTCCAGGGTCTTCGTGTGCAGATTTGGTATCTTCATGAGGTAGATAACTGCCTTAGATGAACTTTACTGATGGGAACCTGAGGGTGTCAGCCATGTGCACAGCCCCCCCCATTCCCCTCACACCCCCGCCAGACTATCACTTTTTTTTTATTCCTTCTCCTTCGCCTTCTTCCTTCTTCCTTCTGATTTATTTATTTATTATGTGTACAGTGTTCGGCCTGCATGTCTGCCTGCAGGTCAGAAGAGGGCACCAAATCTCATTACAAATGGTCGTGAGTCACCATGTGGTTGCTGGGAACTGAACTCAGGACCTTTGGAAAAGCAGGCAGTGCTCTTAACTACTGAGCCATCTCTCCAGCCCACTTTTTTTTTTTTTTAATCTCTGTGGTTGATGGATCGTTTATTCCATAGATTTGAATCAGGGTTGCCCTTCGACTGGCTTTGAGCTGGACTTTGGTTAAAAACTAAATGGTCAGTGCCCTGGGCATGTCCATAGGAGCTTAGAGTTAGTAGGACTGTCCCTCTCAGCCCATATACACCTGGCATATGCAACTGTGCACAAAATACACTGACGTATACTTACCATTGTGTTATGTCTGTCCTGGGCCTATGTACAGCCACCATCTTGCACCTGACCGTCTCAGTGCAAGGATCATTAACTGGGATGGGCAGATTGGTAAAATACTCTATGGGCTGATATGGACTGGCCTGAGATCTTACCTTGGCATGTCTCCAGGGACTTTGGCAGAGTTTGCCAAGGAATTGACTTTTTTTTTTTTTGGTTTTTCGAGACAAGGTTTCTCTGTGTAGCTTTGGAGCCTATCCTGGCACTTGCTCTGGAGACCAGGCTGGCCTCGAACTCACAGAGATCTGCCTGCCTCTGCCTCTGCCTCCCGAGTGCTGGGATTAAAGGCGTGTGCCACCAACTTCCGGCTGACATCTCTTTTTCTGCTTCCTAAAGGATAATCATCCGCTTCATCCCCTTGGAGCCCTGGCAGATTGGAAAGAAAGGAACTGTCATGACGTTTCTGTGATTGAAACCAAGAATCCAGGGCATTTGCTGAGCCTACCCAGGGCCCTTCTAGAGAGGCCTCCTGGCAGAGTTGTGGTCCGGTAGATACCACTGCCAAATACCTCTTTTGCATATATGTCTGTGGCTTCACTGCACACTTTTTTCTTCCCCAGCCTCATGAGTAAATATGAAATCAAATAAACAAAGAGGATATAACCCCAAACATGACTTCTTTGCTTCTGTAATCCCCTCTTTGTCGTTCTGGACACTCTAGAGGGTGTGATTTGTTCATGAGGGCAAAGGATGGGGTGTTTCTGTTCATGGGGCTGCTGTTTTGTGTTTGCTGAAATCTGGGGTTCAGGCTTTGGCCTCAAAGGGCTGCTCTCCACATCCATGTGCAGACCATTGGGGACATGAGAGCAACTGGTCTGACCTGATGTAAAGAGAACCCTTACCTTGGCCTGGGCTATCCCTGTTGACTGATGAACTGGGTCTGGAGAATAAGGCTGGCTGCATTTCAGGGACCATCCCTAGGGCTTCACTGTGTACCTTGATTCTTGTTGATATTGTGCACTTTGCAGAAGCCATGCCAAGTGTGGGAAATGTCGTATCTGCTAGCATGCCAAAGTATGGAGTTGTGATTCCTTCCACTAGAAATGGAACAGCCTCTGTTCCCACTCTCTATCTACATGGCTTTGTGTTTTATACTCTATAGGTGGGATGAGGAGCCCAAAGGAAGTCTCCTCCACCTTTTCCTTTCCATATGTTCTGTGCAGAGCCTACAGCTTATAACCCATAGATACCCCTGCATAGTTAGATGGCTGGTCATCCTCATCTTTAGATACCAGTGGAACATCACATTAAGCTTTTTGTTTTGTAAGCTAATAATCTTAGTTTCCAGTGGTATTTTCCTAGGTCTCCTGTTTGTGAGTGACAATGCTGGGACCTCTTATTAAAAGCTCAACCCTGGAGACCCTTCTATCTCCCTTGTATTTTATTTCCCAGAGTTGGGTGAGGAAGCTACTGATGTGTAGTGCAAGATGAGAGCAGCTGGCTGAGTGATGCTGAACATGGTGCAGCTTATAGGGTTTGCAGAAGCATTGACCATAGATGTGGGAGATAATGGGAGACAAAGTCAGCCTCCAGGTTTGTCGCTGATGGTGACAGTATCCTTTACTGAGACCATACAATACCTCTGGAACAGAGTCCAATTCACAGAGCATATTCTAACAACTATGTGAACGAGATGTTATATTCAGGTGGCACTGACCAGATGTGAGGTGTGAGCCTCTTTAAGAGGAATGAGAGATTCTAGAAACTCCCAGAGGATAGGTAGCAGTGCCCTTATGTCACCTAAAAGGATGATCTTACCCCAGGAGAGTGAGGGGGTCGGTGGCCTTGCAGCTATCTCTGTCTACCCTGGGGAGATGGTGGGAATGGACCCAAGTTATTCTTGTTCTTGGAAGCCTTCCCTGAACTCCTGCCTCCTGCAATTCATGAGGTTTTGTTTCTTTTGTGACATGCTGAGATCAGATGATGGAATGGTCCTGTGCATTGATGTGTGATCCTTGGCAAGTCACCTAACCTTTCAGTCCTCCCTTGCCCTATGAGAGTGAAAATGCTTCCCCAAATGGCTGGAGAATGATCAGGGTACCCTTTCTTCCCACTGCATTTCCCCAGTGTTGACATCATGCCATATCTAAGCCACAGGAACAAGGCAGGCCCCTGACTACTAATACTCCCAGCCCTATATTCCTAAGTCCTTCCGATGTCTGCAGAGTTGCTGTACCAGGTCTGCATGGCACAGGGTGAGCCATGGTGATGGTGGGCACAGGTACATCTACTAGGGAATGTTGCTTTCTGTTAAAAAGAAAAAAAAAAAATTCAGGTCCTAAAAAGCCAGAAACTGTCAAGTCTAACCACCTTGTGTCACAGCCAAAACCAAGGTGCAGAGCCCTGGCAGAGAGCCTCCCAGTGTGCCTTGACCCCTGGTCTCCCAGAAGTTAGTTTGACCCTTATTTTTTACATACTCAGGACTACCTGGAAATACTTTCAAGGGAGTGAAAAAAAAAAATAGAAATCACAGTTGTCTATAGACATTAATCCCCAAACAGTTACTAGGTGGAAAAAAGTCACAATAATAGGCAAAGACATTTCAATAATGTCAGGAAGTGGAAATATTTACAGAGAAAAGACGGCCAATGCAGAGTGCTTCTTGTTTCTTGGAAGAGTATTGTCCCTTTGTTTGGCTGCTTCAAGTCCTCATTGACCAGTCTTCAGAGAAATGGCTTAAGGCTTTGGATAAAATGGCCACAAGAACCTAGTTCCACCCATTCCTTGGCAAAGGAATCTGACCACCAAAGCTGGCAGGGAGAGCTTTCTTTGTACTGATTCAGGGATCGGTGCTCATTTCCCACAGTGTGTGCAAAGTTGTCTGATATTTGAGATGGAGGTAACTTGTTTAAAACCCTGTGGCATTGCTATTATGGTGCAATTGGGGTAATGCTCCTTCAGGGGTATGTTGTATGAACCTTTATCTAAATCAGGACTTAGGAACTGTGACCTGTTCTCAAAGGCACTTGAAAGATGGAGGAGAGCCAACCTAGATGCAGCAAGGGGAAGGGTTCTCAATGCCTCCGGAAGTGTCGTAGAATCATGGACAGCAGGCCCTCCTGAAGCCAGCCAGTGCACCTGTGGGTGTCTGCTCAGGTGGAGACCGAGCCTCGGCATGTTGGCAGCTAAACCAACATGTCTGACTCTGCGAGACAGAGTCAGAGGGTGTCTGACTCTTCGAGAATCAGATGGTTAACTTTCTTCCTTCTTTTGTGTATGGGTGTCTTACTCCATGTAAGTTTGTGTACCATTTGCTTGCCTGGTACCTTCAGAGGCCAGGAGGTGTTGGATTCCCTGGGACAGGACTTAGAGAAGGCTCTGAGCTGTTGTGTGAGTGCTGGGAATTGAACCCTCGTCTTCTGGAAGAACAGCCAATGCTGGTAACCGCTGAGCCATCTCTCTGTTAACCTTTTTATAACTGGGACAAAGGATTGAGAGCGTCTGTGAGCTGGATGCTTTTCCCAATGACGCCTCCTAGCAGAGTCAGTGAGTATCAGTTTCAGGGACCTCTCCAGGCAGAAGTGTTGGTGACCTCACAGTGGTTGCTCCCCATTCCTATGTCAAACAAAGAGAACTCATGTAAACATGATGATTTTTAAACTCATCACTTCCTTCCTTGACATTCTAAGCTGTCATGGACAGTGGATTTGGCTTATGAAAATTGGACTTATTTAATAATGGAAGCGGTATGTTTCCTGTTCTCATGGCTTTGACTCAACTTGGAGGCCACTTCCAAGCTAGTGCAGTTAGTCTTGTCTGGAACTTTCCGAACACCCTGGTATCTTAAGGCTCCTGTACTCTGGTTTGGATGACCTGGGGCATTCAGTCTTCATGGAGTGCTGTGATGGACAGGGAATAGGACTGGCTAGACTTTCAGGACCTTTTGTGATCCCTCTAAGAACATGAACTTCTTCCTTTCCTTCTACTGAGAATTCCCAGTTATGTGCCTTGCAAAATCACATCCCAACATGTCTATCATGGGAATGCAGTACCTGTTACTGAAAACTGAAGGAATACCATTTAAAAAATTTATTTATGCTTCTTTCATAAATTACATCCCCACCACAGTTTCCCCTCCTGCCTCTCCTCCCAGCTCCCCACCCCCACCTTCCTTCTCCTCTGATCCACTTCTCTGTTTCCCTTCAGAAAAGGGCAGGCCTCCCAGGGATATGAACCAAGCATGGCATATCAAGTTGCAATAACACTAGGTACCTCCCCTCATATTAAGGCAGGATGAGGCAACCCAGTAAGAGGAAAAGGGTCCCCAAAGCAGGCAAGAGTCAGACAGCCCCTGCTCCCACTGTTAGGAGTCCCACAAGAAAACCAAGCTACACAAACCACAACACATACACAGGCTCTTTGATTGTCACTTGATGCTGTAGGATTGGCATTCATGCCCCGTTTACATGCCCTATCTTGCCTTTGTTTAGAAGACCAGTGGGAAGGGCTTATAGGATGTCTCCATCTCTGTTGTTTTTCCAGATGTTGCATGGCAATTGACAAGCACGAACTTTGAACTCAGTGCTGTTTTCCTGAACAGACATTAAATGATCTGTATTATTAGTGTGTGCCAATAAAACATCAAATTGAGAATCTTGTTCTGTGGAGTAAACATAGTTGCCAAATAGTCTTCCTGTCCCTGCTGCTTTAATTTGAGCACTACTGAAGCCTTTCCCAAAATGTAGACGTGGAGTTCCTCCTGTTTCACTGTCCAGTTGTTTTTGCACTCAGTTCTTCTGGCCAAGGTACCCTGATTGCTAAAGTAGCTCAAGAGATGTTTGCAGGTTGAATGCTAATATTTACAGACCTGATGTGACTTTTCCTGGGGAGATATTAAAAGATGTCTCTTCGCCCTGAACTAATGACAGAGCAAAGAAAGTTCCTTACAATGAATGTGGGTGGGAGTTTACTTACAGAACGTGAGCGACTCAAACGCAGATGCAACACTGAAAAGCCTACCCAGTGTGGGTGACCACTCAAAAAGCTGCATATCCAGAGCTCGGTGAACAACGTGCAGGCAACTTGACTGACATGAAAGTCTCCTCTTCCTGGCCATTGTTACACCCTCATCTAACTTTTGGAAGGTGTCTCAGTTTGCTTTTCTATTGCTGTGATTAAAAAAAATAACAAAAAACAAAATGGAGATTAAAGAGTTTATTTCACCTTATACGTTACAGTTGTAGTCCATCAAGGAATATGTGGTGGGATCAACCAGTAACCCCAGTAGCCCGGAGACCGAAGAAAGAGGGCTGCCACAAGTTCGAGGGTAGCTCAGACTGTGGTGTGAGACACTATCTTAAGTAAAAGAACAAAACTGGGGGCTAGAGAGATGGTTCAGCGGTTAAGAGCACAGACTACTTACTCTTCCCGAGGTCCCGGGTTTAATTCCCAGCACCCACATGGCAGCTCACAACTGTCTGTAACTCCAGTTCCAGGGGGATCTGACACCTTCATGCCAGTGCACATAAATTAAATGAAAAATAATCTGTTGAGGGCTGGCGAGATGGCTCAGAGGTTAAGAGCACTGGCCGCTCTTCCAGAGGTCCTGAGTTCAATTCCCAGCAACCACGCGGTGGCTCACAACCATCTATAATGAGATCTGGTGTCCTCTTCTGGCCTGCAGGCATACATGCAGACAGAACACTGTGTACATAATAAATAAATAAATAAATAAATAAATAAATAAATAAATAAAAAATATTAAAAATATTCATTAAAAAAATCTGTTGAGTCCTGCAAGAGCTCAGGACTCTTGAACCGTAACAGCAGCGGGCCCCCCCAACTCTGTGATCTGCGGGGATCACAGAGACACAGCGCGCAGGGCGCCGGCCAATCCGCTCAGACGGCCAGGAGGCGCGAGCGCTCGCGTCGATTGGCCGACACAGCCGGCACTCCAGCCAACGAGAGCGTTCCTTGTTGAGCGCGCGGCGCAGGGGAGTCTGGGTGCTCCGGCGGTTGCCGTGGAGACGCCGGGCGAGTTCCGGGGAGTAGGGTTTGCGGGTGGCCCCGGGATGCGCGCCCAGCTGCGGTGAGCGCGAGGAGGCGGAACCACGCGACAAGGCCGCGGCTCTCCGCATCCCCGACAGCCGCGGGGCCGAAGCCAGACCCGAGACCCGCCCGGGCCTTCTGCCCATGCCGGCTCCTCCGCGCGACTCCCGCCGTCGCCGCCGCCCCGAGGTGCCCCGGGTGGGTCACTGTGACCGCGGCGCGAAGCCACCCGTCTGTGTGCGTCCTTTCGTTCACCTTCACGGCCGCCCGGCGAGGTGAGTGCGGGGTCTACGCGGGTGGAGACGGAGGCCGAGGGAAGGTTTTTTTCACAGTGTTTTTTTTTTTTTTTTTTGAAGTTACAGCAGCGGCTTTACACCCCGCTGCAAACCCTTCCGCTGACAGCCTCCCCGGCGGTGGCCGGTGGACGGATGGACCTCACCTGGCAGGCACTCCCGGTGTCCGCACCTGTGGGTTCCGGAGGCTGCTGAACTCCCCAAGACTTGACTTGTTAGTAGGACGTGAGTGTGGATGTTTAGAAACAGAATTTGGAACGGTCTCCTGCCGGAGCTGGCGAACCCTAGCCAATGTGTTGATATGTAGTCGTAACATGTAGATTTAGTAAGAATGGCAATACTTTTAGCCCTGTTTTAGATTAGGGTGGCTATACTCTGGATGCCTGTGAGTGCAAAGGCAAACCTAGTCTACATAGCGAGTTCCAGGACGGCTAGAGCCACATAGTGAGACCCTGTCTCGAGCTTCCCCCGCCCCCAAAGATTGCCAGCCTTCTAGACCTCATTAGGCCCCGCCATGTGTTATCACTGGGTGACAGTGCTGAGGAGCTTAAGTTCTTTATCATACGACATTGGGCCATGGAAACTGTACCGTCATAGTTTATGGTTGTATGCATCGATTTTTATATTAATCTTTAGATGGCTTTAATTATTTTTTTTTTAATTTTAAATATTTTTAGGTTTGTTTGTTTGTTTTTGGGTTTTTCGAGACAGGGTTTCCCTATGGCTTTGGAGGCTGTCCTGGAACTAGTTCTTGTAGTTCTTGTAGGCTGGTCTCAAACTCACAGAGAGCCACCTGGCTCTGCCTCTCCAGTGCTGGGATTAAAGGCGTGCACCACCAACGCCTCGCCGTTTGTATTTTTTTTTCAAAGCAAGTTTTCTCTGTGTAGCCCTGGCCGATCTAGAACTCATTCTGTCAACCAAGCTGGCCTTGAACTCAAATCCATCTACCTCTGCCTCCCGATGTAAGGATTCAGGCATTATGCTGGTCTGCACATCACCTGGCAGAATGCATTCAGGCAGTACCCTGGTCATCCCAGGTGCAAAGGACACCTTTAAAAGGAAGATCTACGCCCACCTAAGCTCTTTGCCTCTGTCCCTCTGTCTTCCGATGTTCCCCTGGGGCAGACAGGGTTTCTCTGTGGCTTTGGAGGCTGTCCTGGAACTAGCTCTTGTAGACCAGGCTGGTCTTGAACTCACAGAGATCCTCCTGCCTCTGCCTCCCGAGTGCTGGGATTAAAGGCGTGCGCCACCGAAGCCCGGCATTTTCATACCCATTCTTAAACCTCAGTGTGCTTTTCCTGTTCTCATTGTTGGCTGGTCATCCTAATGCAATAGTGAGTAGTAGCAGAGATGGTGGCCATCCTGCTTTATTCCTGTTTGTAACGTTTCTCCATTAAATACTATTTTGGCTTTAGGACCAAGGTATTTATATCTTATCATGACAAGAAGCTCTCCTTCAGTTCCCATTTTCTTCAAGTGTTTTTCTTGTTCATAGGTATTGAATTTTGTTAGGTGTTTTTAATCTAAAAAAGTTAATTTGTTTTAAGACATCTGTGTGTAGCTGCTTGTCTGTATCTGCATTATGAGCATACAGTACCTGGAGAGGCCAGAAGAGGGCACTGGATCCCTAGAACTGGGTTACAGGTGGTTGTGAGCCCCGATATATGAGCTGAACCTGGGTTCTCAGCAAGGGCTGCCAGTGCTTTTAAGTGCTACGCTGTCTCTTTATGGACATAATTGTATGACTTTTAACATGCTTTAATCATGTTTTCACTTTTATATTTTGTTATATTTATTTTAGTTTGATTTACTTTTTTAATTAATTTTTTCATTTATTTTACATCCCAACCATAGTTTCCCCTCTCTCCTCTCCTCCTGACCCTCCCCCCCCTCCACTCCTCCTGTTTCTATTCAGAAAGGGCAGGCTTCCCATGGGTGTCAACAAAGCTTACCTAGAAGTTTTTTTGTTACTTTTCTCACTAAACTTGGAACTTGTCAGTAGTTGGCTGGCCATAGAGCTCCAGGGATCTTCGTCTTTGTTCCCTAGTTCTAGACTTGTAGATGCAGCCAGGGGCTGTGAGCTGAGGGCCTCATGTTTGCACAGCAGCCACTTTATCAACGGAGTCGTCTTCTCCCTTAGTTACAGGCTTTGTTCAGAACTATCTTGGTTTTAAGAATGTTTATGGAAAGTGTGTGTGTGTGTGTGTGTGTGTGTGTGTGTGTGTGTGTGTGTGTGTGTGTGTACTTGCTATAGTAAAGATGTGAAGCCTAGAGGACAACCTTGGGTGTTGGTCCTTGCCTTTCATCCTCCTCCCCTTTTAAATTAAAATGATTATTGGGGCCAGAGAGATTCCTCAAAGGTTAAGAGCATTGGCTATCTTCCAGAAAACCCAGATTAGATTTCCCATCACATACATAGCAGCAAACAGCTGCCTGTAACTCCAGTCTCAGGGGATCTGATGTCCTTTCTGGCCTCTGCAGACACCAGGCACACATGTAGCACACAGATATAAATACATAAAATAAATAAGAATTTAAAATATTGTTATGTGCATGATGTTTGTGTGTGGAGATTAGAGTATACATTTTGGCATTGGTTCTCTCCTTCTACCTCTGTGGACTCCAGGGATTGTACCAGGGTTGTAAGGCTTACATGGCAAGCGCCTTTACCTGCTGAGCCGTCTCTCCATCCCAGTTTAGTGTGCGTGCATGCATCCTTGTATACACATGGCGCAGCACACATTCGGAGGTCAGAGGACAGCTCTGCAGAGGTTTTTCTCTTCCACGTTTATGTGGGTTCTGGAGATTGAACTCAGGTTGTCAAGCTTGTGCATTTCCCTGAGTGATTTCCCTGGCCCTTCTCTTTGTTTTGAAATCAGGGTCTCTTGTTCACTGCTGTGTACACCAGGCTAGCTGGTCTGTGAACTTCAGGGCATCTCCTGTCTCCACCTCTCATCTTGCTATGGGAGCACTAGGTCTTGGACATACGATTTCTTATCTTTAGTTAATGTGTGTGGCTGTGTATATATATGCACATGGGTCGAGTGGGGTGGGGGTGGCCCCCGCTGGAGGCCAGAAAAGGATGTTGCATTATCTAGACTTACAGGTGGTTGTGAGTTGCCTGATAAGGGTATTGGGAACTGAGCTTGTACTCTGCAAGAGCTAAGTGATCTTCAGTGCTGAACCATCTCTCCAGTCCAGCTCTATCATCTCTTAACCCTGTTCCATTGGGAACCAGATTTCAAACCACAGAACTCTCTAGGTAACCCTTCTCTGTTTTGAGCATACTATGTCAGAAACATAGATGCTAATGTTTGTCTTTCTACAGCCCTAAAACAACAATAATAAAGTAATAATAGAATAACAAATTCACAAGGTATGGCAAAGGAGCTCCTCCACCCCTCATCAGAAGAAAAGAGTAAACAAACACTGGGTGCAGTGCCCCAGTTCCTACTTCATTCATGTGAAATATCCAGGTTGTTAGAAAATCATCATGGTTTTAGCTATGCACAAACAGTAGTCTCTGGTGCTGGCTACTTCAGAGTACCCTGAATCCAGAGGAGTGGAGTGGATTCTCTCTCTCTCTCTCTCTCTCTCTCTCTCTCTCTCTCTCTCTCTCTCTCTCTCAATGGAGTGGATTCTCTTCTCTCTCTCTCTCTCTCTCTCTCTCTCTCTCTCTGTCTCTCTCTCTCTCACACACACACACACACACACACACACACGCACACGCACACGCACACGCACACGCACATGCACACACACACTCACACTTAACACTCACTCCTCCTTCCCTCCCTCTCCAGAATTGCTGTCAGGGGTAAGAGGCCACAGCGGAGTTGAGGTTTCCGAGGTCCTGAGAAGTGGGGGAGCTGGTGGAAATGCAGATCGTGACCCACCTCTGGGGAGGCTGTTGTGAGTCAAACTGCTGCTGGCTGTGGGTTTGAGAGCAGAGCTGCAGGTTTGAGTCCATTGGCAGAGGGGAAAGGGCAACACTGGGGCCAGATGATCAAATGGGCAGATGGAGAGCAGCTAGCACAGGCAGCAGCGGGCGGGTAGCTTCTGTGTCAGCAGCTGGGACATAGCTGAGCTGAAGCTTCTGGGAAAGTTGGGAGTTGCTTGCCCGTCAGCCCTGATGCACACACACACACACCAGACGGTTGGATGATAGGTGGGTGGGCTGTTGCCAACACAGTGCTAGCTGTCCACCTCTTTGCTTAGTCTGGCATGTCTAGTAAGTTGTTGGGCCTAGTTTTCCTGATATAATTTTAATATGCCCATGTGCTCCCACAATCCCAGTTCACCCAATAAACTTATAGAATGGCAACCTTTTTACTTTTTACTCCTAGGAATAAGTCATTTATCAGTCTGTGCTGTGTGGGCGGCTGGTTCACATGTCCACCATGTACATCGTCATCCTCCATTCTCAAAATGGAGTCTCTGAGGGCAAGGCCCAGCCTGGAGAACCAGAATTTTACACGATACAGACTCAGAGCAAGCAGGGCACTGCCTGATCTCAACATTCTCCCTTCCTGCCAGTTCATTCTGTCTATGCCACATACGTCACATAACTGGAACAATGTTGACCTTTTTTGCATGTGTCATCTTTTATTTAGCCTAGTTTTACAGGTTCCTTCCTGTAGTGTATATCAGAATGTCATTCTTTTATGAATAGACAGTGTTGTTCCATGGACTTTCCCCATTTTATTTGCCCATCAGTTTCTCCACCTTTTATCTCTTAGGAATAATGCTGCTATGTCCATTCATGAGCAAGTTTTGTTGTGGACATGTTTTCTTCTGAGTTAATGCATAGGAGTAGAACTTCCAGATCACATGCTAATTCTGTTTAGCATTTAGAGGTCTGCCAGTGTGTTTCCATAGGGGCTGTTTTATATTCCCAGGAACAACAAATGAAGTTCTAATAGCACCACACCCTTGCCACCCCATCACCTTTTACAGCCTTCAAACTGGTTTGCCTTCCTCATTTCTAAGACACAGGTGGGCCCTAGCACTGTGCTGTTCCTGGCTTTTCTTGAACCCCCTGGTCCTGTTTCCTTTTTAGGGGACTGTGGACTGGCACACTCTCTACCAGTGATGGGAAGTGATCCTCCGTGGTGGTGCTGAATCTCTGAATATGGTAAGATCTTATGTCTGCCTAAGTTGTTGGTGACAGTGTTGTCATTTTGCTCCTTGGGGTAAGGGACATTTTTCTTGTGCAGCTGGTACACCTGTGGGTAAGGATCCTGACTGGCTGTTCCTTGTAGCGCTTCAATCACATCTGTAGGAAAGACACAGGATTGACATGGTTCATTGTGATCGTTATTCTTTTTTCTTTTTTGTTTTTTTTCGAGACAGGGTTTCTCAGTGTAACAGCTCTGGCTGTCTTGGAACTCACTCTATAGATAGGCAGGCCTTGAACTCACCAAGGTCCACCTGCTTCTGCCTCCCAAGTGCTGGGATAAAGGCATGCGCCACCATGCCTAGCTGGGATTGTTATTCTAACACACAGGTCTTTTACTGTGTTAAGTAGAAGCTGGGTGCCCTCAGCCTCTGTTCATTTTGTGGTGGACAGTATCCAGGGTTGACTTTCCATTCTGACTGGCATCATCCCACAGACAAATTCTTATTCTAGTTTTTCCTCTGGGTGGCTGTTGGTGGCTCATTCCTCCATAGTTTTTCATAGTAGCCCAAAATGTGTTGGAAGCAGGATTGTATTCCTCTGAGCATTGTGCTGTTTCTCTGAACATTTCCAGATTCGAATTGCAGCCTTAAATGCCAGCTCCACAGTTGAGGATGACCATGAAGGAAGCTTCAGAGGCCACAAAGCCCAGACAAAGGAGGCCCAGGTATGTACTCCAAAGCCTTCCTCAGAGGAGCCCTTGCTGCTTATATAAGTGAGTCCAGGCATCTCCATGGGGTTCTCAGGGGAACTTTCACTGTGCTGATGTCTGGCTCCACCTCATGTTGAGCTTGTCTCACTTGGGAGATAGCCATGCTGAAGAGCTCCATACTCTGCTCTTGTGTTGCTGCCTCTTGCCTCCTTCTATGGTGCCTGCATCTCTGTGTGTGTGCCTGAAAGGGACTCTTTCCCAGTGGTGAGGTCTGGACACTGAGCAGTCATATCTCCTTTGCTCTCGAGGCTGTGGCTGACAGTTCACTTGGCAGGGACTCATAGCCTTCCCTCTAAAACATTTTTGGTTTAAAAGGATCAACTTGAGTGTGGTGTGAAACATCTCATATCTTGGTTTGCAGGAAGCAGAGGCTTTTGCCTTATACCACAAGGCCCTGGACCTACAGAAACATGACAGATTTGAGGAGTCTGCCAAGGCCTACCATGAACTCCTGGAGGCGCGCCTGCTGCGGGAGGTGAGGTACTGGGATGCTGGGCTGTGTTTTTTGAGACAGAGTCTCACTTTGAAGTCCAGGCTAGCCTGAAACTCTGGGTTCTCCTGGATCCTGAGATTGCAAGAATGGAACAACCTACCCAGTGCTTTTCACTGTCTGGGTCTTGTTTTGCACACATGTACATGTGTGTATGCATGTGTGTTTGGTTTTAGTTTTTTCTTTTTGAGACAGGATCTCATGAAAGCCATGCTAGTCTTGAACTTGCTGTGTAGCCAAAGCTAGCCTTGAACTGACTGCCCTACCCTACTTCCTGAGTGCTGAGTGCAGGTCAGCCTGGAATTCTCTGTGTAGACAGGTTGCCCTTTGACAGAATTCTGCCTGCCGCTGCCTCCTCAATGCTGTGATTAACGTCATGTGCCACCACACCTGGCTCTGACAGTAGTTTTTATTCAGTGATATCTTGGAAGAGTAAATGTTTTTAAGGCATTGCTATAAAAGCAGCGGTGAAGTAACTTTTTATGTTAAAGATGTTTATAATCCTTATACTGTTTGATCTCATGTTCACATTTGCTATCCAGGCTAGGAATTGCTGTCCTTTTATTATAGAGTTCACTGACAGTAGCTGTTTAGTTGGAATACCTTGTGGGTGGCTGTGTGATGATCCAGAGTCAGGAGCTTCTCCTCCTGGGGCAAAGCTTAGGTTCTGGCTGCTCACCCCAGGAAGCCTCTTCACACTTGCCCCTGAATAGGGGGACTGGCTGGGCTTTTTTGTCAGAACTGATAGATGTTACCAGCTCCACTAAGCAGCCCAGGTACAGCAGCAGAGGTGGAGAGGGGTCTCTTGTCTTCCTTGATTACCAAATTTCTGCTTCATGGTGGTTTGGCCTTTCTTTGTATGATTGGAGCTATTTGGTCTCCCAAAAATTTCCCAGGTGAGGTGGACTGGGCTGTCTCAAGCAGTATCTGGCCTGGAAACCAGGTTTCTTGTTGATTGCTTGATGAAGCTGTAGGGTCATGGCGTCACTTCTGCTTCTGTTTTCTCTCAGGCAGTTTCATCTGGAGATGAGAAAGAAGGGTTGAAACACCCTGGACTGATACTGAAATATTCTACATATAAGAACCTGGCCCAGCTGGCAGCCCAACGAGAAGATCTGGAGACAGCCATGGAATTCTATTTGGAGGTATGGAGTTGGTACTACTCAAATATCCATTTACAAAATTGATAAATTGGATGTGATATGGTCTTGTTGACTGAAAGAAGGATTTGTAGTGGTGTCCCATCAAGAGATATTATTGAGTGCAGAAAGGCCAGAAAAGCAGGGCTAGGGACTGGGATGGGCTTCAGTGCAGAGGACTATATGTGACATTTTCTACCATCAGTACACATGTGACTGTAGGTGACTTATTTAATCCAGCCAAACATCCAGGTCTATACCAATGTGTAATAGGAGGAAAAAAGGGTAAAGCTGGGCATAGTGGTACATACTAAACCAAGCAGTGGAGGGCTGAGGCTGGAGGATCACATAGCAAGTTTGGAGCAAAGCAAACAAATTGGTGCATTTTTAGGTATGAAGACCAGATCCTGACACCTGTATTCAGTGGTGTTTTTGAGACGGTGTTCCACTGTGTAACAGCCCTGGCTGTCCTGGAACTGGCTCTGTAGACTAGGCTGGCCTCTGCCTCCCAGTGCTCCTGGCCTCATGTAGCTTTTTATGTGTCTTTTGTCTGGGTCTTGGAAACATGTTACTCCAGGAAAGTGAACCAGCTTTATTATAAGCAGCCACACTGTCTTGACTTCTCCCTGGGTAATTTGAATGGCTGGGCCAATGCTTTGTCCTTTTGTTGCCACTTTGCTTGCTCAGTGAGAAATCTAATTAAGTGCATATTGTACCCTCTGCTTATACTGCTTCTAGGCAGTGATGCTAGATTCCACAGACGTCAACCTTTGGTATAAAATTGGACACGTGGCCCTGAGGCTCATCCGGCTTCCTCTGGCTCGCCATGCTTTTGAGGAAGGGCTTCGATGTAATCCTGACCACTGGCCCTGCTTGGACAATCTCATCACTGTTTTATACACCCTCAGTGATTACACAAGTGAGTCGGGACAGATGAGAGAGGTTGACTTGGGTAAGCTGGTAGCAAAATTTATTAGTTCTGCCAAACTGAGGAAGAATGGAGATGTTTTTACATACTTGCTTAATTCTGTTTTCCTTTCTTCATTAACCAGATGCTTGTAAGTATAGAGTAAGGTAACAGTAATGTATTCTCTAAAGGATTCCCCTTTTCCTCTGTGCAACGTCCTATCTTTTTGGGTTGTCCTTTTTTTTTTGGATAAAAAGTCTCCTGTGTCACCTAGGCTAATCTTAAACTCCAAAGGCCTGTCACATTGAGTGACATAATGGGAGACATTTATTTTCCTGGCTTAGGCTAGGAAGTCTAAGATCAGGGTGCCAGCAGATTGGTGCCTGGTCGTGGCTTCTGTGTTTCCACCTCTTGTAGCTTTACTTGATGGGGTGGAGTTAGAAAACGAGAGGGAAGGTGAGCCCACTTCATGTGTGTGTGATACAAGAGGTATAATTTATCCTGAAGCAACATTCTTCTCTACCCATGGGCCTAGCCGCATTGTTTATGTGCTCCAAAATATAATGGTGGGATATTTGTAGAATAAACCTTCCCTTGTCTATCCCCAAAGTGAGAAATAGAAAAAAAAAAGGGGGGGGGAGTGAAAAGTTCCAGGTAAACTCAGAACTTAGTAAGGTAAATTTCATTAGGTCTTTAGGTTCAGTAATGTCTTTGGTTTGATGCTCTTGTCCTCTAGGTCCACTGGGTGGCAGTGTCACTCTCATAGCTGAGATGGCCAGATATTTTGAAGGATATTGGCCAATAGCTAATCACTGTGAGCTCTTTAGATTTTTTTTTTTTTTTGCAGCAGTTATTAAATATGGAATCACGGGGTCAAGGCTGTACAGTAAAGTCATACAGTCTGTTTGCTTCTGGCACCAGCTGTCCTATTCACCTGCAAGTGTGTGTTCTGGTGCATTCTTGATATTGTAGTCTCAGCTGTAGTCGTTACTAATTAAGTTGGGTAAGATGCTAGCTCAACATTATTGTGCATTTTAGTTCCACAGTGGGAGCATTTTCCTGGTGTTAACTGGAAGGCTAGAGTTGTGAAAGCAGTCTTAGCTTCTAACCTGTTTCTTTCCTGCTAGCTTGTCTGTACTTCATCTGCAAAGCACTGGAGAAAGACTGCCAATACAGCAAAGGCCTGGTCCTCAAGGAGAAGATTTTTGAAGAGCAGCCTTGTCTCCGGAAGGACTCACTCCGAATGTTTCTCAAATGGTAAGGCCTGCATCTTCTCACCAATGTGGCTGGTAAACACTAGGAGCATCCTTCGTCCCCCTCTCTGTCCTGATCTGTGTGCCTTCGGAGTCTCTGAACTCCAGGGCTCCATCACCTGTGCTGTCCTCACTCATCCACTAGGTCACTCTGACCTTCCCGTTTGTTGCTTGGTGGGGTTAGATGATAGGGATTGAATTCACGGTGCAGCCCCCGCCAAGATTTTGTCCTCAGTACTGCCCCAGTCTTGTGCCACCTCTGCCATACCTCCAGCAAAGCTCATTCCTACCTGCGTCACCCAGAGGCCTTTGCAGCCTGGGCTCTTCCATCTCTCTCCCTTTACTTCCTGTTTTTCTCTCTCAGATTCCTTTGTTAGAGCTGCCCCGGGTGCCTGGCACATTCCTACCTGGCCTCCTTGTCTCCATCCTCTCTCTTTGAACCTGTGGCTGTGTTAATCTCCTCTGCTGCTCCTTGTCTCAGGCTCTGCTTTCCATAAGCCTACCCCTGTGCTCTGGAATGTCTTAGTGAACTAATGTTACTAGGGAGACTGTTAAGTCTCTTGAGTGGCTTTAGTGGAGTAGTCCTGCTGGAGGTACCAGGACAATCTGAGCACACTTACAGGTATTGCATCATCTCGGGCTGTGGGTGGTCACCTGAGACCTTTCTGTATTTTGGAAGCACCATTGATTTTGGTGAACATAATTTGTCTAATGACTTTGTTGGAACAGACAGTCGAGGCTTTTCCTATGGCTTTTCAGATACAAAGGTGATACTATTAATACATATGAAAACTCTTTGTCCTGTTGTGAATTGTGGAACAAAGGCTTTTGTGATCGCCAGTGTTTGTGGGTATACGAATGTTGATAACTACCTATTGGAGGTCAGAGTCACATTGTAATTTATGTTCAGCAAGAATCAATTACTGATCAAAGGGTAGTAACTTAAATGTACCTCTGTCTGTAAAATTTGAGCATTGGCTCTAGCATTAACACTGTAATTTCCTCCTGTCTTGTACACTTTTAGTGACATGTCAATTCACGATGTGTCAGTGAGTGCAGCAGAGACACAGGCCATTGTGGAGGAGGCTCTGGGGCTTCGGAAGAAGAGGCAAGCGCTGATTGTGCGGGAGAAGGAACCAGACCTGAAGCTAGTGCAGCCAATTCCTTTCTTCACGTAGGTTATCTGGTTTCTCTAGGGATACTGGGTTGGCTGGTAACATACTCCCTGTACAGGAGGGAGAGACCCCAGGTCAGATCCGGGGTTGGAGGTAGGAGTAAGGCTGGTGCGCAATGGCTGGAGAGCTGGAGGCATGTGCCTACTTGCAGGCTGCTACAAGCAGGTTAGCTCTCGTAAGCGTGCCCAGTGAGTTGCTCTCTCCAAGCACTAGGAATGTCCCAGTCCTGCTCAGTCTTCTCTACTGAGAAGGGGAAAGAACACTAATAGACGGCAGCCATCAACCAGGAGAGAGAACCTGGCACCCTGGAGTTTGTCACAGGTGCAGACTCTCCTGGTTGTTGAATCTGTGTTCATATCAGGGCCAAATGACCTCTAAGATGTGTAAGATGGGCCTCAGCATAACCCTTGTGAGCCCTGAAATGTGTAAGAGGGCCTTTCCCTCCTGGATGGGAGAGCTGATATTGACGGCCCACTGGAGCTGGGATAGTTTAGCACTGTAGTAAGCTTTGGCATTTAATTTTTGCTTTAAAAATTCTGGTGTTATGGACAAGCTCATATCTGAAATCCCAGAACTTAGGAGGCCGAAGTGTGTGTGTGTGTGTGTGTGTGTGTGTGTGTGTGTGTGGTGCATTAATTTCCAGACTGGACTGTACTTCATAGTGAGTTTGAGGCCAGCTGGGGCTACATAATGAGACTGCCTCAAGCATACATACGGACACACACATTCTGCCATTAAATCTTGAGTCTTTAAATTTAGCATGTCCTGGCATCAGTATAATCCTAACCTTTTGCCAGTCAGTGACCTTACTCAAGAGTTGTTGCCACTGTGGTGTAGAGCACTTGTGGCCCTTCATAGAACTCCTGGTGCTGACAGTTGGGTGACCTTGGGGACATTACATGCTATTGCTTAAAAACTGGGGACAGCACCCCTCTTTTGTAGGAGGTGGCGTAGTGGAATAGAACACTAGGGGTCTTTGCTGGGGTGAGACACAGGTAGTCACTGCATCTGCTTTGGCTTTGGCTTCTCTACTGCAGCGCATGTTGAAGTCAACACTTTGTTGGCTATGATAGTGAGAAAATGCTGATTGCCTTCTCCCTGCTCTATCGAGGTCACAGCTCTGGGAATAGTTCTGCTGAATCTATACAGGCAAGTTGGCCTCTGTGACAGGTGCTAACCAGGTGTGGTGGCCTTTTCTTTGTAGGTGGAAGTGCCTTGGAGAGAGTTTACTGGCCATGTATAATCACCTCACCACTTGTGAACCCCCAAGGCCCAGCCTTGGCAAGAGGATTGATCTGTCTGACTACCAGGATCCCAACCAGCTACTAGCATCCTCTGCAGTGGTTACACCAGTCAGTGTGGTCCAGCCAAGTCCTGTTAGCACCAACCCAACTGTTGCTGTGGCTGAGCCTGTGCTGTCCTATACATCAGTGACCACAGCCAGCTTCCCACTGCACAGTCCTGGCCTTCTGGACACAAGTGCTCCCATGGGTGAGTAGACCTTGTGAAGCCACATTCTGGAGAGCCTGTATGTGTTGAGCCCAGCAGGAACAAGAGTGGGGACGTTGGCATCCCCAGGGAATACATCACAAGACATACATCATTTACGGGAAAGGCATCATGCTGGTCCTTGTGGCCTAGGTGAAATGAGTACCCCAACCTTGTAAAAAACTGGTCAGCCTGGCCCCAGAGCTACAACAGAAGCATTGACACTCAGGGGATGGGACTCTGGATGTAGCTCCTTGGCAGATTCCCTTCCCAACTGCTAAGTCTTTGCCTAGAAGTTCCTCTCCCTCTTATGATGTGACCTGTTTGTCCTTGCTCCTGGTCATGCTTTCTTGCTAGATGCATGCATTCTGAGTTCGTTGACCTTAGAAACAATTAAAGTCATTACCATGTGTGATAGTACATTTTTATTAGCACTGAAACTTGTAAAAACTTTTTGCCAATAGCTCCCATGCAGTTTCCTGATTTTTCTGTCACTGGCAGTTGGAGGAGCTTGTGAGTGACTGTGGGCATGTTGTTTCTGTCTCTCAGTCACACATGACATTCCTCCGTTCTCTACATAATTCCCAATTCTCTTGCTCTTTTCCTATCATTGGTGGGTCTTGGCTAAGGTCAGTGCCACTCTGACTGCCTATCCCAGGCTCATGGATTGAGACCCCAGAGGCTCATGCACCTGCTTAGTGCTGGAGGTAGAAGTGTTCTGAGCCCTGGCTTGGGGTTCTCTTCAGCTCAAGAAGGATATGGGGCGTAAGGGACTCAGGAGGCTTTGTTGTTAAAAGGAAAGATTTCAGTGCTGGCAGTCTTGTAAGCAATGAGCATGTGCGTTTCACTGTTTTCCTTTCCTGCTGTTGTGTAATACTTCAGTTTTCACTCTTGGTGAAGGTGATGCTTCTGGGGGAGATAAATCTAAGAAAGGAGTAAAGCGTAAGAAGACTTTAGAAGAAAGTGGAGAGACAGCAAAGCGGAGGTCCGCCCGTGTCCGAAACACCAAGTGCAAAAAGGAAGAGAAAGTAGATTTCCAGGGACTTCTGGTGAAATTCCTGCCGTCCAGGTACTGTGCACTTGTGTTTTTGTGAAGTAACCTGAAGACTGCTGTTCTTTTACCTCAGCAGCAGTTTCATCCTCTTATCACCCCTCTCTTGGGTACCTCCCTTGTTTCTCTTGATCTTTGCTTGAATCCAGAGTGTAGATTGCAGTAGATTGGCTTCTTGGATATTTTTCCTCCCCTCTCCTGAATACAGGAGCTGTGACGGTTTACTCACTGGGGACTAGGTGCTTCCTGAGTTTCCACAAGACGAATGACTCAGGGAGGTAGGGGCAGCATAGTCACGACACCCACTTTTCCAGGGTGCTGCACATGCTCATGGAAACCCCACAGAAGGAAGCCACCTTTCAGTGGGCATGTGTCTGCCTGACTTTGTTGTCCATGATTCCCCTGCATTCTGAAAAGACGGAGGAAGAGCTGGTTCTGTTATTGATTCTTCATGATCCTCGAATCCTAGGGCAGAAGGTGCTGTCTCAGAAACAGGAGGAACCTGGGCCTCTACTTCTGACCTAAGTTTTTAACTGGTCCTCCTGCTTTGGTCTTGTGTGTTCTTTAGAAGCCCCAGCTCTCTATCCTGAGCCTTTCTTGCTGGTGGGCCTGTTGTTTCTTGGTACCCTGTTTCTCCACTCCTAGTAGAGTGAAGAGAGCAAGTAATTTGCTCTGGCCCATCACATTTCTCCTTTATAACATCTGGGCAGCATATTTCTGGTCTGCCAGGACTTCCTCTCTCATCTCTTGTGTCTTTGTGTGTTTAGGCCTTTTCTCCCTTCACAGTTACCTGAGTTGATCAGTCCACCCTCAGGAGCTCTAGAGTCTCTGACTGTCATTTTGACCAGTGACAGCTTATTTCAGTGATGACTCTGTCAGAGTGTGAGGGACCCAGAAACTTTAGCAGACTATACATCCATTTTATATTAGGGTACTTAACCTCTCTTTTTCCCCTCCCTCCATCTCTTCCATGAAGGTAAAATTTTTAGATAAAGGTTGTTTTTTAGTATACAGATAAGGAGGACCAAGGTGGAGATGCCATGCCCTCTGTTGGGTTTTTCCTGAAATGTGGTACAGGAAAGCATTTCTCTAGGAAGAGTGACGGATTGTTTTGTAGTTGAGTGATCCTGTCTTCCCCTTAGCCCTGCTTGGCCTCCCCTGGGGTCTTGTTCCTGTCTTCTGTGTGTGTAGTTTATACCTACTTTATTTGAGTCAGTTTCTGTGAAGTTTGAATATTTGTTACTGTGAGTGTCCAGAGAGAGATATTTACAGGTGGCCTGAGTGTTGTGCTGTAGAGGTGCTGGTTGAGAAAGCTACAGAGGTGGCCAAACCATGGCCCTAGGGAAGTGTCTGGAGGTGGTGTCCACAGTGTGAGGAGCCATGGAGGGATAAAATTGGGATGGGCCTCACAGCACATCTGTGTTCTTCTGCTTGTGTTTAACCTTTCTCTGTTGTCAGCCTGAGAGTGTTCCCTCTGGTTCTGCTCCCCAGAGCAGGGCCCTGTGACTGTCTAAAACAAGCGCTTGTGGTTGGTTCTTATTTGGGTTGCTTGTGTGGGAGTACTTGTTCATGGTTCACCTCTCCCATTGAGAGAAGAGCTTCCCATCAACCGTCCCTGTGTTATGGTTGTATTCTGGGACCTAGCTTTGTGCTTGGCACATGGCTGCTGCTCAGCAGTGGTCTAGTCGTGGTCTAAATGAGTAAGTGTGGTATAGACCACACAGGCTTATGAAGTCTCGTGGAGGCCTGGGCATGCCTGCTCTCATCTATCTGTTTGAGTATGCGTCATCTTGACTCAATCTAGTGCTCTATTAGGAGGAATTGGGATTCTTTCTCACAGTGAGTGGTATGGCTTTTGTGATTTGAGCATGTTCTGTGTAGGTTAAGAAAATTGGACCCTGAGGAGGAAGATGATCCATTTAATAACTATGAAGTTCAGTCAGAAGCCAAGCTGGAGAGCTTCTCCAATGCGGGACCTCATCGACTGTCCTTTGATTCAGCCACATTCATGGAATCTGGTAGGAATCAGCAATGTGATCCGTCACTGCTGGAGTTCTTCCTTCCATCGACCTGTAACCTGCCTAGGTTTTGTTCTGCATGATGGTTCTGGGTGTTTCATGGGCATTGGTGAAGGAGCTGCCTATGGTCAGCTGAGGGGTCCAGGTGCATACTTGCTGTACTCCTGAGGCTGTGTATCTGACACTGGATCAGAGGCATGCCTTTGCACGTTTAGTGTGTGTTACCACATCTATTCTGTGTGTGCTGTGTCCCAGACACTGTGTTTTGTGCATCTGATCTCATTCACTGCACATGGCAGCACTTGGAGGTGAGCCCTTTTGATATCCATCTTAGACATGGGAGCTTTGAGAGGCTTCTTCACCACTGACAGGTGCTGGAGTCAGCACTGAACTCTGCTGAGCCTGGCTTTAGCACTGCAGTGTGGCCTTAGGTTTACCTAGACTGAGTGAGGGAAGTGGGGAGCCAAGGTATCCTCTTCCGAAGAGAAGAGAAATTGGTCACAGGGGGGCTCTTCATCTTGGTGGGGTTATTTTCCTTCTCTGGACAGAGAAGCAGGATGTGCATGAGTTCCTGATGGAAAACTTGACCAATGGGGGCATCCTGGAGCTGATGATGCGCTATCTGAAGAGCATGGGCCACAAGTTCTTGCTGAAGTGGCCCCCCGGCCTGGCGGATGTCGTTCTTAGCGTCTACCACAGCTGGAGGAGGCACAGCACCAGCCTGCCCAACCCGCTACTGAGGGACTGCAGCAACGAGCACATCAAGGTTGGGGCCTCTTCCGGGCTAACATCGGTGGTCCCAGGAGACAGTGACAGGGATCTTCCTGGTGCAGGGCTGGTGTGTCCAGCCCACTTGCTCTATTTAGTTCTGGGTCTGGAACCTAGGCCATTGTGCAGTTTGAAGCGGTGACCCACATGGCCTGTGTGTGTTCAGAAGACCCCTAAAGACTGACTGTAATACTCTGGGGTGAGAATGAGTGTAGCGGACTGGAAGGAGGCTGCTGCCAGCTGAGCCATGGGGGTGACAGATCCCATTAATGGCAGTGCAGTGGAGCTGAGGTTCTGGAACACAGTCTATCTGGATTTGAGTAAGAAGAAGCAAGCCATGTGGGTGGCGTCTAGTGTTGTTTACTGACATGAGCGGTTGCAGGAAAAGGAAAAAGAAGCCTTTGCCTTATTTGACTGGCTAGAACTATTACTAATCTGTAAAAAGTGTTTTTGTGTGCGTGCATGGTATCGGGTGCCTTGTCCATGCTAGGTAAGCACTCTACCACTGAGCTATATCCCTGCCCTATTCATCTAGTTATCAGGTGAGACACAGAATACAGGCTAAGTAGGATGCTTAGGGGAATAGTGGAGTACTCCAGCAGTTGGGAGCCATGCCTTGTCAACTCTGTCTACTGCATTCTCTATTGGGGGTTCCTGCTGTAGTGTTTTCTAGAGCTCAAGCAAACCAGGCTATTAGGTCCACTTCTCTTGTTGAAGGTAGAATGCCAGGTGTTGGGGTAGGAACATGGAGAGTTATCTATTTTAGTTAGTTTTATATTGCTGATAAAACACCATAATCAAGGCCACTGAGAGAAGGAAGGATTTATTTGGGGCTTACACCTCCAGAGGGATAAGAGTACATCACCCTCATGGCTAGCCGGCATGTCTCAGGAGCAGCAACTGAGCTCACATCTCCATCCACAGAACCCTCAGCCTGTGCCCAGGGGCATACCTTCTCCAACAAGGCCATAACTTTCTAGTTCTTACACTAACTGGGCACCAGGTACTCAAACCTGTGAGCCTGGTGGCCATTCTCATCCAAATACCACAGAACCCAGTCCAGGTAATCTTTCTAGTTGACAGTCAGGCTGGAGTTGACCTGTCTGTGGAGCCATTGCTTCCTCACTGAGCAGATCTCACTGGGATACTCTCAAGTAGCTTTTTTCCCACTGGACTTGATTCTCTCCAGAAATAATGTGGAACCAGCATTTGAAATCCAGAAATGGACTGCCCATTTCCCAGCTGTGCCGGCTGGCAGTGCCCCATTGCCTAATCTTAGCTTCCTTAGTACCCTGGGGATGACACATCACATTGCTGTCATTTTTGAGTGTTGAAAGGTGGATAGCATGTGTCCGGCCTGGCAGAGGGGTGAGGTGACAGGTTGCTTCTTCCCTAGGTAGAGCCATCTCTTGTTTTTTCTAAACATCCTGGCAAGTAGCTGTGATTACCATTTAGTAAATAAAAAAAGGTGAAAGGAAGAATTATGTTTTCATCAAAAGTAAATTTGAGAGTGGCAAGAGAGGCCTCGGTGGGTAAAGAGCTTGCTGGGTAGGCCCTGGCAGCCTGAGTTTGATCCCTGGAACCCATGTAGAGGTGGAAGAGAGAACCAACTCTGCAAGTTCTCTGACCCTGCACACACATACCACAGCACACGTACACATACACATACACACACTCTAACACAGCATTAAAAATATGTAAATTTTAAGCAAGTCTGTAAAAAGCAAATTTAATGCCTAGGATGTAGCTCAGTTAGTAGAAAGTTTGCATCCACAAAGCTCTGGGTTGATTCCCTAGCCCTGGAACAAACAGTTGGATTTGGTGGCACAATGAGTAATCCCAGTATTTGGGAAGTGCAAACAAGAGATGCAGAAGTTCAAGGTCAACCATCGCCTGCATAGGCACTTGAGGCCAAGCTTGGGATACATGAGACAAGTTCATTTTAGTTTGGTCATCTCAGGATTTGGTAAATCTTGGTGAGTTTACCCCACCCTTCCTGTGCTTGTCTTACAGTGAGTTTACCCCGCCCTTCCTGTGCTTGTCTTCCAGGACATGATGCTAATGTCTCTCTCCTGCATGGAGCTGCAGCTGGACCAGTGGCTACTGACCAAAGGCAGAAGCTCCACAGGTTGTGGTGATTTTCTGAACCCCATTATGCTAGAGGAAGCTAAAGGGGTGGTGCTAGGTCACGCAGTTCCCTGGGTACTTTCTCTGAGATGGCTTTTCAGTATTTCCAGTGAGTCCCCTGGCACTGATGAGGTGGCAGCCGTAGCCCTTACCTGCTGTTACTGCTACTTGGGATTTAAGGAAGGGGAATGTCAGCTTTGGAGTGACTAGTCAGTGCTGTGTGTGTCTCCAGTCATTTTCTCAGATAGCCTTTTAAAATTCTACCTGGTAGAATGTACATAAGTTCAGTCAGTGAAATTAAATTAGCAGCTCCCTTCCTCCCAGCTCTCTTGTTCTCTGTGACTGTGTCTGAGCTACTCTGTATCCTGCTGCTCAGGGGCTGGCAACATTGTGGGCTGCTATAAGGAGTGCTGAAGGAGACCTCTGGGGAGTGGGAGGGCGTTTGGATGATGCACATGAAGGCATCACATTGGCCTGATGTTTTTTAGTGTCTCCCCGGAACTGCCCTGCTGGTGTGGTGACAGGCAGGTTTGGACCCGACTTCCCAGGAACTCACTGCCTGGGTGACCTCCTGCAGCTGTCATTTGCCTCATCTCAGCGTGACCTGTTTGAAGATGGCTGGCTGGAGTTTGTTGTCCGTGTTTACTGGCTGAAAGCACGTTTCTTGGCACTACAGGTTGGTTCCATGGTCAGAACATGCCCTAACACCTGACAGGGAGGGAAGGCAGAGAACTGGCTATATCGAGGAAATAGACATTTGTAACTCTGCTGACTTGGTGTGAGGGAGTGGGGCGCGGTGGGAATTGCCAGCGTGTCAGCAGTCCAAGTGTGGCTGCCATCCTGGATAGCACCTCAGTTTAGCCCCACTTTTCTGGAAAGGCCTTTTGGTGCTGAAGCGAGGGGCATAGCAATAATTGAATTAAAAACCTTAACTTAGTGGCACATGTCTGTAATCCCAGCACTTAGAAGAAGAGTGTTTACGGCCAGCCTGTGCATAGTGTCAGATCAGCCTGGACTGTGAGATCCTGTCTCTTAGCAGATAAGCAGAAACTGGGTTAATGTCTAGTGAGATCAGGAATGTTCGGGACTGGACAGCACAATTAGCTCTCTACTTTTGCCCCCATTTCTTGGTTTTTCTTCTGACCAGGGAGACATGGAACAAGCCCTGGAGAACTATGACATCTGCACTGAAATGCTCCAGAACTCCAGTGCCATCCAGGCAGAGGCAGGAGCTGAGCAAGGAGACGTTGTCATCCGGCTGCCCAACCTTCAGAATGACTCTGTTGTTTCTCTGGAGGAAGTGAGTAGGCATCTTAGTGGTATTTTCCTGGTGGAAGACTTCTCTGGTTGACCTAGTCAGACCACGTGATCTGCTCCTGTGGACTAGGAGAAGCCCACATTCTGAACGGACAGTCCTTGATGGGGGTGAGGGGCAGTGCAGGTATCCCAGGGAGGCAGCCCTGGCACAGACTCCACTGGCAGAAAGCTTTCCGAGCTGGCAAGTGTGCAAGCGGTGACCAAGAGTGATTTAGAAGTCCTTGTTGCTCAGCCCCAGCAGGACTGGAGGGAAGTGCTGACTGTGCAGACCGGTGCTGGTCTGGCTGTGCATGGGAGTGCAAGAGCAGTGCCCAGTGGATGTGCCAGGCATCTGCTGGCTGGCGCTCTTCTCACGGTTTTCCCTCTGCCCTGCTGTAGTTTCCATCTGTGATGTGCTCACATGGCTGAAGGCCTCTGCCTTCCTCTACTTTGTTTCAGGATAAGGCCAGACACTCTGCTGCCTTTGTGCCAGGGCTGCATTGGGCCCTCTGAGGAAAGGGCCCTGTGGGTCCATAATGTGTGTCTACCCCTTGCTCTTTCTCTGAGTCTGGCAGCCAGGCAGCCCATGGTTGTTCAAGTCTGGCTTTGTGAACTGTGACCATGATGATGCTTTCCCACTGTTGGCAGACACTATTCAAGAACCCTCTGCTTCTGCAGTGGCTTTGTGTGTTTGTTTTTAGACACTTGAATATATCTTGGTACTAACATAAATTTTTTTTCTAACTTAAATATTTTTGAAGGAGTATACACATTGCATGAACACTGATTTTGTTAAGTGGGGAACCTAGTGTATTTTGGCTGGAACAAGGGCTAGAGTATAATCTTGTCTTTCTCATTTAGATGGGAGGGTTCAAGCATTGACTAAGTTCAGGGAGGAGGTGAGGGATTTGCCATCAGTCAATATTTTTTGGACCTTTTTCAGATTGATAAAAACCTGAAGTCTCTGGAAAGATGCCAGTCGCTGGAGGAGATTCAGCGGCTGTTTGAGGCAGGTGACTACAAGGCTGTGGTGCGTCTGCTCCGGCCCACCTTGTGTACCAGTGGGTTTGACAGAGCCAAACACCTGGAGTTTATGACTTCCATTCCTGAGAGGCCAGCCCAGCTGCTTCTGCTGCAGGTATGTGCTCACTGCTTGGGTCCCCATCCGAGTTTTGTATTGTCTTTACTTTTGTGGCATGTGTGTATGTCTATACCTCTGGAAGTTCTGGGCTAGCCTTTGAAAACAGTGGAAGAGAGCAGCGGGAGTTTAGCCTGCCCTCTAAGATGACACTAGATGAAAGGTACAGTCAAGACTGGCAGAGTGTTAGAACCTACGAGTTCAGATTTTAGGATTAGGCGTGGCTCTAGGTGAGCCCACACTTGACTAAACTTTTGTAAGACAGGAGGAAAGAATGCTTAAGATATCATCCACATATATACTCATTTATTACTCTGGTTTTCATTGTACTTTAACTTAATTTTGAGTAGATATAAAATTGGTAAGATCTGTACAGTGTAAAGAATGAAGTTAAAATACAGACTCATATTGGTGAAGAAAAATACTAGCATTGTGTTTGAAGTCATGTGTTCCCTCCTAACTTCTTTTATGCCTCTTGTTCATGATGTTGATGCTGTACCTGCTACATAGCAAGCACTGTGGAGATGCCCCTATCATTACCATCATCCCCTCTGTCCTGAGTTGAATAGAGACAAACATGGGTGGTAGTAATGTTTTTGATGACAAGCCTAGATTCCTGTCTACTTATGGTTTATGCACTAACTTACTGGATCCTTCCACTTCCTCTTTGGAAAAGAGTACAGTAATATTCCAGCCTTTTCATTTGGCATTTTAATTATTATCTTTGTTGAACTGGGAAATACCCTAAGAGGCATGGCTGTGAGATCAATTGGGGAGGCTCCTCAGCCATGGCAGGAGGGGAGGTAAGAGACGGTTGAAGGGGAGTGAACAGTGGTAGAAGGCATGCTTTAGCTCCTGGCCTAGGGGGTGAGGCAGGACACTGGTGAGGCCTAATTAAATGTGTCTGACCATAGTTACCTGAAGGGATGCTTAGAATGATGGTGTGTGGAGAGATAGCCTTTGATAAATGATCCAGTCAGGTATGAGTGGCAGGCAGGAGGAAAAGGGCCAGCCCTCTCTACTCTGTAGGATGGCTCTAATGCTCCGTTGTTATCTTGTTGCCGTCAGTGATGCCATCAGTAGATTTGGCTAAAAGCTCATTCCTTGTGGGAGTGTTGCCCTGGGAGTGTTATGGGCTGTTCTGAGGTCTGGGCCGTGCACTGTGGAGCTTCTGCTCCTAGGAATAAGTGATTTCCAATTGTTGCTGCCTGTTTTCTTTTTCGTTGGAGTATTTTCTCATTGGATCTTGATAGAATTTTGGGTTTTTTTGCTAGTATGTTGTTTACTTTTAAATCATGACTTTTATTGTTTTTATATGCAAAGTTCTCAGTTTTTATGTTGTCAGAATCTTTTCGTATTTGCAAATGGTTGTGATTTTGTTCGCTGTTAAGTTTGTTCCATGTGTTTAGATGACATTTCCTAGGCTGGCACAGTGCTTATCTACTCGTTATTCCACATAGAGGACTGGTGTCCTCTGAGTACCTGGCAGTCTCCAGGAAGGCTGCAGTGCTGTAGAGGGGAGGAGGTAGGAGGCTGGACGCGTACCAACAGTCCTGAAAGTATATTTGCCCACTGCAGTGGCCATGTGTTTATGCTCTGTGTGTTTTAACTTGCCTGCTTTGTCATTTCTGGAGTGGGGATCAAATTCAGAATCCTTCTCATGGTGAGGGGGGTACAAGAAAGAGGTCTCAATTTAGCAAGCTGCTTTTTAAGTTCCTCAGTGTAGCAATGGTTCCTTCTTGTTGAGTTAATTTTTAGATGTTACTATTTGGGGCTGTTATTATACTTTTTAACTGTACGTTGTTGATTTGTAAGAACCCTACTGATTTATGCCTGCTTAATTGAAGCTGGTCTCTTAATGAGATTCCTGTTTCTTTTTACTGTTTCCTGTTTATTTGTTTGGTTATATGGTGGTGTTGGCCGCAGAGAGTGGTAATTTGGTCTCTACACTAGTTGGCAGCTAGTCTTCTGCTTTTTTGCTCATTCTGGCCCTGAGCCATGTGTTCTGTTAGAGCACTATTGGTGGATCCTCATCTCTGCCAACTTTGACAGAAATCTGTATGCACGTTGTCTTATGTCTGCCTCTTGCATGTTCAGTTTTGATCAGAAGGAGTCAGCTTGGATTTTCGTATACACCACAGGTATACTCCATAGCCCCTTCCCCACTGGCTCCCTGTTGAAGGAGGCTGCTTTCTCTAAGAAGCAGAGTTCCCTTTTCCTGGCTTGGTGATTTGGGAGAAAGTTTTATGTTCAAATTGTGCAATATATTCCAAAGGCATTTGGAATATTTATGCTCCCATATCTGTGTTACCCCAGAGAAAGGTGGATAGGAGCTGCCACCTGGCCTAGACTTGGGGTTGGGGGTGGTGTGGATCAGAGTCAAATGGACACAGGGCAGGCAGTAGGTGCTTCCTGCTGGTCCAACAAGCTGCCTGTCAGATCTGTGAGTGATGATGCCATGGCTGAGGTTAAGAGGGACTCAGACCTTGACCCCACATGGGCACTGGGGAAGAAGGGTGCACAGAATGATGACTTCATCAGTTACCAGACAGTTGTTCTTCTGAGGCCTCAATTTAATGCCCTCCTGTGCCGACAGTTCCTCCCTGGCACATTCCTCACCATGCCTCAGTCCTCGAGACCTGGCAGTGGAGGGACATAATACATCCGAGAAGTGTCTTAGTTACTTTTCTGTTGTTGTAAAGAGATACTTATAGAACGTGTAGAAGAATATTTAATTGGGGACTTGCTTCAGAGGGTGTCATGGTTGGAAGTGTGGCAGCAGGCAGGCTCTGAGCAGTAGCTACGAGCATATATTTTGGCCAGTTGTTGGTGGCGCACGCCTTTAATCCCAGCACTCCGGAGGTAGAGGCAGGCGGATCTCTGTGAGTTTGAGGCCAGCGTGGTCTGCAGAGCGAGTGCCAGGACAGATTCCAAAACAATACAGAGAAACCCTGTCTCGAACCCCCCCCCCAAAAAAAAAAAGAGCACATATTCTGATCTGCAAGTTGGGTCAGACTGGGCCTGGTGTGGGCTTTTAAAGCCCCAGAGCCCTCCCTAGTGATATGCCTCCTCCAAAAAGGTCACACCTCCAATCCTTCCCCAAACAGTTCTACCAACTAGGAACCAGGTGTTCAAATATGATTCTATGGGTGTCATTTTCAAACCAGCACAAGAGGTAACAAAGGAATTAGTCACTCAGCCTCAGTTTTGCTACTTGGCAATTCTGTGGTCCTATTCACAGAGGCCCAGCTTTATAAATGGGAAGATTAGGCACAAAAGTAAAGCATTTTTCCAAAAGCACCTTGGCTGGTGGCCTGCCATATTGCCATTGCACCCAAGTCAGTGTGTGCCCTTGCAGATCACTCAAGGCTGCATGAAAATGCCAAAGTGGCAACTGCTCTTGCTTTGGTGCCATCCTTAGTTTTCTCAGTCCTGGGCTGAGGTCCCGGTGTATAGAGCTTTCGTTTGTCTGCTTCTTGTGCTCAGGACTCACTTCTGCGGCTGAAGGACCACAAGCAGTGTTTTGAATGTTCTGATGTGGCTCTGAATGAGGCTGTCCAGCAGATGGTGAACTCCAGTGAATCTGCAGCCAAGGAAGAGTGGGTGGCCACAGTGACCCAGTTGCTGCTGGGTATCGAGCAGGCACTGTCATCAGACAGCAGTGGCAGCATCCTGAAGGAATCCTCCTCCACCACTGGCCTTGTCCGGCTCACCAACAACCTCATCCAGGTAACCTCGGCTCCTCTTTGCACTGTGCTGTCTCACCAGGTGTGTCTCCGATACAGCCTTCTGAGGTTCACTGATACTCACTGACTTATGTACCCCAAAGGGACACGTTGGTTTTTCTGGCTAGAACTTCAGAATTTGAGGAGGTGCCTTTCCACAGATGCAAACCTTCTGGGGCTGCTTTGTGTACAGGTCTAGAGTTGATGCAGCACATGGGATAACAACGGTTCTCAGACTTCCTGTTCCAGAGGGGCAGAGACAGGCTTAATGAGGAGGTCCTGTCTGCATTTTGTGTGCCAAGAGGCAGAGGGAGGACTAGAGCCCAGGTCTGGCTCCCTGCTGGGGTTCCCTACCCCTGAATACCCTAGAATTTCCCGTTGAGGGGTAGCACATCAAACCATAGATTGGCCATAGTACCCTGTGTCACCCAGGTAGGCTTTGAGGCAGAGAACCTTCATTTGAGTGCTCTTTGCTATCTTCTAAACTCATTCTCTGGCCATGAGTAAGTCCTACCAAACCACTCTGGCGTTTATTTTTGCCCTCCATTTTGTTCCGCTATGTCTTTCATAAACTATGGTAGCCCCATAGCAGTTCTTTCCATACCTTCTACCTTCTTAGCCCAGCTACTGTCCTGCCACAGAGGTACCTTTTAAACACTGAAATATGAATGTCTCCTCCCTTACCTAAACCCTTCAGATACTGTCTGGGGAGTGTGCCAAGGTGTGCTGATCCCCAGCCTGCTTCTCCTCTTTTCCTTTCTGGGCTGAAGCTATTCTGGGCCACCCTCTGGGATCCTTGCTCGTGAGTGTGTCCTCTGCCCTCATGCCCTGCCCTTTCTGGGTGTTGGGCATAACACAGTCATTTATCTGGACACCTCAGGGGCTTGTCTCTGGTCACTCTGTGCCTGAGACCCCTGTTGTTGCTCCTGCTTTTATGGTAGCATCTGTATATGCCCACAGGATCAGTAGTTTCTCCATGCCAGCCTTCCCCTGAGCTGTTGGCTCCCTTTGCCACCATAGTAGGTACGTGGCATGAGGAAACATCATGTGACTTCACTGGCCATTGTGGGACTTTGATGATAACCTGGGGTACTGCTCAGTCGGTATTCCCACGTTAGAGCTATAGGGGTAGGCAGATGGTATGCCTCGTCTCTTCCAGAAGGCACTGCAATACAGGCTCTTTTCAAGGGGCTGGGAGGAGGCTGGCATGCTGTGATACACTTGTGCCCTTTGCCAGGTCATCGACTGCAGCATGGCTGTGCAAGAGGAACCCAAGGAGCCCTATGTTTCCTCAGTGCTGCCCTGGATCATTTTGCACAGGATCATCTGGCAGGAGGAAGACACCTTCCGTTCCTTGTGCCACCAGCAGCAGCTCCAAAACCCAGCAGAGGAAGGTGGGCTCTATGGTATTTGTTTCTTAGAGGCCATGTTGTAGGGTACTTTTTTTTTAAAGTATAAACTTCTAGTAATGAATATCTTGACAAATAGTACTAAATTGTATTACCAAAAGACTTTACTAGTGAAAACTGTGTAAACATAAATGTTTATTATTTTTCTTATAAAAATTAAAATTAATTATGCATAACAAAGAGTTTTCTAAAAGCTATTGGCAAATGCTGGGCACTTAATCCCAGCACTTGGGAGGCAGAGGCCGATGGATCTCTGTGAGTGTGTTTAAGGCCAGTCTAGTCTAGATAGCATGTTCTGGGGCAGCCAGGGCTACATTTTTCTTCTGTCTCAGAAGAAAAAAAGAAAAGAAAGAAATAAAGAAAAGCAAGCAAGCTGTGGGCAAGTAAGTAAACAAGAAAAACTAGAGCCCTCAGCTGGAGCAGCTTGCCCAGGGAGGAACTGACATGTTCTGTGGACATGTCGTGTCCCTGTCCCCCCCATGAACTGAAGGAGTTGACCAAATTCTAGGACAAAATCCTAATATCCTCTCATTATAGAGAACTGGTTAATGGAGACCCCACCCACCTCAAACTGATAGGCCTTTTCAGAGGAAGGCAGGGTACTTCTGGTCCTATGAGGAGACATAATTCCACTTTGGTTCTATGAGCAGACCCAATCCCAAGGACATAGCTCCGGATGAGCAGCAAGAGGCCCTACGAGCTCAGTTACCAAAGCTGACGCTGAGACGGTGTCTGTTAGACACCGGGATTGTGAGATGCATGGGGAAGCAGCAGGGTCAGCCGGCCGGGAGAAGTTAGCTGAGGTGTTGGCTGACAGACCCTGGCTAGGCTGTCAGGGAACTCTGCAGTGACAGTGCCTCTTCAGAGCTGTCCTGCTGTCTCATTTAATCACTGGATGGGGGCCTTGGACGTGCATGATCTCAGAGTAAGTCCTGCAGATGCTGTAGACACTGAAAGAGCTGATAGCTAGAGATAGCAATTCCTGCCCTTAGGGAAATCTCAGTGAGAGAGAAAGGAAGGAACCACAGCTGCCTCTTCTACCTCTACAGACCTGTGGGGAGTGGGGAGTTAAAACTGTCCTTTTAAGGAAGGAGAAGCAGCTTTTGTGTGGGAGGAAACTCATGATTTTTAAGAATCCTCCCAGCCACCTGTAACTCCAGATTCAGAGCACTCTGGCTACCACAGACATCCCCACACCATGGCAGACACAGACACATGTACACAAAAGTAAAAAATAAAGCCTTAAAAAAATGCAAACTAAAGAACCCATGAAGGCTGGAATGGTTTGAACCTTTATAATCTGAAGGGATTGTGGGGAGTGGGATGTTTACTTTTTTGTTTGGGACTGGTCAGTAGTAAAATTTTGTAAAAGACACTGAAGCTGTGTATAACTGTGCACAATGCCTTCTGGTGTTTTCTATTTAAATATGTTTTAATTTACTTTGCCTTCCCACCCCCAAAAAAGAGCCAGTTAAAAGGTGCTAATGACTTATGTATGGCCCAGAGTTTCAAGAATACTGGGACTTTTTAGGGAACTGATAATAATTTAATGGTAGTTCAATAGTTTTTCTCTCCTTCTGCAGTACATGAGAATTTTCGGAAGTTGCCCATGTAGTATTGAGGCCTCTTATTGTAACTTGCCCTTCTCTTTGGAAAGCACAGAAAGGTGCTTTGAGAGATGGGCAGCAGCTGTACTGGTTCTCGGGTCTAAGACTGTTTTGTTTTGTTTTGTGAATGAAGCACTCGTTTACATTTTTCTGTATGATTTCAGTTGGTTTTGATAAACATAGATTGCTCATTAAGGCCAGTTCAGTAATTACTTAGAAGACAGAAAAAGGAAAGAGAAGAGTCTGTTCATGTGACAGAGAGAAAAGAGGAGACGTGCATGCGGTCCTCTTGCCATGGTATGTTTGCACTGACTGTCTGTTGGTCTGGCCTTTCCCAGGGATGTCAGAGATGCCCCTGCTCCCGTCTTCCCTCATGCTGCTCAACACAGCGCATGAGTACTTGGGCAGGAGGTCCTGGTGCTGCAATTCAGATGGGGCGCTGCTGCGATTCTACGTGAGTGAGTCCCCTGGGCCATGGGCTGCTAGGACAAGGGTGGGGCAAGTGAGAAAGGCAAGGAGCCCTTTAGTTTCCTTGGGCTTGAGTTTGTCTGTAGGGATTCCCATTGTGCATCTTTGATTAATGCATGTGTGTAATTACTGAAACTTGAAGAAAATCTGAACTTAGTTCCTATGACTTTTTCCCTTCGTCTTTATATTACTGTGAGAAAATACATGAGATAATCATCTTTAAAGGAGGAATGGCTTCTTTTGGCTCATGATTTTAAAGACTTTAGTCTATACTTAGTTGACCCCATTATCTTTGTTGAAAGCACACAGATCCTGATTGTTTAGTCGGTAGCAATTACAGTGACTGGGGACCGTCTTCTTGAACTTGTCCACTGGGACTGATTGGTGGTAGCTCTGGGCTTATTGGAGATATACAGCTGAGTAGGAGGCCAATTAGCACAGACAAATTACAGCACATCAAGCTTTTTGGATGTACCAAGGGAGAGACATCCAGTCCTGCCTGTATACCTACTAATAAAATTTTATTGGGGCGTTTATTTACATAACAATAATGGCTGCTTTTACTATGCACTGATGGGGCCAAGAAGCTGCAAGTCTGTATGGCTTGCAAGGCCTAAAATCTTTGTTCTTTGCCCTTTATAAAGCTTTCTGTCTTCTGCTGGATAACTTCTGTTTGGTGGGTGTATCCTCTGCAGCCAGAGCCTTTCTCCCCAGTTTGCCCCCACTGTCAAACAGTCTTAGTACCTATTAGTACACGCCATACTTCACACATTGTGTCTATTATTTAACTTTTCTCTGCTGGTGTTAAATTCAGAGAGAGTAGGTGCTTTTGTTCACTTGGTTCATGGCTGAATCTAAGCACTTAATACAGCACCTGGCACAAAATAAATGCTGCAGGTTTGTGTGAGTCAGGGCTCTCTAGAAGAGCAGATCTGATGGACCTGACATTAAAGGAGATTTAGTAGACCTCCTCAGGACATAGTCTGGGTAGTCCAATGATGTCTGTCTCACAGTGGAAAAGCTGAGAATCAGCAGTTGTTCAGTCCATGAGGTTGGATGTCCAGAGTCCCAATCTGGTGCTGGAGTCCGGGAGGATTCCTGGAGAGCTGTTGGTTCTCAGTCTGTGTGGGAATCCTGAAAAAGTTGAAATATATATAAGATATATTATACATAATATCACTTGCTGCAACAGTATAGATGAACTTGTCAGTGAGAGTGTAGGCAAACAGGTAAAAAGCAAAGCTTCTTTCTTCCATGTCCTTTTGTGTAGGCTGCCACCAGAATGTGTAGCTTAGATTTAGGGCATGTCTTCCCATGTCAAATAATCCAGTTAAGAAAATCACTCATAGGAGTGCCCCAAAGTGTGGGTTTTAGTTGATTCTAGATGTTATCAGCTTGATAACCAAGATTAGTCATCACAGGGTTGAAGGAGACTAAAGAGTGTATAGAGCTTTTGTCTGCATAGGACCTGCCAGCTTGCAAAGTCTGTATTGCTACCCCGGGATTAACACTGCCTCATTCCTCTACCAGAGTGCAGAGACACTGTCTGCTCCCAGGAGGTCTCCTCAGGCAGCTCTTTCATGTAGAGAAGCTGGGAAGATGGCTCAGTGGTTGCTGTATATGATGAGGACCAGAGTTCAGATTCCCCAGAACCTATGTGTCTTAGAGTTACTGTTGCTATAATGAAATACCATGACCAAAAGCCAGTTGAGGAGCAAAGGGTTTATTTAAATAAAGGCTTCTATTTCCATCCCTAAAGGAAGTCAGGAACTCAAGCAGGGCAGAAACCTGGATGTAGGAGCTGATGCAGAAGCCATGGAGGGGTGTTCTTACTGGCTTGCTCCACATGGCTTGCTCAGCCTGTTTTCTTATAGAACCCAGGACCACCAGCTAAGAGATGGCACCACAAACATGTGCTGGGCCCTCCCACATTAACCACTAATTAAGAAAATGCCTTACATCCAGATCTTATGGAGGCATTTCCTCAGTTGAGGCTCCCTCCTCTCTGATGACTCTAGATTGTGTCAACTTGACATAAAACCAGCCGGTACACTGTGTAAGTGCCCCCGGGCATGGCAGCTTGCATGTAATTTCCATGCTTAGACAGCAGAGACAGACTTCCCAGAGAAAGTTGGCTAGCTAGACTAGCTGTATTGACATGCTGTGGGTTCAGTTGAGAGAGCCTGCCTGTCTGCCTCAGTGAGTAATGTAGAAAGTAATTGAGGAGGCCTCCAGTGTTAGCCTGTGGCTTCTAAACACTGTAGCACCCATGAACACACATAGGCATATGGATATTCAGAGTGCACACACATCATAAGCATAAGGAGGCCTGAGTTTGCTCCGTAGAGCCTACTGTTAGAATGAGAGAACTGACTCCCTCAAGTTGTTCTTTGACTTCCACACCTGTGCCATGGCATGCAAGTGTCTTCCTCTCCATATAAGCAAATAAATAAATGTAAACGAGAAATGGGGGGTGCGGAGCATAGCACATGTCTAGAATCCCAGCACTTGGGTGGTGGAGGCAGAATGATCAGGAGTTCAAAGTCATCCCTCAGGCGCGTGAGATCCTGAAGAAACACACCTAAAATCTATCCTTCCCACAAAATTGTAAAGATTTCTCCTGGCTTGTTGTCACATGGGTTCTTCATTCCATGTAGACTTTTTGTTTGTTTGTAAGACAAGGTGGGTCCAGTCCCACATTCTATATGGATGGGTGGTTGGTCTGAGCTCTTTTTTACAGAATTTTCTTGCTGCGCCTGTGTCTCCTTTGTCTCTTATTTGTGAGTGCAGGGAGGTATCATTAGGCTCTGTCTTCACTGGCATACACAGCCTGTCTAACCCTGTGCCGGGACCACAGTTGCTTTGATGGTCTGAGAACTACTGGGATCCATCTGCTTACCTTTATTTTCATCATATTCTCTTGGCTCCTTTTCTGTATCATTGTAAGATCAATGTATAAGATTTTGGGGAACCACCCTCCCTGGGATTTGATTGGAATTAGTGGCTTTTTGAATTGAATTATTCAGTCATCAACATAGTATATCTCCCCATTGATTTCAGTCTTACATGTGCATTTTGCTTGAATCCTAGATTTTTGTGTGTGGTTCCGGAGACCCAAGGTCTTGTGCATGTTAGGCATGTGATCTGCTGATGTCCTGTATTTCGAGCCCTATGTATCTTTTTAAAAAAACTCCTGTTACAAGTAGATACGTAAATTAACTTTTTCCATTTTGTTTTGTAGAAATACAGGAACATTTTAAAAAGAAATTTCTTTTACACCTAGCTCCTTAGTTTATTGTTATGGTTAATTGTAGACTTGGTGACTTTCTTGTATAAATGATTATAGTCTATGGATACCTTATTTTTCCCCTTCTTTTCAATCTGTGTGGCTTCCTCTTTCCTTCTCTTGTCTTAGCACCTGGGCACAGGATGGCACACTTTTGCACTAAAGAGGGAGCATAAAACCTCTGGGTTTTGTGAACAAGATGGTCTCTGTTGCAACTCCCCAGACTCCCGCTGTAGTGCAAAGGCAACAGCACTTGCAGAAGAAAGTTGATTACTTTCCTCTTTTGTATTATAAAGTAGTTTTTCTTTTTTTGTAATGGTACTAGAGATGTAAATGGGGCCTTGTGCATATTAGGCAAGTACTGCGCCACCGAGGTATACCTAGCCTTGTTTTATTTTTATTTAAGACAGGATTTCCCTGAGTTGCCCAAACTGGCAACTTGAACTTAACTGAGGCAAGCCTTGAACTTTTGACTTCTCCATCTCAGCCTTTGAGTAGCTGGGATTTCAGGTTTATGCCTGACTACAAAATTGTTTCCTTCTGATTTATTTCAGCCATTTAAAATGTAAATACTATTCTTTTTGTAACATCATTTTTATTACTTCTTTGAAGATTTCATTCAGTGTAGTTTGATCGTATTCACCTCCTACCCCAGTCCTCCACCCCACTCTTGCCTTCACCCCTAACTTTAAGTACACTATTTTTTAAAAAAAGATTTTATTTATTTATTATGTATACAACATTCTGCTTCCATGTATATCTGCACACCAGAAGAGGGCACCAGATCTCATAACAGATGGTTGTGAGCCACCATGTGGGTGCTGGGAATTGAACTCAGGACCTCTGGAAGAGCAGTCCGTGCTCTTAACCTCTGAGCCATCTCTCCAGCCCCTGAGTACTCTATTCTTAAACTCATAAAAAGAAAAGAAAAAAAAAAATCAAAAGCCTGACAGTCTCTAGATTTGGCACGTGGTCAGTAGTTTGTCCTTCTCTCTCCCCTGCCCCCCCAATCTGGTCTTTGTGTGTGTAAATTTCAGCTACTGCTAATTCTAATTGCCTGTTGATTAGACATTTTTTCTTAAGCAGTATGTTTTGGAATAGTGTCCCACTAGTGTAAAGCAGCCTGGGGGTGGTGTGCCTGCCTTAATCCTAATGCTTGGGAGGCAGAGGCAGGAAGATCTGAGTTTGAGTCCAGCCTGGTCTACAGTGTGCCTTCCAGGACAGCCAGGGCTACACAGATAAACCCTGTCTCAAAAAACCAAAACAACAAATAAACAAACAAAAAAACTAAAAGAGGTGCTGGTGTTAAATTTATCATTTAAAACATCTTTAAGCACTTCTAGTAATTTTCCCTTTTTTTATTTGCTAAGATAGTTTTTGCTTTTCCCCTCCCTTTAAATAAAAAGAGTGCACACCTTTAATCCTAGCCCTTGGGAGGCAGAGGCAATCGGATCTATGTTACTTAGAGGCCAGCTTGATCTCCAGAGTGAGTTACAGGACTACACAGAGAAAGAGACCAGGGAGGAGGGCGAGAACTCTCAGAGCTTAGGAGTGGCTCAGTGGGTAAAATGCTTGCTGCACAAACAAACAAATAGATAGATAAATTTACATTTTATCTAGTTTTGGCAAAAATTTATGAATGCTTGAAAGGAATGTGTATGTATCAATAGTTGGGTATAAATACAGTCGCAGCATTTCACATTCAGAGATACAGCTGGTTTGTTATACTGTCCGTATTCCCTCTTCCCTAGTGGGACTTATAGTTGGTTGTTTGTAAGTATTCAGTACCATTTCCTCCCTTGGAATCTGAACTTTTGAAAAGTAGGGTTTATGTCAGACTGTGCCCCATAAAAGAAGCTGCTCAATAAACACACACTTAGCAAATGGGTGAAGATGTTGCCTGGGCATAGAATGTCTTCTGGCGGTGGCAGACGCTGGCTAGGTGTGCTGAAGTTAGGCAATCACACGCCGTGATGGAGGCTACTGCCAGATCCACCTAGAGCGAGTCTTTGGAATTTAGCTACACAGGGACCCTGGACATTACCTCCTCAGGTTAAAGGAGTCCATATAGTGGTGGTCTCCCTGGAGTCTTGATCTGACTGGAAAGCTAAGCCTGTAGACCCATTTCCTGAGGCCTCTCTTCCCACCTGCCACAGGTGCAAGTCCTTCAAAAGGAGCTTGCTGCATCTGCCTCTGAGGACACTCACCCCTACAAGGAGGAGCTGGAGACTGCCTTGGAGCAGTGCTTCTATTGCCTGTACAGCTTTCCCAGCAAGAAGAGCAAGGCCAGATACCTGGAGGAACACTCGGCTCAGCAGGTGAGCCTGCTGCACCAGGCCCTTGGGCAGTGCAGGGGGTGGGGGGTGGGGTTCTCAGGAAGAGGAGAGCTCCTTAGAGGACACCAGATTTGTTACACACAGTCCTATTAAGATGGTCTGATAGTTGACCAAAGGAAAGCGCTTGTCTTATAAGACGTAACTCCTAATTGATTCATAATGCAACACTGGCATTTTGCTGTTCCTATGTTTATTTTCGGTTTGGTTTACACACATAATTCCATATATATTTTTGTTTGATTTGTTTTTTTCCAGAGCACTATTGGGTACATTATGTCATGGCTAATATCATCATCCATTCTCCAGTCTTAGATATTCTGTACCCTAAAGTATAGGCTCCTTAGGATAATACGTCTACTCTGACCCAGAGGTGTAGAGCCTAAGCTTCCCAGTTATGCTGATGCCCCCCCACACACACACATTCATCTGCAAATCATAACGTCAATCATAACCTTCAATTTCCAACATTAGCTTTTTTAGAGACTAGACCTAATCAAGCATGAGTCCTAAAAGCCATTTCTTAGGCAGGAGATGTTGTCGGTTGGTAGAGTGCTTGTGTAGCATAGATGAAGCCCTGGATTTTATCTCTAGGGAGGTGGATGCAGAATCATTACAAGCTAATAGTGAGTTCATGGTCAACCTGAACTACATGAGATCCAGGTATTGAGGTGAGTGGAGAGATGGTTTCAACAGTTAAGGACACTTGCTGTTCTTGCAGAGGACCTGAATTTGTTTTCCATCATTCATAACAGGTGACTGTCACCTTTAACTCCTTCTCCAGGGATCCCTCTTCTGTCCTACGTGGACATCTGCATATATGTGGCATATACATATACACATAAAATATAATAAGATTAAAAAAAATTCTTGACTAGTAGTACTAAAAACTTAGTATTTAACATGTAATTGTCTTTATCATTTACTTTCAGTCATTAAGAAAGTTAAATATTTCTCTTTGAGAGTTGTAACTTAACATTATAACATAATTCTGTGCAGTGCTATCCTCAGGAAGTTTGAGACTTACACCACCCTCAAAACAAAAGACAGGCTTTTTAGGCAGTTGGAATGGACGCTTACCTGGCCCTTGCAGATAAAGAAGTAGAGTAGGGTGCATGCTTTGTGTTCACCAGCATGCTGTGACCTCATTGTGTTGAGCACAGTGTGCTCCTGTAGAGGGACTTTTCCTTATTTCTCAGCCTTTTGTCTGCGTCTGTCTTTTTTTCAGGTGGATCTTATATGGGAGGATGCCCTATTTATGTTTGAGTATTTTAAGCCCAAGACCCTACCTGAATTTGATAGCTACAAGACCAGCACTGTTTCTGCTGACTTGGCCAATCTGCTGAAAAGAATTGCTACCATCGTGCCCCGCACAGAGAAGCCAGCCCTGAGCATGGACAAAGTCTCTGCCTACATTGAGGGAACCTCAGCTGAGGTAGGCCTCAGGGAGCATGGATACTGGGGTACTGGCACTTCCCCTCAGGCTCTGTTTCTTGTCTGCTCAGCACCACCTGCTAGGGATCAGAGGTAGACAGGCTGATGGTTTACTCCTGCATACTTGACCCCACCTCTTTCTTCTCCTAATCTTGCCCTCTCTCCACCAGGTACCCTGCCTTCCAGATGGGGCAGACCCCACCCCTCCTGTGGTGAGTGAGCTCTACTACCTCCTGGCTGACTATCATTTCAAAAACAAGGAGCAGTCCAAAGCCATCAAGTTCTACATGCACGACATTTGCATCTGCCCCAACAGGTGCGTGATGTATGGAGCCAGGCTGCTGCCAGGAAGCCTGCTGCTGACTCAGCCAGTTCTCCAGTGAGCCAGTTTAGAGTTTCCTTGTCTGCAGCAAAGAAGGCTTCTCTCCCAGAGTCCTCTGGGAGGTGTGTTGGTACAAGGTGACCTTTTGGGTCCTGGTGTTCAGGGCAAGGAACTGCGTTGTGCTGCTTCCTTCCCTGGGAGCAGGAACCAAGGCAACTGTATGTTGTTTGGGGTCAATGGGCTCTTCAATTAGGGTTACTTTGGGGGAGTTAAGAGGAAGTACCAGAGATGAGAAATGGTTTGGTGGTTAAGAACACCTACATGGCCACCGTAATTCCAGTTGCAGGATCTAACACCTTCTTCTGGCCTCTGTGGGTCCCAGGCACACCCATGGTACAAGTATATACATACCTGCAAAACACAGGCGTAAAATGAACTATATAAGTAAAGAGAAGTACTAGAAAAGCTAGAGCCCAAGGGTTTGCCGGTGGTGGTTTGTTTGTTTTTGTCTTGCTGTGATGTTCCATCACTGACAGTGAGGTTTGACTGATGGTGTGTGTAGGAGCCCCTGTGCACAAGGCTTGTGCTTCTTCCGTAGAGCCCTGTTGGGCTTCCTCCTAAAATGTAATGAACTTTCTGAACTAGGCATTCTGAAGGGCTCTGCTGTACTCATTAAGCTCAGTACACTTGATTAAAGGGTCTCTCTGGAAAGGTAGGCTTTGGGCATGGTCAAATGAGGTAAAGCCCTGCAGGCGAACTCTCCAGAAGTACTTAGGGCTACCATGGTGGCTGCCCTTGGACATGGGTGAGCACAGGACTGCCCTGCCCTAGGAAACCACAGAATTCACCTTCCCACAAGCCTACCTGGGCAAGCGAAGAAGGGCCTCTGAATAGAGAAGTAGTTTTGTGAGACATCACCTGTATGAAAGGCCCTCAGAAGGCCCCTTTTTGCTCATCCTGAGGCTTCCTCCTGGCAGGGAGCCAAGTGCTCCAAGACCTGGCTGTCTTTGGGGTCACTACTTCAGTTGTGACAGCACAGACCTGTGCTTACACTGGCTGAGATTGTGCTGTGGATGCCATTGTGGACCATCTGCTTCCCCATCTAAAAAGTGACTCCTCTTGGCATGGCTCCCTTGCAGGTCCACAGGCAATGGAGTGAGGGTCCTAAAGGCTCCACTAGACCTCTGTAACATTTTGACCCTTCAATACAGTTCCTCTTGTTGTGGTGATCCCCAACCATAAAATTATTTTGTTATTACTTCATAACTGTAATTTTGCTACGATTATGAATCGTAATGTAAATATCTGAGATGTAGGAGATTTCATATGTGACTCCCAAAGGGTTCACAACCCACAGGTTGAGAACCACTGCACTAGTCTATACGCCATCTGTTTAGAGGCTACCAGCCCATTAGATCCAGCCTACTATGTGCTGAGATGTCTCCATTGAGGACTGGCCCCATTGTGGAAAGGGTTTTGTTGCCGGATGGCAGTGGCACATGCCTTTAATCCCAGCACTTGGGAGGCAGAGGCAGGTGGATCTCAGTGAGTTTGAGGCCAGCCTGCTCTACAAAGTGAGTTCCAGTACAGCCAGGACTGCTACACAGAGAATCCCTGCCTTGAAAAACAAACAAGAAAGGGTTTTGTCAGCTTGGTGCTAGGTCTCAGCCTAGAGCTACCTGTATTGTGAACTCCACAGGCAGATGCCAGTAGAGACTGAGCTTCTGTCTGGTCCTTGGTACTAGCTGAAGTCTGGGTACTTGTAATCTTCCTTGAAGCCTTTGAGCTGGGTGAAGCTCATGGTAGATGTCTGGGCGGACAGTAGGATCCTGATTGCCCTGTTAGAGGTTCCTGTGAGGATCAACTGGCAGTTTTCCTTCCCTTTCATTGAGCTTTCCTGCTTTTTTTCTGAGCTGGAAGAGGTCCCAAATTAGACAGGCATTTTGGGATGGAGTGGGGACTAAGACCTAGTTCAGCTGAGCAGGAAACTGCGCTGATCCCAGCACCAGGACTCAGCCTGTTCTGCATAAATGAGAGCCCAGAATGTGGACTTTGGATACTTCTTCCAGAAGTCCCATTGTCACCGAGCCCCAGGTATCTCTGCAGGCCTGCACTCCCAGGGAGGAAATGGTGCCTTTGGGCTCCAGCCCCCTGAGGAAGAAAGGAGGCTACCTTCAGAAGCCTCTCACATGGGGGTGAAGCCTTCATCCTTGCTGTCCTTCTGTCACCATTGAGTCTTTGGTGTCTTCCTGCTCCTTTGTTGACACGGCGTCATCTTTGGTTGGAGTGCAGTGAAAGTGCTCTTGGGCCTCGCAGGGTTCCCTTTCCTTTACCATCTCTTGGGATTATCAGAAAGTTCTGGACAGCAATTAGCCAGTATAAACCCACACCAGGTATTTAAAGGTGTGGTGGGCTGAACTCATAGAATATGGGAGGGCAGCATTAGCCCTTTTGGTTGATATGTTTGCATTTTCTGTTTTCTGGACTAGTACTCAGAAAACAGCTCTCCAGGAGCTCAGAAATCACCCTGGTCCTGGTGTGGTGTTTCCATGGCTACTCATCTTCTCCCAGAATCTTGTGTGTTCCTGCCTCAGCTTCTTTCAGGTGATCTCAGAACCATCAGGTCCCAGCCATCACTTGTTATCTTGTTCATTTTACTGCTGGGATCTGAACTGAGAGAATAAATAGGGTCCCAGAGACAATAGGAATAAATTGAGTGGCAGGGGCCCCACAGTTTTCTGTTCCCTGAGCTCTTGCTTGGTGAGAATATGAGCCTCAGACAGAAAGGACACTGACGTCTCTTTGTTGCCTCAGCTGGACCTCTCTTGTGAGGCCTTTTGGAATGTCCTGTACCTTTCCACTGGAGCAGTACTGTGGGCAACCCTTTACTGCTGGGAGTAGAGCCCAAAGGCCCATCTAGTAGAGTTGTCATTGAGTGCTTGCAAAGTGCTAAGGGACATAGAAGAAACATTTTGTCTCTTAGCACACCATACCTCATCCTTGTGAGGTAGGCCTTCTTAAATATTTGTAATGATGTAGGAATCAAGGCTATGATAAAGCAAGGTCATGATCCTGACTGTGGAATAGCCAAGCCGGGCTTGGAACCATTGTGTGGGAGCAGAACTTCCTTCCACATTGCCTGCCTGACTGCCGGGTTTTAGTGTCTGCCACCCCCTTGGGACAGTAGTGTTTTTAGCTGGTACTTTTGTCACCACCCTAGGTTTGATTCCTGGGCAGGCATGGCTCTGGCCCGGGCCAGTCGAATTCAGGACAAGCTGAACTCAAATGAGCTGAAGAGCGATGGACCCATCTGGAAACATGCCACACCTGTTCTGAACTGCTTCCGGAGGGCTCTTGAGATTGACAGCTCTAATTTGTCCTTGTGGATTGAATATGGCACCATGTCCTATGCCTTACACTCGTTTGCTTCCCGCCAACTGAAGCAGTGGAGAGCTGAGCTGCCTCCTGAGCTTATACAGCAGGTGAGGAGGGGTGCTGCAGAAGGGTCCGGCATCCTCTGTCTAGCTAGACTGCCCTAGGGTCCCTTTTACTCCTTGTTCTTACCCGCACACACGTGTTCTGGTCAGTAGTAGCTACTCCTTGGTCTTGGGGCACCTAGTACATTGGCAGGCATTTCAGAGGTAGACTATCATGGCCTGGCTGCCTGTCATCAGTTTGAGTGTAGTTTAAGTGGTAGAGAAGATGTTGACCATCTGTACTTATGGGCTCCTCTTCTTCCCTTTGGGGCCATGGTAAAATCCTTGACCTGGCATTAGGGTTTCAGCTTCTTGATGTGCAGGATTCCTCTAGTGTCAGACACAGGATTGACCTGCAGTCACTGCTCAGCAATGATGGCAACGAAGGAACCATGCTGACATGTTTGGGGTTTGTTTAGGGATGGCTGAAGGGTGTTGGGGATCAGACTCAGGTCCTGTGCCTGGTGAGCACATACTGTCACAGAGCTACCCTCATGCCCACAAGGGTAGGCCATCAGGGCAACAAGATGTCGCAGCTCAGAAAGGTCTCAGAGGAGAGCAGAGTGTTGAAGGAGCTGACCAGTCAGGTAGACAGTGCTTGGTTTCAGGTTTTGCACTGATCATCTGTGATTAAAACCCAGGCAAGATGATGGCACTGCTAACACTGTTGTGACACTGCTGGAGGGCCAAACGAGACCCTTGGCAGTTACACCACTGCAGTCCTCTGAAAGCGCTGTCTCCTTGAGGGTGAACTGAAATGCTGCCAAGGTCCCTACTGCCTCCAGGACCCTACAGAGAAACACACAGGCTCCCAGAGCCTTTGAACTCTACAGATGATATTGGAAAGCATGATGAAGAATACAACAGTAAATTTCACCACTAGAGATTGCCAGTTTTATAATCTGAGTCGCATCCCTAACAATCTACAATGAATACAAGGAAGGCTACTGTTTGAGGACCTCAGCCCTTGCAAAGTCATGAAGTGAATCTACTTAATGAGAACTGAGTTATTGTAACAACTAGTGAATAAAAGATGTCATTGGGCTTTATGGAAAAATTAATAGTGAAATGTCTCCTGAATCTTATGTAACCAGAACTCTGACAATGCCAAGAATGTGCTCTTCTTCAGTGAACAAAGATTAAGTTGACTCATGGGGACTCAGCTTTCTGTCAGTTGGATGATCATGTGGCACACACCTTTCACCTTTGCAGCATAAATTGAGAAAGCTGCTATTATAAACCTCTTTGGGAGCTGCCTCCCTTTCCCCAGAGTTTGCATTACTGTGCCTTTCAGAATATTGTCTTTCCAGGCAGTGGCCAGCTGTGTTAGTTCTCAGTCCTCATGCATAAAGGCTTAGAACTGTCACACTTACCTGGGAGTGTAGCAGGCTGGGCGCACAATACTGCTGGCTGTTGTTTGAGGTCTCACCTAGTAATTTCACCTTCTCCCTCTGTGCTCAGGGCGCTACAGTCCCTCAGTTCAGGAGTTGGCCTCTAGGTTCTAGACTCTCAGCAGTTTGGTCCCAAAGTTTCCTTCCTTCAATATCCAGAGTGTATGAACTCTACCAAAGAGCAGGAATAGCGACACCCATACTTGGCTGGATCATGGTATGGAGCTTGTTAAAAGGAATTCCAGGGACCCTCAGACAGAAGCTGTACCTTTGCAAGCTCCTGAGTGGTTATGTTTTCCTTTATTATTTTCTTAATTTTTCCCCCCAATGGTTTAAATGTAACATCGTAGGGTTAGGCTCGACGCCAGGGGCAGAGGATATATGTGAGAGAAGTGGCCTTGGAGGTTCCAGTGCACTGCTAATAGAAGGCAAATACCCAGTGCTCTGCAGGGCTGATCCCTGACAAGAACAGGGTAGAGAAGTACCTGCAAGGCTCTCAACTAAACACCAGCTTCTTTAAGAAGCTATTGTTCAATTTGTGTCTTTCTAAACTTCAAAGGGAAACCAAACCTTTTTACACACGAGAATATATATATAAAGAATCAAGGAGGATTTGCCTATTAGAGTTTTCCTTTCAGCCTAGATACTGCTATACTAAATGCAGTGTGTGGCTTCCCTTTCTCCTCAGCTTACACTGTTGAGCTCTCCTCAAGTCACTTTCTGTGGTCTAGTAGAGTCCTTTTAACCTTGTAAGTTGACTTTGTTGTAGCTGACCATACAGAACCTTCTTACTGCATTCTGTTTGTGTTTCAATAGCCTCAGATCCCTCGCCACCCACTGCCACTATAGAACTTGACTCCTTGGGTGGCCTTGTGGCATTAGGAACACAATTATCCTCTGGGTTCACACAGTGAGGTAAGGTGGCCTGGATCTTAGGATCCCTCCCCTAATCTCCTTGTACTGATCCTGGTGAGATTTCACGCTTTACTTTCCAGGAAATACACATCCTGAGAGTCAGGAGGGACCGTGTCTGAACCTGAACCTTTTGTACAGCCCCTGCCCCTCCAAGTAGGGGGTAGACTTGACATTCCCCCACTGTTTCCCCGGCCTGCTTCTCTTCTACTTAGGTTCACAGCTTTGAGATGATCTTGGTGTATGCCTGAGTTAGCCCAAGCAGCTCACGTCCTGAGACTGCTTTTGGGCTATCAGGACAGCTAGAGGAGATGGAAGCCCAGGGATGTAGGAGTCCTGGAGGAAGGGAGAGGTTTGGCCTCCTTGTCTGGGGCACATGCTGCCCTGTAGGACTGCCCTGTGTTCCCTAGACTCTTTCCACCTCTGGGTGGGGAGGCAGCTTCTTTGGATGCAGTCCCTGGTTGTTTGAGCTGTTGTCTGGACTTAACATGTCTGAGGAGTGGGCTGTTGAACATGTTTGTTGTGTTGTTTAGTTTTTGCCTGCAGACTTGCCAGAGGTGATGTGATGAAGTGGAAACATTCCCCACGATGTCAGTTCTAAGGCACGGAGAAAGAATTGGGGACCAGAATTTCTTAACCAAGTAACTTTCGGGGGAGGGTGACAGCATTGGACGAGGTCAGTCATGATGCCTACCTCACCCATTTCATGAGCTCCAGCACAGGGACCCAATACACGGGGAGACTGAAGTTCCATGAATAAGGGTATCTATTCTGTTCTGAGGATGACAAACCAGAATGGAGCTATGTAGCAGATCTTCTAGGCACACACTCTTGCTGACTGTCCCCTTTCCTCCTGAGTCGGGTATTGTACCTGTTGAACTTGGCAAAAACAGGGACATTGGCAGTGCCACACAGCTGTTAAGCAATTCAAACAGAACTACATATAAGCACCTGTCTTCTTACCTTAGACAGATTTGCTGCAGGGCAGACAATGTGATAGAATCCCTGTGCCGTGGCTGGCCCTGTACTGTGATTCTTTTTGTTATATTTCATTCAGAGATGAGTTTGTAGTTCCCAGGTGGCCAGTTTCTTTTTAGAAAATGACTGACAGAGCATCTGGGTAGCACACGGCTCCTAAAGTCAGCTACTGCTGTGGGATGTTCACAAAAGTAAGCCTCTGCCAAGCAAACATAAGTAGGGCAGGTGTGCCATGCAGGACAGAGCACGTGCTGAGACCGGGAGCTCACCTCTATGCATGTGCACACTTGCACTCTGGTCCCTGAGGTGAGCTGGGGAGAGGCTAAGCCAGGGCACAGTGAAGAGGGGTCAGAGACCTGGGGTGCCCAAAGTACAGCGCTCTCCATTCTGTCCCCAGCCTGGGAGTTCTGGAATAAAGGAATGTGTGTGTTTGGCAGCTGCCAAGAAGTGGAAAAAAGCAACTAAGTTGTGAGGCTTCTTGCAAATTGACCTTCCACCATGGCTGTTGCTGGCCTTTATAAAAGGGTGTCTAGAGGATCTGGCTAAATACAGACTCTCAAGTCAGTGGGTCTTGTATGGAACTAGGGAATTTGCCTGTACAAATGCAGGGTGTCTCTTTGAAAGGGTAAGGAGAGGCAGGAAGCTTTCCAATGCTGTGAGTTGGGGATTGGGTACTAGGTGTGGTTCTCTCCAGTGCTATGGAGCAAGTGCTTCATGAGTGTCCTCTTTAGCTCTGTTTGCCTGCCCCACTGAGAGGGTGGGAGCAAGGTGCTCACTCCCTGCAGTTGGAGGTCCATACTGTAAAGGATGCCAGCTTTTTTTTTTTTTTTTTTTTTTTTAGTCCTGTAAGGCATAGTTGCATCAGCCTTCTTCCTCATGTTGATGGATGATGGTCACCAGTCTTTACCATAGCCACACAAGCTATAGTTGGGAACCTAGAGTGAGATCAATAGGAACTTCATAAACTTTACTGTTAGATGCTATGGGAAGAATCTAAAAGAAAGGACCTCTGAGTTGATGAGAAATGACCTGAATTTAAGTCCAGCTCTGGACCTTGCATGCTTTTAAGGAACTCCCAAGCTCCACATCTCATTGTCTACAGCTGTGAAATGGTGGCAACAGTTCTGGGTCTCAGGTTCACTGAGAGGAACTTAAGTCTTTGAACAAATCAGCTGGCTTCATCCAAGAAAACCATGATCCCTGGGCAGGTGCAGGTATTGCACCTAAGGCCAGTCTGCAGGCTTGTGGTCTTGTTATAGATGGAGGATCGGCGCGACAGCATGCTGGAGACAGCCAGACACTGTTTCACATCTGCAGCCCACTGTGAGGGCGATGGTGATGAGGAGGAATGGCTCATTCACTACATGCTGGGCAAGGTGGCTGAGAAGCAGCAGCAACCACCAACTGTGTACCTGCTGCACTACCGGCAGGCTGGCCACTACTTGCATGAGGAGGCTGCCCGTTATCCTAAGAAGATCCACTACCACAACCCACCTGAGCTGGCCATGGAAGCCCTGGAGGTAACACTGCAGGTCCAGGGTAGGAAGGCAGGGCAGGAGGGTCTGCTCGCTCTGTCTCCCTGGGGATGGAGCTCACAGTCCCAGTGACTCCCTGGCAACTCCACTGTTCAAGCAACCTGTTCTCTCTTGCCCTAAGAGTGCTTGCCATCCTTTCAGAGAGAATGAGTGTTTTGTTTCCAGTTCTGAGGAAACAGCCTTCCTCTGCAGCGTATGTGTTCTCACTGAAGGTACAGTGCTGTATCCATAGCGGCATGGGCATTCAGACCTGTTGCATGGCAGGAGGAGGGAGGGTGGTCACTCTTGTCCCTGAGATGCAGAGGCACGTAAGGCTAACCGAGGCATCTACCTGGGCTCGGGCTAACCAGCTTAGAGGGTTAGGCCAGGATAAAAGCCGGCTGCCCTTGGTCACACAGTGTTGTGTTGTTTTTTGTTTCCCCACTGCTGCTTAAAAGCAGAGCAGTGCTTTATTGCCGGGATTTGCTTTTAGGATTTCTTGAATCCTTTTGATGAGGATCACACTATTGTTGATAGCAGTCCTGACCAGCGAGCACTCTTAGGGGTGAGGAAACTAAGGGCACGAGTGGAAATCTAGTGCTGCTTTTTTCAGCCTAGGACTCAAAGCTTCCCAAGGGCCTGACCATCGTAGCTTTACCCTTTCGGAGGCTGCGAGCACTGGCTCTTAGCCAGTCCCACATGGCTAGTGCGCGTCCTAGAGTTTGGGCAGACTCTATTTCTTGTTTTCCTGCTTCTGTGAGCGCAGGTTTTTCTTGTTGTTGTTTCCTTCCCCATCCCATCCCCGATTATAAATTTTATATGCATTCATTTATTTTTTTTTAAAGAGTCATTAAATTCTCAAGAATATAAAACATGAAAGTCCACAATGACCCTGGTGTTCCCACCCCATAATCTGTACTAATGGTCTAACTATGTTTTTGAAGGTCTAGGTGTTTTTTCCTGTTACTGTCGGGTAGGAATACTGCACTGTCCTAGGCTTTTGCAGCCCCATTTTCATTGGACAAGATGTGCTCGGAGGCATAGAAAGCTCTCCTGCCTACCCCGTACCTTCCATTTGCTGAGCATTTGCTTACGGCAGTAGCCTCTCCATGGACTTTGCAGGGATAGTTAGTGTGAGGAAGTACGTTCCCCTAGCCTTATGTCAGAGAGCTCTTAGGAGTGTTTCCAGGGGCCGAGGGTTAGAAGTAGAGTTTTAGACTACTCACAGTTCTGACCACGGCATCCGGTTACTCTGGGGAATGACACTGGCGAGCATGTTGGTTCTCTAGTCATGCTAAGAACCTCCTTCTAATACCTGCCAATTTTGTGATCAAACAACAAAATACTGCACTTGGCAAGTTGAGAGCAGGGATCCAAGAGTTCCAGACCACCCTCAGTTACACAGCAGGGTTTAGGCCACTCTGGGCTGCATCAGATCTTGAGGCAGTGCCCACTGGCTGCTACTATCATCATCCTACCACCGTGTGCTTGGATTACTGGGTACATGTGTAAGTTAGAATGTTGACAGTATCCATTTTAATTTTCATTTAATTTCCTTATTTGTGCTGGGGTTGGGGGGGGGGCGTTAAAAGCTAAAAAAGACAGTCCATGTGTGGTGGCTTGTCTCTCGGTGCAGCAGCCTGTTTACAGTATGGCTGCTTCACCTATGGAACAGGCCTTAGATTGGAGAAGGCTGCTTATTATGCCCAAGGTATTGTTCTAGGTGTACTTCCGGCTCCATGCTTCCATCCTGAAGCTCCTGGGCAAACCTGATTCTGGGGTTGCTGCAGAGGTCCTGGTCAGCTTTATGAAGGAGGCAGCAGAAGGACCTTTTGCCAGGGGCGAGGAGAAGAATACACCCAAAGCGTCCGAAAAGTGAGTACTGGTTTGCAGCCACCTGGGTGGCTCATCTTCTGTAGGGGGCAGTATTTAGAGGAAGGCTGCTGGATAAACTGGACCTCAGAGTCTGGTCGCTGGGCCAAGCCATTTCTGTTAAATCTTCTGTCCCTGTTCTCTTTACTCTGTGGTATTGGCTGGTGCTGCCCTACCTTCAAGGCTGAGTCCTGGGGAGAAGCCAGACCCTCCCTCCTACTCCAGTGGAACAAAGCTTTGTTTTGTGCAGAACATAGTAAATTATTATGTTTTGCTTTTTCCTCTTACCCAAGACTGGTGGGTACTCCAGCTGGGTGACCTCTGAGGCCCAGTGGATGGCCTGTTCTCTGGAGTTCCTATGAGAACCGAGAGAGTCCAGAAGCAGGGCACTGGCACCGTCTCAGTTGCTTGGGGACTGATCACTCTTCCCCTGACACAAGTTGTCTTGGGGCCAGACCCTTTTTACTGTGGTGTTTTACCCAGATGCTCCATTCAACTCATCCTGTCTCTGAGGCCCTCACCTGGCAGAGGGTTATGCAGGACCCAGCTGAGAAACCTGCTCCCAGGCCTGACCCTAAGAACTATCTGTTCATGGCTATAGGCAGTCATATGATCTGTGCCTCCAGCAAACAGGGCTCAACCCTGCTCAAGCAATGTTTCCTCTGCTTGGGGGAGAAGAGAGATGAGCACCTGCATGGTAGGTCACTTAGATTGCTACAGTGTGCTCAAAAGTTACAGGTTGCTGTTTTCTAGTTATAAAAGATTTCCAGGATACAGTCTAATTCTTATTGATCTGAAAATTCTTATTCTGTCCTGAAAAAAAAAACAATTATCCAGATAATATGTGAATACATTGTAGTTACAGGAAATCAGATATACATACACAGACTAAAATGTGACACACCTGCCTTGTCACCAGAATTGGCCATTTTTTAATTTCTCAAATAGTTCTCTGTATTTTTGTACACAGTTGTTTGCACATATGCAACTGCAGGGTTATTTTGTTTTTGTGGTATTAAAGAATTGAACCCAGGGCCTTGTGCAGGCTAGGCAAGTGTTCTCCCACTGAGGTCTCCTGATTCTCCCTTGTTCGCTGAAGAACCCTGACTAAAGCCAGACTCTATGGTGAACTTGCCTGCTTTCTCTGACCCTAACTCAAACAGCAGGGCTGTCTCTTCTCTCTGCTCCCACCCCACCCCACCCCGGCAGTTGTAGAGGTTTGCAGGCTGACTCTGATTTTTCTTCCTTTCTCAAACTCTGGTAAAAATCTCCTCAGACTTCCATAAAGAAAAGAACAGCTGAAGGGTCATTCTGGTTTGCTCTTTCCTTCAACAGTGGGTTTGGGGCACCATCTGTGCTGCTCTGCTTGGCACTTCCCCTACTTGTACCTGTTGCTGCAATAGCATGGATGTCCTGTGTTTTGTGTGATGATTTCCATAAATATGAAGGCTGTTTCTGCTTTACCCCACTTGGCAATGTTGTAGCAGCAACCCTGGTACACTAGAGTGTACTTGTTTGTCTGTGCAGAAAGTTTTGATTTGATGTGTATGCAGAGGCATGCTTGACACTTCCCCTACATAGACCACCAGCCTGGCCAGAGAGGTTGGGCAGCATCCAGTTAGAGGCTGGGAGCTCTGGGGGTGGTATGGAGGAAGGCCTTCCTGGAGCACTAGCCCAATGGGACGGGGATCACTCAAGGTGTGTGGAGCAGCAGACCCTCGCAAGAGTGCTGACCATAGTCATGTATTTATTTCCTGGTGATGTAGACTTGGATTTGTATCTGTGTCTCACAGGGAGAAGGCCTGCCTGGTGGATGAGGACTCCCACTCTTCAGCTGGGACACTGCCGGGCCCCGGAGCCTCCCTCCCCTCCTCCTCTGGGCCAGGTCTGACATCCCCACCTTACACAGCCACTCCGATTGACCACGATTACGTCAAATGTAAAAAACCCCATCAGCAGGCGACGCCGGACGGTATAGTGCCTGTTCTCCCTACTGTGCCCAGGGTGGCACGCCAGTTGTGGGGCGGGTGCTCGAGCGACTTCACTTGTCGCTTGGTTTGGTGAGGGCGCTGGGTCTGGAGTGACACGGGCAATGTTGCGGCTTTCATTTACCTCATGGACTCACGGTGCTCCTTGTGCTTCCAAGACATGCTCAGAGTCGCCATCTGCTACTCGCCCACTTGGGAGGCAGGGGAGGAGCAGGTCTGGCTGAGGCAGCTTGCTTTTGAGCTCACATTGTCCTACCTGCAAAACAGGGATGCCAACATCTTTGAATGACATTTGGAAGACCCTGTAGGCCACCTGGAATGATTTTTAGCACTGTCAGCTCCATGTGGCCTACATCCGACTGCAGCATGTTGTCATGGCCCTCTGTCCTTGTGGTTGTACGTGGGCCATAACTAATTCTAAATCTGTCACTCCTGGGCATCCAGATAGGATGCATCTGGGCATCCAGATAGATCATTTGTAAGGCTATTCCATGTGGGATGAGGCAGGTGGCGACTATTCAGTCACATTCCTTACTAACATTAGGAGGCTTGCATGCTGGCCTATAGCTTAATTTGTCCATTTTCTCACCTGTACAGTAACAAGCTGGTGACAGAGTACTTGGGATCAGCAGATTGATGGACTTAGAGGGTCACTGAAATGGGTGTTAGAGAGGTGGTAATAATGCTGAAAGGCACCGTCACCCCCATGTCACTCATTTCATCTGGCTGTGGGCAAACAGGCCTTGCTCGGCCTTCCAGGATGGTGATGGAACACCCCTGGGTGGGTAAGATTGGCACCAGGGCTCTTCCCATGTCAGGTGATTCTTAGAGGAAGGATGGATGCCATGGTAGCTCGCACTTTGAGGTCCAGCAGGAAGCTGAGGGGACAGGACTACATTGCCTTGGCTCTAGCACCCTGCTGAGGCCTGCCTGGTATACAGATTCCTGGAGAACATGGACATCTGTTCCAGCTTCCCTGCACTGAAATGAGTTTCAGGAAAGCTCCAGGGAAGGATGACACAGTGGCCAGGGTTCCTCTCTTCTGGGACTGGTGTTTTGGTGATTGCCTGGAAGAATAGCACCCTTGAGTATCCCCTCGTAGGTTTGACTTAGGCCTAAGACATGTGTGTTGAAAAGAGACTGAGGTCTTGTGTGTGCTTTGTGTCTCCATCACCTCCTGCTGGGTTGTCTTTGATAAGTCCCTGTGTTTACAGCTTTCCAGAGCAGAAATGAGAGGAGCTGAGCCCTAGGTCCTCCAGTCTCCAGCTTAGCAGATTTCCCTTCCTAAGAGCCTCTTACCCTTCTTAGTTAACTCAGATTAATCGGGAGAACCACATGTTGCAATCTGTGACTCTTGAAGGTACTGAGAAAACACAGTAGAAGTAGACCCACACCCTGTTAGTTTCTGCTAGATATTTCTGGTGATGATTCAGATACCATGCCAAAGTCCTTGGGAGAGAGAATTGTCTTTTTCAGAGGTTTCTGCCAGGGGACCCTGTCATGTGCTTCTGGGCTGGGGAGGAGCTGTACCAGTTCTGCAGCCCCCTGGCTAGCTCAGATTGCTTGGCTATCAGCCCACCGGATTGATGATGCTCTGAGGAGCAGGAAGGAGGGAGGCAGGAGTGCCTCAGAGGAGCCCATGTCATCACTTGGCATTGATGGCCTTGCTAAGCCATATGGGCACATGTGTGAACTTAATGCCATTAGGGCACTACTGCAAAGGTCAGGAACTAGGTGCTGGGTGTGGTGTGTTTATGGTGCTAACCTAACTATTTGTTCTAAAAGTTTGCAGAATAAGTGAGTTCAGATACACTTTAGGTGGTTTCAAAACTACTCCTGTTAACTGAAGCCACTGTGTTCCCACAGCCCATCTTTGTCCAGCCCCAATGTGTAGCGAAGCATGTCTTCAGAACCTCCAGCCTCTTCACCCTCTGCATCCCTAAAGAAATGTCTATAACAGGAAAATAATTAGAGCCCTAAAATAGCTATACTCTTAAGATGTTATAGTGACCTTTTCGTCAAGTTTCTTTGGATCCTAGGGAAAGGTATAGACCTTAGGCAGCAGCAAGCAGCTTGCAAGTCAAGGCATTTACTGGTAGCTTGAAGCTACACTACCCACTGCTACTCCTGCTTCATGATCTGACTGAGGACAGAGGTACACTTCCCTCTTTAGTCAGAGTCACTCTCCCAGTGCAGCTAGGGTGCTGGGTACTTCTAGCCCAATGCCACTTTGACTAGGGAGTTGTTAGAGGGCAGATGGATGGGCAAGGGTAGTAGAGGCCCTAGAGTCGAGACCACTGAATTCCAACCTGGCTTCCTTGGTTACAAGCTCAGCTTCCTTAGACATGGGCCTGTTTTGATTCGCCTCAAGGGTATAAAAGTATTTGCATAGCCTGGCCTCTTGCTAGACACAGTTCTTCATTCAGGTCATCAGTGAAGTAGGTACATGAACTGGGTAGTACCTCATGCAGTGAGAAGCCCAGATCCTCTGGTATGTCATTAGTCTTGGTTTCTACCCCAACTTTGTAGCTGGAGTATGGCATCTGCCAACTGAATCGTCAGGTAGATGTAAGTAGCTTGCCATTTGAATGTAGCTCCTTCCTAAGACCCAGCTTCACTGTCTGAACTGTTCTGATTTGCAACCTTGCATTGCCTGCACTAGAGGTGGACACTTCTTGTAGTCTGTCACACTTGGTGAAAACTTTGGGATTGACCCCTGAGGCCACAGTAGCCAGCCATCATATCCAGCTCTTCTTAGCAAGGTAACAAGGGCACCCTAGACTGACCAAACTGATACAGAGAGGGAAAGGTAGAGATGGAGTTGTCCAGATGATACAGCTGTTTTCTGTCTCAACTAACTCCTTCCCGTGTATCTCCTGGAATTGGCCCATATACTTTATACTGAGACTTCCCGTCTAGGGAAACAGTGATATGAGAAGTACGTTGTAACCTTTAAGGGGGCTCCAAGTGATTGCTGTATGTGCATGTCGAATGGCAGACGGTAATAGTTGAGTAGGATCTCATTTTGCCTCACATGCCAGTTGGTGTAGGTGTTGCTTGCACATGAGTACACATGTGAGCAATTAGGCTTCTCCACGTAACACTATATATATGCTCTCAGTACCAGGCTTCAGGCAGGGGCCTGCAGGATGGTAGCATATCTCCATCTTCACAGCCACCATCAGGCTTGACAGTGGCCTTGTCTTCCTAAAAGAAGATCAAGCTGAGGGCAGGCAGGCTTTCCTGCATGTTGGGGCAGAGCTGAAAGAGAGTATGGCCAAAGTCTCTTGCCAGGCTAGGTATGAGGCTGACTGTACAGATGGTATTTCTGTGTTGTTGTTGTTGTTGGAGTTGCCTCAGTGAAGATGCGTGGAACAAGACTGTTCCTAAATGGCTCTGGCCTTCATTTGATCTGGCTTAGTTGATGTTGGGGATGTGTTGGTGGCGAATATCTATTGGGTGAAGAGCCTTGTTGTTGCCTAACATATCACACTCTGTGTCACTTGAGAATCTCAAAGCCAGGAAGGACCTGAGGTCAGAGGGCTTGCCCTGTGGATGCTCTGGGATTCTTTAACCAGTGTGTGCCCAAATCCATCTAGGTCTTCTGGCAGCACTATGTCAGATGCATGCAACAGCCCTGTAAGTCTAGAGAAAGTAGGCTCAAGTCAGTCAGGCACGTAGCTCAGGACTGGGGCAAACCAAGATCAGCACTGGAGAGGTGAGATTGCAGGCCCCAGAGGTCTGCTTTGGTTAGGGGTAAAAGGCCAAATTTAGTCTACATCTATGGTCTGTATCAGCAGAGGGGACAAGAACAGGAGTCTTGGAAGCTGGTATGTATGGTTACAGGGGATGCAGGACAGAGTCACCAAGGAGCCCCATGCCCCAGGTTGCAGAGGGTCGGGCTTCCTAGGGAATGTAGGGTGCCACGCCCTCTTTACAGCCATCCATCCTCACCCACCATTCTGTGGCTGTTGTGTACTGTCTGTTTTCATCCTCACATTCACCCCACACTGCCTCCACCAACATTGCCCGTGCTGCCCCTAACCCTGCCCACACTCTGTTCTCCAGGCTTTGTCTTTCTGCTTGCACCTGTCACGGCTCGCTTCAGGGAACAGTGCAGACCGCATGCTCACCCTCAGTCCGGCTCCCTGCTTCCCCTGTGACCAGGAGCACCTTCATGTCTGCCGGTCCTGTGATTTCGAGAATGTGTGTTTGATGTGCTTGGCTTCTGCCAACTGCCTATTTTCCCCGTTCTGGCCTGGTACAGAGGCACTGGTAGCCGCTTCTCTCCCGCAGTTCTCCTGTCTCCCTGCCTGGCAGGTAGTTCACACCGGTATTTCCGTTGTTTTGTTCATTCCTTCTTAAAACAACAACAAAAAGGCAACAGACTCTTAAGATACCAAATTCCCTTTATGAGGAGGACAAGTATCTAACTGCAGATTGTGCACAGTAGCCAAAACTGAGGTGGCCCTGACTTGTAAGGGCCAGGTCCTGAGTCTGATCTTCACCCTGCCTTCCTAGGGAAGAGGGTAGGTCGGCTTTTGTGGGAGCTCCATATTCCTGTAAACGGACCTGACCAAAATGGGAGAATCCCAGAGGAGCTCATGTGGTTGGGGACAGAGCCAGTCACTTCCTTTCTGCTCCCCTGTCTTATTCTTAACCTTTCTGAGAGCTTCTTTCAGGCCGTTGTTGATAATGGCAGTTCAACAGCTCCTGCTGTGTAGTAGGCATGGAAGAGGGGACCATGGAGAAGTCAAGACCCTGAGCCCTGCTGTGGTTGGATTCCCATGTCCCCAGGGCGGTGCCTTGAGACAGTGGTTGGGTCTCTGGGGTTTGTGGATAGGGGTGACTATAAAAGTCTACAGGGCACTGAAGGAGATTTGGGGGGGCAAAGACAATGTGGTTTAGAGAGCCCTGCAGTGTCTGGTTGCTGGGTGGTAAGGGTGCGCACAACAGGATGTTGTGGGGGAAGAACTTAGAAGAGCAGCTGGGCTCCAAGACATGGGGCTCTTTTCTGCAGGCAGCAGAGGGACAGGGCCACAGGGACTTGGCTCCAGACAGATTCTCCTGGTCTTGTATTGCAAGAGCTTTCCTGCGTGCCGGGGCCATCCTGGGCAATGGCCAGGTCCCAGAGAGGAGGTAAGGAGTCAGCAAGGGAGGATTGAGTCAGATCACTGGTTATCGAAGAATCTCGTAGCCTGACTGATTAGCAGTCTGAGTGTTTCTTTATTTGTACAGAATTCAGTAAGCAGAGATAGATTTGTGTTTTTCCAAAACAGAGATCACATCTTTTTTACTGTCAGACTCATGTTTCACTTTCTCTTTCATATCTTTTAGTCATCATTGATAAACCGTGACAAAACTAGAGTTTTCTTTTAAAATAGTTTTTACTCATCAACCCCGTAACCCAACTACTATTGCAGCTCTTCCGGTTTCAAGAGCGTTAGAAAGAAAGAATATCTCCAAGTCAGCCCTAGCAGATTGCCTTGTCCTGAGCAATGTATTATTAACTCTTAATGGTCAGAGCGCTGAAGAAAAGTCCCCAGGCCAAAGCTGCTGCAGTTATTATTCAATTTCCAGCATAATACAATGTTACATTTTATATATCTGTAGAATTTATGTCTAAGCTGCTATTCTTCTATTCCTTGGTCATAGGCTATTACAGTGGCTCTGCACAAGTTAGCTTTCCTAAGCAAGGGGCCTCCTGACAGCTCATTCTATTACCGTCTTTCCACACCATTCTTTGCTCATCAGTGTAAGTCCCTGTGTAGGGCAGAGGCGACTCCAGCCAGTCTGTGTTGCTGTGTATGCCACATAATCACCTGAGCGTGTGGTGGGAAGAGGCTTGTACTTTGTTCTGGTTATCTTGTCTCTGATAAGTATGGAGCAGATGTTCCAAGAATGTCTCAGAGTCCCATAAGGAGACCTCTGGCTTCTTTATGTGCGTCACAACTTCCAGGGTGTAAGGAAGACCTTTACGTAGATAAGGAGGATATCTTCCTAAACTTGGGATGGGTAGTGTGTTCAGGACTTTCCTGGGGAAGTTTACAAGCAGCCTTCCTGGGAAAAGGCACAAATGATTCTAATATCCCCAAGTTATACAAATATTAAAAGCCCCCCCCCCCCCAAGCAAACTTGTGGCTCAGGTTTGCTGGATTTTTGTTAATCAGCTGTGCTGGCTTTATGGCTTTTGCCATTCAGATATGACTGTGCCAGTTGGGAAACACACTTGCTGGCTGTGTGCTGCCAGCTGTCCTGGTGTCCTCTTGGCGATTGAATTCAGAGTGCACTGCTTACTAGCCTTAGGAATATGGAAAGCCTGTTGAGTTCTTTCTGGCCAGTGTCTCCTCTGACCTGAGATACAGAGTGAGAGAAACAGAAGAGCCACTTTTTCCCTCCCTGTGACTATCAGACTTCCAGCACCACTGCCTGAGCAAGGTGGAGCTTGAAGTATCCGGCATTGCTTCATTGACCCAGGAAAACGTGCTGAAAGGGTAGGAGTGCAGCCTGCTTCCCCATGGTGTGGTCCTGCTGCCCAACTGCTGCTTGCTTCCCTCAGGGACGTGTGTTTCTGATGTCTCTTGTTGGTGCCTTTGCATCTCCTCTGCTTCCCACGGCCAGCCCTGTTCCTGGTGGACCCATCCTTTCCTGGTAACTAGTTAGCAAAGACCAGCTGGAATAGATTTGCCTAGTTGAAAATTTCTCAGAATGTTGATTCTACTTGAGCATGTGGTTTTGGGAAACTTGTTTTGTGGCTGGCAGACCTTCTGATCTCTTTAGGTTCACTGGTCAGCACCACTGCAGTCTGATGGCATGATCACATGTCTTTCCGCATGCTCACTGGCCTAAGGGGGAGTAAGCAGGCACTGTTGTAAGTCTTAGCTGGAACAAGTGGCACAAACACATTGAAGGAGATTCTGGAAACTTACATAAGTAAAATCTCTCAGGCTGTCTGGGGCATTCTGTGCTATTCAGCATAGTTAAACCTGAGTAAAGAAAGACGCAACACAGAGCCCCCTTTCACAGCAGATGGGACAGGCTGCCTCTCTGTCACCAAGCCCAACCCTTTTCCTCTTCACAGTGGGCTCTCATTCCTTTGTATCCTGTTCTGGAGGTGGAGGGTTCCAGGGCCTCATCGGCAGGTGACTGGCAGCTGGAGTGGCTCCTGTGCTTTTGTATGAGTAAGAGACTCAGATATTTCTAATCTTGCCCCAACTATTCATTACTATAAAAATAAAAAAAAATTTTTAAAAAAAGCATTCAAAAAAGTTCAGGACAGCCTGCAGCCAGCTTGCTGGTGTCAGTCATCTTTCCTGTTGGCCACCGAGTAGTTTCGTCAGAAAAATACACTCCAGCTTCTGAGACGTAGGCAGAACTGGGCTATGTGTGGTCCTTAGAGGTCCCATTCGTGTCACTTAGCCTGGTGGTAACTTTGACTGAATTTTTCAAAGCTACTTGTATGTGTATGGTTATTTTGCCTGAATTTGTGTCTGTGTAACATACATGTGCCTGGTGCCCAGGGAGGTCAGAAAGAATGTTAGATCCCACAGGACTAGAGTTAGAGACAGTTGTGAACCTCCATGTGGGAATCAAACCTAGATCTTTTAGAAGAGCAGCCAGTGCTGAGCCATCTCTCCAGTCCTTGGGCTGAATCTTGATATTCCTAAGTCAAAGGGCTTTTTGTAGGCTTCTTGCTTTGTCTCAAGTCCAGGCCACCCTGCAGTCTCCATCCCAGGACCCCCTCAGAGATGGAGCTGGTGGCTGAGACAAGGTACGCACGTGGTACTCTGTAAGCCACCCCGAGAGTAGTCTTGGCTTTAGTTAGTAGCATTAGCCAAGCACCCACTCAGACCACACCAAGGCCTCTGAGTGCTCAGGATCAGCCTCTTTAGGAACCTCAGCTACAGGGTCTCAGGTAAGGTCTCCAGAGCCCAGGGGCAGCTGTGTAGAGGAGGAAGGACACTCCTGGGTTTCTTTGTCCAGTGTGTCCGAGTCATGCATTGTGTATGTTGAGACCAAGTTGCATTCAGCTATCCAGGAAACAGATGTTGTATTGGCCAGGGAGGGTAAGTCCCTCCCCAAAGGCACAAAGTGGTGAGTGGGAACCCCACCCAAAAGGAAGGTGACCCTGTTCTCCCAGAAGTCTCCCCAACTCCTGGCCTTCTTCAGTGCACTGGCCCTCGCTTGGCTCTATGCCTGGTGTCCTGAGAAGACACCCTTGCAGAGGGCCTTCTGGGAGTCAGGAAGAAACTGGTCAGTAGCATCCTTTTTCTCTCTGCCCCACTGGCAAGCCTCAAGGACAAGGCTTCCTGCTCAGGAGGAGAAGCTGTCCCAGGCTTCACACCTTGTTACTCTCCAGCAACTGAGACAACTTCAGACTCTGAGGCTGGCCTTGTGTTCTGGGAGAGCTGCAAGGCTCTGTTGTCATCTCTGCCCCATTTCACTCAGCCCCTGAGCTGTGCATTCATCAGCTGGTGGCAGGAAGAGGGTGTTTTTATCATAGTCTGTAGTGCTCTTGGAAAACCTTGTCTGTTTTCTTTGTCTAAGTGTTTGCCTCCCCAAGGTCCTCAGGCAGCTGAACCTGAGAAGATGTGACCCCCTAGGAGAGGAGAAGGGAGGCTCTGTATACATGCCCTGCTAAAACAACCTGTTTGTTTATTTTTAGATTGGATCCTGACAGGTAGCTTAGGCTAGCCTTGAGTCAGAGACTCTGCCTCAGCCTGCTGAGTACTGGAGTTAAAGGTGTGCAGCGCCGCACCAGGCTTGGAGCCACACTGTAAGAGCTTCTCATTTGTCTTTACCCTGTTGCTATAAAAGAAGGGAAACTTGACTTCCTTCTGAACAGTTGGGTTCTTGATGTGGAACCTTGAGTGTCTTCTTGGAGTTTATAATCAGGGTTATTTTAAATCACTCACCATTTCATACTCACCAGACCCACGGGAACAGGGAGAACCCCAAGCTTTGTATCCCATTAGTATCTTATGTGAAGAAATTCGCCTCCGCTGGCTATAACTCCCGCCTGCAATCCCAGAAATTAGGAGCCCGAGGTAGGAGGACCCCAAGTGCCAGGGCATCATTGGCTGCATAATAGGATTCTTTTCAAAGGAAGAGAAAGAAAGTGGTAGAGGGCAGCAGGACGGCTGGCTCATCAGGAAAAGGCACATCTACACGTTACTCTCTCTGACCCCCGTGTACACATGGAACATGTATGCATGCATGTTCACATACACACAATAAGAAGAAAGACATGTACTGTAACATTTTTGATCTTGGTGCCAGAGAAGATGGCTCAGCGTTAAGAGTACTTGTTTCTCTTCCGGTTCAGCTCTCAGCACCTGTGTCATGTGGCTCACAACCTCCGTAACCCCAGCTTCAGGGATTAAACACCTCTGGCTCTGAGATCACCTGTACTCAGGTTCATGTGCCCACATGCACACACACACACACACACCTACTCATAATTAAAAATAACAAAAATAAATCTTAACATGTTTTAGTCTTGAAAGAAGTAGGCAGGAGAAGATATTTGCCCTCTTTCATTTTTTAAAGCTTTTGCTTTGTTCTGGTTTTTTTTTTTTTTCTTTTTTTAAAAGTGTCTCATGTGATCTATGTTGTCTCGAACTTGATATGTAGCCAAGGATGATCTTATTAAGCCTCCACTGGGTCTCCTAGTGAGTGTTGGAATGACAGGTGTACACCACCACATCTGGTTTATGTGGTGCTGGGAATTGAGCCTAGGGCTTTATTCATGCTGGACAGAGGTCCTGCTGACTAACCTAAATCCCCTTTTGTCTTATATTTCTTTTCTTTTCTTTTCTTTTTTTTTTTTTTTTTTTTTTTTTTTTTTTTTTGAGACAGGGTTTCTCTGTGTAGCTTTGGAGGTTGTCCTGGCACTCGCTCTGAAGACCAGGCTGGCCTCGAACTCACACAGATCCGCCTGCCTCTGCCTCCCAAGTGCTGGGATTAAAGGCGTGCGCCACCAACGCCCGGCTTGTCTTCTATTTCTACTGCATGTAAACCCCCAGAGTCCCACGAGTAGGCAGCTGCTCCCCCTTCCGCCTCAGCTACCCAGTTCTGCCATGTCTGTTTTGTTCAGACTCTAACCCCCAGGCTCTGCCTAGCACTGCGCCCTGTAGGGCATTGCCACAGGACTGGTGATTCTGGCTCCATCAGCTGTACTTTTCTTAGGGCCTGCTTCATACTGTGCTCATCCCTGTCAGCCTCCACAGCATCCTCAGGACCAGTGACAGCCTGGGCTCTGCCAGCTCTTAGAGGTCCTCATACATGTGAGAGGCATGGGGAAGGAAGGGCTTCATGGGCCTGTCCCCCCTTGGTCCCTCTCCTGGGGCTGCTGTTGGCTGTCAGTGTTATTCTAAGAGGCTTAAGAGAGTTCTCTCGGTTGGGTGCTGCTTTTCAGTGGAGCACAAGCCTCCACTCTGTCATCTCTTCTTGCCCACACCATTTCTGCTGTAATCTTCCCTACATTGCTGGTGGATTTGTAGTCCCTTCATGTTGAAGTATCGAGGGGCATTAGCTCATTAGGAGTAAATACCCATTTGCTTAAGTCAACCCTCTGTTTTTGTAATGATCACAGCTGGGATTCCACCAAACTGGCAATTCCTTTAGGCCCAGAGCCTAACAGCTTGAGAGCCAGTGAGCTGATGGGGCATTCTGCCAGTGGATGAGATCACCCTGGCAAGGCTCGCTTCCTGAAGCTCAGTGTTGGATGCACTTCTCAGTCAGCACTGATTGCAGCGTGTTTACTGGTGCCTGAGATGAGCTGGCCCCGGCCTGGCTCTCATGGAGACCTTAACAGCAAGGGCAAGGCCTGCCATCTTCTGGAGGCTTTGGGGCCTCTCTAGCATTGCCCAAGCTATCTATGTCCCCTGTCCACGCCAGAGTGACTGCTGTCATTAATGTGTGTTTGAAAATAGAATCCATGGAGATCCCATGTTCAAGAATAAGGAGACTAAAACTTGTGGTTCCAAACAAAACATGAAATGGGGGCCTGAAGGCAGCAGTTATTCAGCCCTGTTTATTCAGCGTGTCAGTAGCAGATCTGAGATCGGAATATGGGCCTGAGACCCTTAAGTTCAAAGTCTTCAACAAGGACCAGCAAGTTAGCTTAGCTGGTAAAGGCACTTGCTGAGCAAGCCTGGTTACCTGAGCCCCATCCTTGGAGCCCACATAAAGATGGAAGAATATAACGATTCCACAGAATTGTCCTCTGGCCTCCATATTTATGCTGTGGCCTCCCCCTATGTACACACACACACACACACACACACACACCACCCCAATAATAATTGTTTTAAGTTAACTGCACTAATTTTTTTTTTTTTTTTTTGATATGGAAACATCAGGGGCTCCATTTGTCATTCTCTTTCTACAAAGTTAGCAAATAGACTGACTTCTACAGGGAGAAATGATTCCTTTATAGTGGAGACTCACATTTGGGATTTCTTCTGAGTGTAGCGGGCCTGGCCTTTACCCCTCATTCAGTAATTGGGAAGCCCCTGAAATGAATGAAAGTGGGAGAAGAGCTCTTTGTCAGTGTGAGGCAACAAGTCTAGTTAGCTTCTCCGCTTCCAGCTTGGGTCTCAACCATTGACCAAATCCTCTGTTCTTACTGTGTGTGGCCAGCTGAAATGTATGACCTGTCACTTACTGGGCAGAGTACCATGCTGCATGTTGACACCTGTGCCCCAAAGCCAGCGCAGTGGAACAGGTGTTGGAGGCTAGAGCTAATCCTCAGTGTTCTCTGCATGCCTCCCTGCCTGCTTGAGTTCAGTGTCTGGGCTCCGATTCAGAATGTGCACCTGTGTCCACTGCGGTGTGGCCCAGTAAAACTCCATTCAGAATGAAGCCTCTGATGGTAAGTTTCAGGAGTTACTGATAAATCACACCCAGTCTCTGAAACAGTTATGTGTGGATAATTAATCTGACTACTGTGTGCCAGGCACTGCTTCAGGCACTTTGTGTTTAATAACCTATATAATTATGGTGACAGTCTTGGGAAGTGAGCACTGCTCCTTAGTTTTACATGGAGGGAAACTAAGGTGCAAATATTTCCAGGCTAGGAAATGGAGGATCAGGGTTTCAGCACTGATAGCCTGCTCTTCCCGAGTCCAGGCTTTCCACCCTGTGGAAACAATTCCACCTTGTTTCCCATGTGTCCCATCTAGTGGCTCAAACAGGCCCTCGGGATTGCCTGTTGGGTGCTAATGGAGTCACCAGTATTTGATTTCTAAGGTTCTGAAGGAATCAGGGAAGGGCCAAGGGGACTGTCTGTCTCCCAGCACAGCTGCTCGACATCAGATACACAGACTGTTCATCTCTTGTTCATGTGTTCTTTGGGGTAGTTTAGGCCTTGGGGCCAACAGAATAGGCTGTTAATCACCAGCAGCCTTCTAAAGACACTGCACTGCTTCACAGCAGTGTCCAGCCTCTGTGCTGTTGCTACTCACTTTACATACTCGACAAGGCTGCATGCCCCTGTTGTCACATCACTTTAGTCTTTGACACAGTCTTGTCTCATCAGTGCTGGCCTACAGGTGAGCAATACCACACCTGGCAGGAAGGTCTTCGTGTTTAGCATCACCCTAGCCATTTCTGGAGTGCTTAATTTCATTGTACAGGTCCAGCTTTCTGTCTGGGTTCTTACTCGTTCTGTCCTAACATTTTGTGTGACCCATATTTCCTGATAGTGAATTTACTCAGATTTTGCTTATTTGAGAAAGACCTCCATTTACTCTTGCCCACCACCCACCACCCCACACCCGGCCAGGAAGTTGGACACAAAGATATCTGATGCATGCTTTCTGATCAGAAGTTTGTAGGTTCTTCCTTTTTCCCCTCCCTTCCTCCCTCCCTCCGTCCCTCCCTCCCTCCCTCCCTCCCTCTCTCTCTCTTTCTCTCTACTTTTTGTTTTTTGGTTTTTCTAGACAGGGTTTCTCTGTTTCCCTGGCTGTCCTGGAACTCCTGTAGACCAGTCTAGCCTTGAACTCACAGAGATCCGCCTGCCTTTCCCAGGCATGTGCCTCCAAACTTGGCCTGTTAACTTTTTAAAAAGATTTATTTATTTAGTGTGCATGAGTGTTCTGCCTGGTCAGAAGAGGGTGTCACACCCCCTCACCCTAGAATTATGGATTGTTATAAAACACTGTGTGGGTGCTGGGAACTGAGTCCAGGTCCTCTGCAAGAGCAACAAGTGCTCTTAACCTCTAAGCTGTCCCTCTAGCCCCCGTCGTTCTTCCTCTGTTGCTGTGTGTGTCTTTTGCTGAATTCTCCTGAGATTTTTCTGTCTTTGGTTTTAGCAGTCTGAGTCTGCTTGTATGTGACCCTTCCATTATGTGTAGATGGCCTTTCCTTGCTTACTGTTCTCTGAGATTCTTGGTGATTTGATGTCTTTCATTATTTTTGGAAAGTCTTGGTCACTCTATGTATTGATTTTTGCAGTGCTGAGATCAAACCCAGGGCTTTGCATGTGCTAGGCGAGTGCTCTAGTCATTGTCTCTTACAGTGTTTCTCCTGTCTTGCTGCTCTCATTTGTGTGGCTCTGGTTAATGGATTAGATTTTTTTGGGTGCTCTGTTCTGCTTCTCCACCACTGGCTCCTCCACCCACCCACCCCCACACACAAAATTAGTTTGTGTACCAGGAATTAAGTTCATTTATTTTTTCTGTGTGTATGGGTGTTATGCTTCCATGGATATATATGCACACTATGAGTGCCCCATGCCACAGAGACCAGATGAGGTGGGGTGCTGGGAAGAAAACTCAGGTCCTCTATAAGAGCAACCAGTGCTCTGAACCTTTGAACCATCTCTTCAGTCCTCTAGTTTCAAATTTTGTTCCTTCCTCCATCCCAGCTGTGTCAAGTGTGCTGAGAAGCCCAGCAAAAAAGCATTCCTCTCTTCTGTGTTACTTTTTTTTATTTCTAGATACTGCTTTGACTCTTTTATAATTTCCAGCTCACTCCCGAGATTGACCATCTGTTCATGAGTGGTTTTCCCTACAGCCTTAACATCCTGATCAGTTATACATCACATAATTGTCTCTATTTTAAATAGTCCATGATCATTTCCAATTCTAGTTCTATTGATTGATTTGCCTCTTTACAGTATGAGTTTTTGTTTGTTTCTTAACATATCTGTATCTGTCTTACAATTTTGTAGTGAATACCAGTTATCACATGTAGGATCAAAGAAACTATCTGAAATGAATAACATTTATTCCTGGAATAGATTTGCCTGTTTTACCTGTAGGCCTTTGAGCCTGGTTGCAATTTGTTGTTGCTACGATTACCTTCAGTGTGCTGCCAGCTTCATACTCCCTCACAATTAGACTTTGCTCAGCTTTCTGGTTCTCTTCCGCTTTAGGCCGCTGCAGGCTCCCCCTGCCTGCTCCTCTCTCCTGCAGTAGAGGCTGCTCTGCTTGCTTTGCTAGTGGGCGCTTGCTGGCTGGCCTGGGCTGTTGATTTAGCCTCAAACTTAGGAAGGCTCTGTGTCCCGCATCACAGGGACAACTTTCTTAGTAACCCTGTTCCTTCCTAGTGGTGGGTTTCCTGCCTTTGCTTACATCAAAAAGTCTCCCTTTTCCCTTCCACTGTACCCTGGAAGCAGCAAGGTTTTCACTTGTCCCCTTTATAAAGCTGGAGGTTTTGTCCCTTGTAGTACTGCCTGCCCCTCCTCCCAGGTCTGCATTCCCAGGCATTGTCAAGCCTCCTCCCAACCCTGCCTCTAGTGTTTCTCCTAGAGTGCCTATGGAGACTTGAGAACAGCCAGGGAGTGAGTACAAACTGCCTTTGTGTCCAAGACTTCAAGGAATCTAGACTCTTTGTTCCAGAATGTACGTCTACCTAAAAATGTTTGCTGATTCGTTGCCACTGCAGTTTCTCTTATATCTATATTGTAGCAACACTGTGTGACGGTGACTGCTCCGTCTCTTCTCAGCGCCACACCTCCCAGCCACACACTCGTAGCTTGAAATCAGCCATCGTAGGGATATTCCCATAGTGGACAGTGCACATCAGGAAGGCTGACCATAGAGATTAGTGCCTTTTCTGAGTGGCTCAGGGCCTCTAGGGTGGCTTGGGCTCAGCAGAGTTAGAATGGTACACTGTGGGGACCCTTGTTGCAGGACAGTCCTGGGCCATGTGGGAACCTAGCCCTGAAAGACCCCTCTCTGGCAGAGGTGTTGTGAGTTCATGCTCCTGCCTTTTCCTCCCTCCTCCCTTCAGACCGAAGCCAGGACAGCACAGCCGTGGCCCTGTCAGACTCCAGCTCAACGCAGGATTTCTTTAATGAGCCCACAAGTTTGCTGGAGGGTTCTCGAAAGCCCTTGGCAGAGAAGAGGCTATCTGGGCTCAGTGCTCAGGCGGGACCAACTGGGAAAGACCTTCCGGGGCCAACAGAGGAAAGAGGTAAGAAGTCTAACCTGCTAACGTGGGTCTGCTCTGACCCCCTGGAGCAGTCAGGAGGAACGGAGGGCTCTGTCCTGGAAAGCTGAGCCTCAGCCTTGCTTCTACCTTCATGCTTCTGCCTTTCTGCCCCGGGGTGTTAGTGGGAAAGTAACTTACCTTCCTGCTCCTCTGGTCTCACTGTAGGATCGGAATGGGATTGTGAGAATTAAATAAGGCAGCTCTTGGAGGTGTTGGTGCTAGCAGGGTTTGCCAAGTGTGCTTTGTGATATGTGTCATACAGTAATGACACATAAAGCCTGTTTGGGAAAGCCATGTTCACAATGTCAGTGGAGTGTGTCTGCCCTAGGGGGACTTGGTGAATGGTTATTAGAAAAAGTCTCTGGATTCTGCGTGTCACAAATCTGTTTTCTTTTTAGTCTGAATCATATCAGACTTCTTGAGAAATCTGCCTTTTTTGGGCAGAGAGCGCTGATCTAAGCCTGGGATATGCCCAGCTCCCTTGGGATCCCTAGGCAGAGCCTCACTTCTAAGTTTGTAGCATGACTATACCCAGGCTGAGGCATCTCTGGTGCCACTCACAGACTGGCTAGTTGGCCGTATAATTTTGAAGCTTCCTTTCTTGTTTAATATGTGTGGTATGTGGGCATGGGTGTATGTGTGGGTATATGTGTACCATGGCACACAGGTGGAGGCCAGAGTGCGGTCCGCACCTTCAACCTTGTTTGAGCAGGGTCTTTTTGTTGTTTGCTGCTGTACCTCAGGCTAGCTGGCCTGTGAGCTTTCATGGATTCTCCTGTATCTACCTCCTGTCTTGCCATGGGAGCTCTGAGATGCAGGTGTGTACTGCTGTGTCCAGTTTGACATGGGTTTAGGGAATCTGGATTGAGGTCCTCAGGCTTGTACAGCAAGCCCCTACCCATTAACTGTCTTCCCAAGAGGGTTCCCATTCTCGCTAAAGGCCTGCATATATGTGTGCTTACCAGACAACCCAGTCCCACATTCAGGTGTCCCAGGTCAGACACAACCTTCTCAGCCACCTGAGAAGGAAAGCATCAAAGCTTTTCCTATTTCCTAGGCAAAGAGCTTGAGATAGACTGAGGAGTTCAACCTTAGTCACTACTCTGTGTTGCCTTCTGAGTGGGCTGGATGGAGATAACCTGCTTACTATGGGTGCTGGGCCTAACCTTAGCCAGTTTCTCTGTAAGTTAGAGGCTCCTTGGAACTGTGCAGTGGGGCCAAAGCCGTTTGGAGGAGGATAGGACTCTTCTAGCTCTTTGTTTCCTGCTGGCTGTCCCAGGCTGGCTTTACAGGACGACTGTTTTATCAGATAGATTCACCTGTGCCTGGTCCCCATCAAGAGACAAGGTTAAAGCTGAGTTTGGTGATATATGACTTTAATCCCATCGTAGCACTTGGGAAGCAGAAGCAGGTGAATTTCTGTGGGTTCAAGTCCAGCCAGGACCACACAGTGAGATGTCTAAAAAACAACAAAAGAAGGGGAGGGGGCTACAGCCAGGTATGGTGATCCGCACCTGTAATCCCAGTACTCAGAAGGCTGCGGTTGATGGATCACAAGTTTAATAGCAGACTGGGCTACATAGCAAGTTTTGTCTCTGAAAACCAAAAAGGAAAAAGAATATAGCCACTGCCTCACTTTCTCAGCCATCATTATGTTGTCCCCCATCATGTTGACATTCTACAATGGATATTAATACACTGTTGGGAATTTAGACTAGAAAGAAAATAAGTAATGTACTCTGTACATTCTAATACAGCATTTTTGGTTTTAAAATATGATTATTTTTGCTCTTGGACAAGTGAGAAAGTTCATCTATTTCTGTGACCCACCATACAGTGCAAACTAACTCAATATTAGTTTTTCCTTGCTGTGACAGGAGCACTTATGGGAGGTTCACACAGTTTGGGGGTGTGGTCTACAGAACTAGAGCTCTGTCCTTTGCAGTTGAAGCTGTGTCGAGACTTGGTACGTCTCAACAGATCGATCAAAAAAAAAAAAAAAAAAAAATTAACTGGGACCTGGCTAGCACTGTGAAAGCTCTGACACCCAGCATTCCTTCAGCTAGGCCCTGTATCCTAAAGGTTCCACAGCTTCCTGAAATAGCTGTGAAGCAAGTGTTCAGACACTTGACCTATGGGGTACATTTCACATCTAGACTATAACTGCCTTTCTCCACCATGTGTGGGGCAGGGCCCCTCTAGACTGGTAAGGAGTATCCTAGTATCCTGTGTCTTCTACTCAGGACTGGGTTTTTTTGGGGGGTGGGGGGCAGACAGTACATTGCTGGCCATTGGTAAGGAATGCTAGGGTAGAACCAGAGACTATTATAGTGGCTAGCAGGCTTAAAATGACATATTCTGTGTCCTATCCCCTTTCTGTTCCCTCCCCGCTAGTTTAGCTGAGTTCTTTGCCTCTGAGCTGCACTTCTAGCCCTGGACCAGCTCTCAGCCTCCCTGTGAAAGCCGGAGGGAGCTTCAGGCCAGTGTGTACTGAAGTCTGTTGCACTCTCCTGACTTTCTGGGTCCACTCTTCTGGGCAGCCCTGCCACCAACCTGCTGCTCCCTACAGTCCCAGTCCATATCATTGGGTGCAGGGCCTTGTTCATGCATTCAGTGTCCCCTAACAGCACGCTGTGGCAGATCCAGCGCTACTTCAGGCGCTGAGTATTGAAGGCAGCAGGGTCTGCTCCCCGGATCATGCCCATCTCTGAACCACCTTCCTTCCCACAATGTGCAGCAAGTGCGAAGGGTCCTGTTTTCGAGAGACTGACCTCCATCGTTTTTTTAGAGGCTGTCATACTTAACACTGGTCTGCTAGTGCTCGAGGAAAGAGTTTTACACTGTTGGCTATTTTACCTTTCTGAAGCTCACCTTTGCAGGAGTCAATCGTCAAACTACATGCTTAGATTGTGAAGGTAACAGCAGTGCATGTGTGTGTGTGTGTGTGTGTGTGTGTGTGTGTGTGTGTGTGTGTGTAACATTGCTTAGAATTTCAGCACTTAAACACAAGCTGACTCTGTAGAATGTAAAACCCAAAGTAGAAGTTGTCCATAACCAGTATGGTGCATGCAGTGAACGTGACGCCATGACTACACATGCCTACTCTCTGATCTGTGAATAGAGGCTTAGTGGCATTGTCTGTGGTGGGCAGATCTGTACCTGGTGTTCAGACATGTCCTTCCACCCTTCCCAAGAAACCCATTATATAGAGCCAGTTCACCATGGCAGGCCTATGTGCTCCCTGGAACTCCCATGCTCTGCCAGCCTCAGTACCTTGCACCATAAGCATTCTAAACCAGTTCCTGCCAATGAGATCTAGTTTAGGCTTCATGGCATTGTGTGTTTGTTTCACCTTCGGGTGGGAGAAGCATATCATCCCACCTTCATGCTGCTGGTGTTAAGTTAGAACTTGACATCCTGGCTGGGAAGCATCCTGTAGACTTAACAGCCATTTCTGACCCTCTTCTTTTATCAAGGAAGTGGAAGAGTCCAGTGATCTTGAGGCCCAGTTAGCAGGAGTGCATGTTTGGGTGAGGCCTCTCACCTCATCTTTCCTAGACCCCTTGGGCCACCCAGAACTCTGAGCAACTGAGTTAATTAATGATCAGAGATTCCATTTTCTTTGGATTAATTTTTCCCTCTTCCTGTTTTCTGTAAAAATTGTGTTCCTGAGACTTTATGTCTGAGCCTTTGGTGTTATTCCTGCCCCCTGCCCCCTGCCCGCTGTCTGCCCCCTGTTCCCTTCCCTGGGTGGAGGGCTGTATCGTCATCCAGTTCCCTTGTCTTCCTGGAGCCTCCAGCTGGGCTCGTAGCCCTTGTTTCCACTGCTTGTGTCGAATCACATTTGGAGCACATTAGAAACCTGGCATGCTGTGCTGGCACCTATAAGATGGGTGCCAGCTCTAAGCTAGGGGTCCAGACAGCATGCTAAGCCCACGAGAGAGGAGACTACAGCATGACAACAGAGACACACATTCAGGCTACTTCAAATGATGCGGCAGGAGCTGGAGTGAGGCTCTGGCTCTGCAGAGCAGGAACAGATGGTGGGAGCTAGGGGAGCAGGCTCTGGGCTGCTGGGAAAGGGCATGGTCTTGTGTCTTTCCTCTACAAACCTGAGAGAGGAAACACTGAGGCTTGGAGCAATGAGATCTGTGAGCAGGTGGGTAAAGCAAGAAAAGGCAGAGGTCAGTGTGTGTGTCCAACTGCAGTGGATGGAAAGGAGGTATTCTGAGGAGCTGGGATAGCAGGAGCTGAGGGGGCAGAGAATGACAAAAGGAACAATAGTGGTCAACCTTGCCACATACCTGAGGCCTTCCTTGTTATGCTGGTACTTGCTGGGAGTATAACTTGAAGTCTTGGTCCTTGTCTTCTTGACTTTGCCATATTAGGTTTCAGCTACTGCCAGGCCTCCCTCCCAGTAGAGGGGAAGCGCTGCCAAGGCTCCACCCACAGTACAGATTGTCTTCAGAATAGGTGTTGATGGCTTCTTCTCCAGGCTGGCTGTGCGGGATATGCCAAACTCATGGCTACCTCAGGGCCATGGGCCAAAAGCCACCTTGTCTCTTGCTTCCTGGGCCAGAGAACCTCCTCCATGGGCAGCCAAGGAGGCTGTGCTGTGCCTCTGGAAGGGGGGTGGTATGAGGCCATTCAGTACTGCCATCTTGGGACCTGTCCTGGGCTCCTTAGTGTTGCCTGAGGAGCAGGGCTGGGTGTTGAGGTGTCGGACTTCTCAAACAGGTGCTGTGCATAAACACTTGGCACACCTGCAGCAGCCCTAGAGAAAGATGTTGGGGAGCCTGTAGGCTGAGGTACTGTGCTACTGGTGGAACATGTGTGTCACTTGGCCAAGCCTTTTCTTGGCTGTTTGACTAGCAGTAGTGTTGTTTCCTCCCCTCTGTGACCTGCTTTCTTTTGTACCTACACCTTCCCTGGTGTCACTTTTGTCATACTCACTAGGTAGAAGCCAGAGTCCAGCTTGGAACTCTTCCTCTCTGTTGCAAGCCAGCCGGGACCACCCATGTCTTGAGGCAGGAGCTTATGTGGTCATAGCCAGTAGGAGTCAAGCCAGAGCCAGTACTGGGCCCTGTATCTCTCATTACTGGGTTCATTACCCTTCAAGCTGGGTTGATACCCAGCTGTCCCTGTCAGCTCATTGAGGTGTTTCTATCATTTGTGATAGACCAGTGCATGAAGAGACCTTAAAACCACAATGACTTTCTCTTTCTTTTTCTTAACTGTAGGAAAAACTGAGGAGTCCTTGGAGAGCGCAGAGGCCTTCCGGGTTGTAGAACAAGGCATCCAGAAGCCCGTGGCAGATTCCTCAACCTCTGCTTACATCCCCAGCAAGCCCCTGGTGTCCACACCTCCCTTGTGGGATGGGAAGAAGAGGGGTGACCCCCTAGGGGAGCCGGTGGCTTTTCCCCAGGGACTGCCAGCGGACGCTGAGGAGCAGCGCCAGTTTCTCACAGAGCAATGCATCTCTTCCTTCTGCCTGTGCTTGAGCCGCTTCCCTCAGCACTACAAGAGTCTCTACCGCCTAGCCTTTCTGTACACCTACAGCAAGACTCACCGGGTGAGGAGGGCCCTGAAAGGGTGGGAGTGCATGGCTGCCTCAGCCAGACAGATGTCCTGGGAGGCTGCAGAACAAGACAGACTGGAGCTTTGGGATCAGGGCTTGGCTAACTCACCCAGGAAGGGTGTGAAGAGCTCCAGAGCCCTAGCTGGTCCACAGTGTGGACTGTGTGTCCTGGAATATAGGCCTCCTTGCCGTCAGCTTGCCCTGGGCTTGCCTCATGGGTGCAGCTGCCAGAACCATCTTTGCAGTCCCTGCCTTGTAGATGCTGAGTGTTGATAGCCTCTCCCAGCTCTTTTGGAAAGCGGTGGCTGTGCCCTAAGCTTCAGCACTTCCTAGGGCTTTCCAATCAGACCCTTTTTTCTGGCTGTTAGCATTGGTGGGAAGACCAGAGTGACTTTCTTTTCCTTCAGTCATTCCTTCTTCAAGAGGTGGCAGGGAAAGAGTTCCCTGCCCCTGGTGCACATTCCTACAGAGCTATACTCTAAGGGGGTGGCTAGTTAAAAGTACACACATGAGCAAGCAAAGCAGCCCAGTTGTGAGCAGCATTCCAGAGAAAGTAGCAGGGTGCACAGAGCCGGATGCTGCTGTGACAGTGTGGGGCAACACATAAGGCTTGAGGGAGGAAAGACAGACAGACAGCGCCAGCAGCCCAGGAGAGTGCCGTGTGGGAGGGCCAGGGAGAGCTAGAGTGACCAGGTGAGCAGGGCAGCATATAAGGTCTCGCTGTGGGACCATCCCAGTTCAGTCAAGGTCTCTTCCCAGAGGCCTCTTGCTGCCTCCCTTCTGAGCTCCACTACATTCTTTGTGGAGTTTTGAAGAACCAAGTAGGGTAGTTGGCCAGAGAAATGGAGCCTGACTTGGTACTAGTTACTTCACAGAACTGTGGGGACTAGGTGCCAGGAGCCTTGTCTCTGCAGTGACCAATTTTGGCCAGTTTTCTGAGAGCACAGCAGGTAAAGTTAGACTCAGAAGAGTAGGGGAGGAGAAGCTCGCATCCTTAGTCTCTAATGTGTGTATTGGCGAGCATCAGTAAACTGGCTTGCCTAGCTGCCCGAGGCCATCTGCTGCCTGTTACAGATGCTGACCCTACCCTGAGAAGCTGGTCTCACTCACTAGCAGGCCTGCATCTGGCAGTGAACCTCACCTCTGTGCACCAGGCTTTTTTGTACCCAGGGACTGGGTGGTGTTAAATCCCAACCAGTGCGTATCTTCAGTGCTGAAGACTTGAGCTGAACATCTTCACTGCTCTGTTCCTTCTTGGAACCCTTCCTCTTTGAGGAGCAGTAGTGCTCTGGTTAGGAGCCTCTCAAGTCACAGTGAGGACATTGACATTCCCCACAGAGCTGGCCAGCCCTGCCAGCCATGCTCAGCTCAGACAGTTGGGTTGTAGTGTGCTTCCCCAGCAAAGGCTGAAATGGCATGTGGGGTGCGGGAGGGCTAGTATGGATCATCACCTGTGGGAGGGAGGAAGAAGAGGGTGCAGGCTCGTGTAGGAGGACAGTCTGGGTGGCTGTACTGCCCCACCAAGCTTCTGTGTCCTGCTATAGGACTTTTTTCAGTCCCGAGGGGGCACCAGGCATAGTGTATGCTGGTTAAAGATGTCACCTTTGTTGGATGAGAGTTGTCAAAGTCATATTTATGTCAGAATTAAGGAAAATACAAGCAGACTGGGGTGATGCACACCTACTATCCCAGCAATTAAGAGGTGGAGGCAAGAGGATTACAAAATTGAGGTGATCCTTAGTAACAGAGAGTTTGAGTTTGAGGCCAGCTAGGTTTCAAGATGCCAAAGAGAAGGGAAAAGATGAGGGGAGGAAAGAAGATGTGGAGGGAGGAGTGGGATGGGGGAGGGGGGGACACAGAGAAAACCCTCATTCCATACCCTGAAACAAATTCTCTGGCCTGATACTACTTCTGGCTCTTGTATAAAATGTTTTGGTTTGGTTTGGTTTGGTTTGGTTTTTTAAAAAGATTTATTATGTATACATTATTCTGCCTGCATGTATGCCTGCAGGCCAGAAGAGGGTGCCAGATCTCATTACAGATGGCTGTGAGCCACCATGTGGATGCTGGTGAATTGAACTCAGGACCTCTAGAAGAGCAGCCAGTATTCTTAACCTCTGAGCCATCTCTACAGCCCTCTTGTATACCATGTTAATGTGGGAGCATCTGGAGCATCGAGTACTTAAGTTGTAAGCCTTGTTATTTTGCATCTGGAGACCTCTGCTCACATTTACCGGGTCTGAGTGAGGAACCAAGTGTTGGCCAGGAACTAGCCCAGTGGTTTCACCCAGGACCTAGTTACTCCACTGCCCTCCACTGTACAGTGTGACCCCCTATGTGTAATGTTTTTTCCCTTGTCCTCTTCCCAGGGAATGTTCCCCAGGTCACTTTGGTCATTCTGTGGTCCATGCAGTAGATAGGCCTAGTCAACCCAGCCATATCCATTAGTGTCTGCTGGCTCTTCTCTTAGCCCAAGCCCTTGATTTGTCTGTGGGGATGGAATGCTGGCCATGATTCTGAGAGAGATTCCTCTGGATGGATGCTCTCTTCTCAATGTTAGACCTCCTGTGGAGACAGTACTGTAGAATGCTATGTCGTGTGTTTCCAGAACATACCAGGTATGCTCTGGACCCCAGCTGTGTCCCTGGGCTGCCTCTAACTATTGGGGGAGCTCTTGTGGGCTTCAACAGGCCTTTGTTGAACACCAGCTGCCATCTACACCTTGAATGACAGTTTAGCACCAGACTCTATTGAGTATGTGAGTTAAGACCTTCCTGCTGCTCAGGGCAAATCCCTCCCTGTTCCAGGGGTGAGTCTTGGGTGTCAACTCTGCTGGTAGCTGCTTCTTAGATGTTGGAACACAACTCAGTTGTATTTGACTAATTCAGAAACATTAACTGGCAAGCAGTGACCTCTTTCCACACATAGCTGTTTGGTAACAAACACTTCCCAATGTGTGTATTTGACAGCAGCGCATTTTGTTTTAAAACAGGCCTATAAGCTTAGCAGTGGCATTTTCCTGTTGCTGTTTTTTAAGGCTCAGTGGCCAACTGGAGTGTCAAGTGTCTGTCTACTCTGGGATCCAACAGGCAGAGCTGCCCAGGGCTGGACAGTTAACTGCTGCTGAGCCTTAGGTCTTTCCCATGTCCCTCCAGGTGAAACCATTGCCTCTATGTGTGTTCTGAAGCAAGACCCCTCCTAGGGGCAGCCCCAGGCTCTGTGGCTAGGCGCTCTTGAAGGCTCAGGACTGTTTTGTTGGGTGAGACTGGTGGTGATACACATATCAAATTGTGATCGCAGGGGTGAGTGGGTGGGTGGGCAAACAGCCCCTCTTTCCCATTAGCCAGACCCATCTCCTCTGTCTCTCCATCTCTGTCGCCTTTTGAGGACTGTGCCTGGAACAGTTGCCAAAGGCTAGGTCTTCTCCTGGGGAATCTCTGATGCCTGTGTGTGGCTGCCCTCCATGCTGTATCAGGATAATCTTATCATTTGGGCTCCTGTCCTCACCGGTAGGGGTCTGGGTAAAAGATGAGATAATGATCACCCTTGCCCTGTTGTCCTGGAGCCGAGGTTCTCCAGTTTTTGCTGTGACTATTAGAAGCAGTCCAGTGCAGAGAGCCAAGCAGCCAAATAAAAAGGAAGTTGGTGATATACATTCCCAGTTTCAATAATATAGTAATAAAATCTGTAGTCCTAGAACTGGGTATTCATATATTCCTCAACCTCTGTTCCATTCCTGTGCCCCACAGGCAAAATGCTGCTTTGCCTAGTATTATCAAAACCATGTCTTGTGCCACTACATTCAGTAGGGTCTTAGCAGGCTTTACCTTGTGTGATTTATAGAATATTGTCTTAAGTTAGGGTTTATTTCAGCTTACAACTCTGAGATCACAGTTCATCATTGAGGGAGGCTGGGGCAGGAACTGGAGACAGGAATTGAAGCAGAGACCATGGAGGAGTTCTGCATACCAATGTGTTCAGTATGTTCCTCATGGCTTGCTCAGCTTACCTTTTCTTTCCTTTTTGTTTTTTGTTTTTTGGGGGTTTTTTTGTTTTTGTTGTTGTTGTTTTGTGTTTTTTGTTTTTTGTTTGTTTGTTTGTTTTTTTCAAGACAAGGTTTCTCTCTGTATTGCTTTGGAGGCTGTCCTGGAACTTGCTCTGTAGACCAGGCTGGCCTTGAACTCACAGCAATCCACCTGCCTCCCAAGTGTTGGGATTAAAGCCATGCACCACCAGCTCTGGCCCTCAGCTTTTTACCACTCAGAACCACCTGCCCTAGAGGTGGCACCACCCACAATGGGCTGGGTCCTCCCATGTCAATCATTAATAATATCCCTTGCCTACAGGCAGTCTGATGGTGGCATTTTCTCAATTGAGGTTCCTCTTCGCAACTAACTAGCTTTTATAAGTTGCAAAAAAAAAAAAAAAAAAAAAACAACTGGCCGGACTTGGCTTTCAACATGTAAATCTTTGGGGTTGAGTTTGTGCTGGAGAACAGAATGTTATGGCCTGAAACGTATTAGTTAAGTAGCCTGTAGCTGAGGCTAGCCTCAAACTTGTGGCTAACCTTCTGCCTCAGTCTCCCTAGCACTTAGAGTACAGTGCTCCTTTCTCAACTTGGGAGTCTTGGTTATGCATTCAGTTTGTCTACCTTTGGGTTTGAAGAGTCTTTTTGAGCCTTTGGGGGCCAGAGGCAGTGAGACAGACTGCCCTATAAAGGTTGCTGTTTGCCTGGTTCTCACTCCCATAAAGGGATATAGATGCAGGAGTCTGAAGGGGTTTGAACACTTGCCTGCATCAAGTGTTACAAATGAGATTCTTTAAGCTTGGAAAGTAGAATGGCCTCCCTCATTGTCCCATGGCCCATAGAGTAGCAGAATTGGTTGTGTTTTAGTATGTTCCTCTGGTGTGTTTTCTGTGTATCTGGATGGGTTCACCATCTGTCTACTGAGCAGTTACCATGTGGTAGGCCCTCTTGAGGAGCTAGGACCAAAAGAAAGCTCCCAAGTGTGCCCATTGGTTATCAGAGAGCAGGAAACACTTCTGTTGGCAGCTAGTGCTGGCTCTGGGAGGAAAGAGACTTCGGAAGGGAACAGAAGGGATGGTGCGGCATGGCTGTTTAGACAGAGTGGTCAGAGAAAGCCTTTCTGACCACAGTTGTGAAGCAACAGTGGAGCCCTGAGTGGGAGGCTTCCAGGTGGTTGTTGATAGGGCTGTGCACCCATCTTGAGATCAGATCAGGCCTGGTGGAAAGTTGTGGACAAGGGGTGGGTGTAGGGGGAGAGGAGGTGATCACAGGCTCACCAGGCCCAGTTAGACCATAGAAGTTGCAAGGACACTGTTGCAGTGAGGTTAAAGCCATTGCGATGTGGGAGGTTGGGGGTTTGGGCATTGTGTGGCCTTAGGATGTGAGAGACACTGGACTATGGTTAGACAGGAAGTAGCAGTTGCACTTTGGAAACCTAGTAGGATCCAAGCAACATTCCCTGAAGAGCTTGCATGGAGAGTAGAATAACCCCACATGGGGAGGGAGGAGTAACACAGTGCCATCCATGTTGTTCCCCAGAGGCTGATGACCTCTCACAGCTGTGGCCGCTGAGGGGCCATGTTTGGTGACCCCATGGGGCAGAGTCAGGAATTTTTCTTCTTGAGTACTTTTTTCATTGAGTAATATCCCCAAGAGTAATGGGAGAATTGCCTTTTCTTTTCCATTCCCGGAGAGAGGTTCTTGCTAGGGAGCCAGGGTTGCCTTGAACTCATGATGCTCTTGCCTCCACCTTCAGAGTTTGGGGATGGCCACTTGTGCTGCAGCATCTTTAGATCTGTTTTGGTTTTGTTGTTGTTGTTGTTTTTACACATAACACATATTGCTTTGATTCTGCTTTTTTAAAATTTGCTTCCCATGCACCCAAATTCTTAATTGTAACAACATTAATGGACATGCTACATTTTTCTGGGTGAATGGGCCAGGCCACACTTTATTTCACCAGCTCCATGTTAGGCTTTTTCTAAACATGGAGATGTTTGTCATGATGTTTTATTGTTAAAAAGGTCAAAATTGATTTTAAGTCTGCTGGGTCCAGGATTTGGAAGCATTCATATCTTCCCTCCCATGAGGTTCTGGGTCTCCAGTGTACATTAGCTAAGCACTCCCATGAGCTTGGGTATGTTTTATGCCCAGCCATTGGTCTAGTTCACACTCTTTGTCAACCTGCAAACAGCTGGGGAGTATGCTTCCAATAGGGAGGGCCAAGTCTGAAAGGCTGGTCTGTGATATGAGTTCGGTTCGGCAGCCAGGGTCCTCCACATTCTTTGCAGGCTCTGTGAAACTTCTCTTGCTTGCCCTCTATGAGTCAGGAAGGCATGTGGGTCCCCTCCCTCAGCCACAGAGGCCTGCATCAGCTCCTCCCCCACCCTGGCACCAGCACGGTTCTCACCGAGGTTTCCTTAAGGAAGTCTCAGCTACTGTATTGTGAAGATGCTTCTTGAGGCAGTGCTCTGTCTCCTCCACACCTCAGACTGCTGCTACTCATGCAGGTCACCCCCACACTGCTAACAAGTCCATCGAGGGCAACAGGGGCCACTTTGTGTCGCAGCACTTTCCCAAACTTGTGCAGCACAGACCGGGTCCATGTTCTGAGTCTCCTGGGGTTACCCACCTCTGGGAGAGGTTGCACAGCCTGTGTGTGCTCAGGGCACATCTCTGTTTCACCGGTGGCCACACCTAGCTCTTGTGCTAACCAAGCTGGGCTTCAGCTCCCTGGTTAACTGGACTCTTGCCAGAGTGCATCTCTCAGCCCTTTAAACAGTCAAGTTCAAGCCATTGCCCTGGCGCCACCCACTTTGACTTCAGATGAGGTCAAACGTGGGTATCCTTTGTGCCCAGCTTCCAGGGCCAGGTGGATCACTGGAGGTACTAGAAGTACAGATGGGGGTTTGGTGTGTACCTCAGGATTAGAACTCAAGCCTTGCATGCCCAAGATCCTGGGTTTCATCCCCAGCCGTGCAAAAATAAGTAAAGTTACAGATTGATTAAAAAAACAAAACCAATAATGGCAGTACATTCCTGTAATCACAGGAGTTGAGGGGGTAAAGACAAGAGGATCAAGAATTCAGGCCAGCCTGGGTAACTTGAGGTAGTCTCTCAAAATTAAAAAAAAAAAGGAATGACTTGGGATATAGTTCAGGGTAGAGTGCTTATCTACTATGGGCAAACCCTGTGTTTGACCCCAGCACTGCACAAGAACAAAGCTCTCCCAAACCCCACAAGTGGTCTCCTATTCCATGCTCAGTGTCTTCCTCTGTGAATTTCTATCCCTCTACCTCTCAGGATTCCTATATGGGTTCCCATTGCCAAGAGAGCCTGGGCCTAAGCAAAGCCCAGGCCTCTACGGCAACTCTACTACAGCTTATATTAAGTAAGGATGTATGATAAATGAGTAGGGTCTGCCTTTAGGGCTAGTAGGGGTCCCCAATAATATGTGGACACTGAGTCTACATGGCAGTTTTGCAGGGTTGGGCAAGGTAAGTGTTCCGTCTATGCCCACTGCCTTATGTAGTCTGAGGCAGCTATAGTGAACGAACCAAAAAAAAAAAAAAAAAAAAAAAAATCCCTTCCAAAAATGCATCCCACAACCCAGTGCTCAGAGCTCTCCTCCAGAGCCTCCTGGAGTGAGCTGTAGGATCACTGTCCACTGAGCTGCTGTTGGCCACAGTTTTTGCCAGTGCAGCCGTGAAGAAGGGACCACCTGCCTTCCCATGGGCACCCTGAGCAGCCCACACACTCACTTCCAACCTACTTCTTGTTTCTCCAGAACCTCCAGTGGGCCCGTGATGTGTTGCTAGGCAGCAGTATCCCATGGCAACAACTGCAGCACATGCCGGCACAGGGGCTCTTCTGCGAGAGGAACAAGACCAATTTCTTCAACGTGAGTACTTTGCCTTGTTGATTTCTGAGGCTGCTTGCTGCCACTGCTGTGTGAATCAACCCCCCCCCACCGGTCGGGTGTTTGCAGAGCCTCAGGTGTGTGGCACCCTCAGAGTGCAGACAGGGGGATACAGACAAGAGAATTCAGAACTGATATGGGGCTGTAATGAACTGAGTGACTTCTAACAAGTCACTACTCCCTCTGGGCACTAGGGAGAGACATGGATGCGTTCTATGTGTCTTCTAGAGGCCCAGATTCAGGGGCTATATGGGCAATAGAGAGAGACGACTTGGAGCTTATAGCTCTGGAGCAGGTCCACCTCCCCGCATGTGTTCTTGGGCACCGAGAAGATTCTCGATAAGGCTAACTCTATTGCTTGAAAATAAGTTTTCCCAAGTCTGGGCCTTCAGTGCCCTTCCAGCTAGCCTGCCATCCCATGTAAGGGAGAGCGATGTTTGATAGGTGGGGCTTCACCCACCTTCCAGGGCTGCCTCCTAACAGCATCTATCTGCCTTCTTCAACCCCTGCCAACCCAGCCTCCCCATGTGTACTCTGCCCCACCCAGCGACAGTGGGCCATCTCTCCTCTCTATCTCTAGTCTAGGTCTTCCCCATCCTTTGCACCATTCCAGCATGGCTGGCTCCCAGCTAGGTGGCCTTGGCATGTCACACGACCCCTCTTAGCTTTGGTTTCTTCTATATTTCCCCTGTTTGCTTGATGCTCAGAGAGAGATTCAAGGGCAGGGTTTGACAGGCAGGAGGGTTGTGGCAGAGGCAGATCTTTAAGGTACAAGGCTGCCAGGGCCCTCATTGAGAGCTAGTCAAGTGGTGAGTGTTCAGTGCCATGGCTCATCCTTTCTCCCAGGCTGTAACTTGTGGGTGAGAAGTCACTCGTCTAGAACCCTGTTACCTGCCCATTCTCACTGCTATGTTGTCATTTATAGGCAGGTACTAGGTGTTACTGGTAATCAAACTACCTGGCACTACAGGATTTGCTGTGAAAAGCGGCACCTACACATCCCTTTGCCCAGACCATAGCCCTGCTCCACAGCAGGAGCAGTTCTTTGTCCCAAGAGTGCTTCCTTCAGAAGAGCTTTTATAAGCCAGTATATGTATCTACACACGGAGAACAGAAACATACACAATTCTGCCCTTAGTTTTTGGTTTTTTTCCCTAATAGCATCTCTTAGAGAGTGTTTTAAAATGTTTGTTTTATTGTTTATTGCAGTGCAGGGAATCAAAACCAGGGCTTTGCTCAGCCTAAGTTAGGGCTATATCAGTGATCTCTATCCCCTGCCTGAGAAAGAGTCTTGCATATAGCCAAGGCTGGCCTCAGACTTGCAGTCCTGCTACCTCAGCTGACCTCTGAGGGCTGGAATTCCAGGCATGCTGTTGTATCCAGCTCACCTCTTTTGGTTGGTTTGTTTGCCTGTTTTCTTGGGTCAGGACCTCTAGCTTAGGCTGGCCTCAGACTCACTGAGTAGTCAGGGATGAGGTTCAGATGCTCCTGCCTCCTCCTCCCCAATGCTGGGATTCTAGGCAGTCATCTCACTCCTGCCTTTACCATTCTTTCTATAGCTGCACAGTACTCAGGAGGGTGACCATCCTCACCCACTGGCGGATGCTTAGATTGTTCCCCATCTGCTGTTACTACAACAGCACTTCAGATATTTATCACTGTACATTTGTGGGAGCCCATTTATAAGAAAAGGCTTAGCAGTAGAATTCCAGCCTGGGTTAAAATGCTTGTGATACTTCTAAAGTATTGGTAGATATCACTCCAAGATCTGCCCTGCACCCTACCTTTGCACACATACTTTTTTTCTCAAGACTTCATCAGATCACCAGGACTGTTAATATTTACTTTATGGTTTTGAGGCTTTTTGTGTGTTGATGTGTGTACTATAGTGTGTAACACCGTGACTTATAAATATAGCTCAGAGGCCAGGACTGTGGAATCCATTCTTTACTCCCTCCTCTGTCTTGGGTTCTGGGGATCAAGCTCAGGTTGTTAGGCTTGCACAGCACGTGCTTCTGTCTTTGGAGCCATCTTGATGGCTCTAATTTGGGGATCAGGGGATCGGGGGACGGCGACACACTACTCTATACCTGCTGCCACTGTCCTTGATGGTTGTCCCAGGGTCCTGACACCTCCTAGCATTAGGGTCTCCACTGCAAGTGAGGCTGCACCTTCCTTCACCAATGGCCTTTCCTGGCCTCTCTCAGCACCAAGCTTCATCTGCTTTCCATGACCCCTTAACCCTACAGATCTCATGCTACAAAAACTGGTAACACTGAGTTTAGCAGCCAGCTTTGAAATGTAGCTGACCCCCCTCTGGACTGCCACTACTGTGTGCTGACCCTGGGGATATGTTTTCCAGCAGCTGTTACCACAGTGATGCTGGTCTCTTTCTAATCACATGTGGTTTTTCAGCCTCAGCTGACCAACCCTGATTTTTTCAGTAAAACAAGAGAGAGAACCAATTGTCCCCTGACCTCAACATATGTTTCGTGGCATATGCACGCCTGTGCTCTCACACATGCATGTACCTACTCCCATAACCATAGTTTTAATTGGGGCAGGGGGCTGGGTGTCTCAGTTCATGAAGCTCAGGTAGGAACAGATCAGAGTTCCTAGGTTGGAGCTTCTGCAGCGAGAGGCTGATGCCCAGCGGAAGGCCCTTGTTTCCCAGTCTTCTATACTGGCAGACAGTTTCGTCTGTGTCCAAACAGAGGTAAAGTGCTTGGGCACTCCTGGCCAGGCCCAGCTTGGGCCTGATGTACTTTCTTCTGCAGGATCTGGAGGAACTGACAGAAAGCACGTAGCCATGGATTCAGGGATAAGAGACAGGCCGAGGCTGGGCCTGCAGGTGTGTGAAAGGGCCCCTACTTAACTAGTGCCAGGCTAGGGGTATTGCAGAGTGGAGCAAGGAGCAGGGCTGTCCTTACTGGAAAGGGGACCAGGAAGGCACATGCTACGTCAGATTGACAGGTGGTTCTGGGTAGCTTGCCCACTCCACTGGAGTTACGGGCTTGTTTCTGGGTATCCAGAAGGTTCCTGCACTTTCTGTGCAAGCATGTTCACCTCTGGGCGGGCAGGCTGGCAGGCTGGCAGGCAGGCAGGCAGGCAGGCAGGCCTGCGTGGGCTGAAACCAGGCTGTTTTGTCCAGGGTGAGCATCTCTCCCTATCTTGTAGTTGATTCTGAAGTGTTCCCATAGTAACAGAGCCAGAGATGGCTCTTTCATCTTCCCCAAAAATGTTTATTTTAGCAGACTGGGTTTTTTCCTGTTTTAACCCAGTTTCTAGCCTTTCTGAAAGAAGCAACGGGTACTGCATTGAGAAGAACTTAGATTTGGGGCACAGGTAGGCTCGGTTCTTGGCCATTCTACCCCTTTGGCCTCACACAAAGCCCAAGACTTCCCTGGAGCAGGATGGTCCCTCAGGTGGATTCATGAGTGTCCCTAGCACATAGAACACACACAGCTCATCCTTGTGACTACAGATGGACCAACATGGCCCCCAGAGGTCCTCCACTGATCCCAGCAGACAGAGCTGGTTTTAGAAGGGACCAGATTGAAGTAGGGGGCAGTGGCCACCCTGATTCCCATGTGGCTGAGGTCTTCCAGAAGCATAAGGCCTACCTTGGCTCTAGGATAGCAGACTAAAACATACTTGTAGCTGGCCCATGTGCTATATCATCCCTTGCTGTGTGGCCTAGGCTGAGGGTTGGTACCTGTGGCTGCAGCTCTCACTCACGGCCGTATATGTTCCACTCTGCCTTGAGCTACATCTTGTCTATCCTGCCCCATTCTCTGCAGAGGTATGTTTTCCTCCATTTTAAAGCCTGCTGCTTTGCTGCAGCCACCTCACCTGGGCAAGTCTCTAGGACAGATGCCCAAAGGCCAGAGAGTGATCCTTGTGTCCTTGTGTACCTAGTGCTATCTATGATACACTGCCAGACAGACTCTTTCCACAGAGTGTCGCTGCCCTTCCTAGCCATCTTTCATAGATGACTTTCATTTGGGCCTATCGATAGGTGTGGTGAGGAACGTAGATTGTTTTGTTCTGTGTGCAGGTGACTGGGGAAGCCTGAGCCCCTTCCCACGCCTGAGGCTGGTTCTTTTTGTCTGCCCAGGCTCTGGGCTTGTTCACTCTTACTAGACGGCCACCACAGAGGCCCAGGTGGGTCTTTTGTCCCGTCTCTGTGGCTGAAACCAATAGAAGGGATGGGCATTGTGAGCCATCTTTGTTTTTCAGTATCTGTTTTCCCTCCCTCTAGAGCCTAGTGCCTCCAAGGGCCCTGATGTGGTTAAGGGGGAAGAAGAGCCTCTGCCAGTGGGGCCAACTGAAGGACTAGCCATCTGCCAGAGATGGAGACTGAGAAAGGTCCTCTAAAGATCCCCAACTGAGCATTCTCGGCAGGGATGACTTCTGCTTGCCCTACTCAAACTACCTGCTTGTTTGTTCCGAGGCCTCGGCGGAGTCTTCTTCCCCTACCCAGTGAATAGATACGCACTTTCCAGGCTGCTATTCAGGCAGTGCTCGCCTTCCATAGAGCCACTGGATACCAGTGGAGCCAGGCAGGGAACAGTTGATGGAACTGGGCAAGCCTAAAAGAGCATCACTGTCAGACTTGTAGCGTCTGCCCCTGGCTCGGTGCCTAGTGACTGTGTGTGATCTCATAGCTCCCCCATCTTTTGAGAAGTACTTATTCCTCTGGCTTCAAAGAGGCACCATGCTTGATGGGGCCATGGATCATCCTTATCCCCGACACCAGCCCCAAGTTAAGGCTTGTTTGGGTAGATATCAGTGAAGCTCAGTGTCAGCAAGCCCTGTGAGCCTCAGCAGGGAGATGGCCAGAGCCAGGGAATGTCAGTATAGCAACTGCCTGGTTTGCAATAGTCTATAGCTTTCTTAGGTCAATCCCATAGCATCATTTTCCCACCCGGAAACAACTGTGACTGATACTTAACACCTTCTTGTCACTGTGTCCACACTCAAGGAGCATGATAACCCACTGTAAACATGCCATGTGCCAGATTCCAAGCCTTCCACATAGCCAGCCAGGGTTCAAATCACTAGTGAAACTATGTAAGTCCCTGTTTCCAGGGATGCAGATAGGTAATGTGACTTGACCCAGGTCTCATGGCTGGTCTGTCCAGGAGGAGAGCTGTGAGCCTTGGTGTGTCTAACACTAGAGACCGTGATTAGAGAGGTTGGTAGCCTCACTAAGGGGAAGAAAGCCAGTGATTTGCTTGTACTTCACTGGACTTGGCCCAGCTGCTCCAAGCAGGAGTGCTACCTCTGGGGGGTAAATAGGGTGGCAACAGGCAGAAGGACATAAAACATCTGGCCCTCCCCTAGGGAGTGAGGTTAGTTAGGGGACCATTGGTAGGCCATAGTGTTGAGCTGGACTGTATTTGACTGTGAGCTGTATCGGGTCTTTGTGGTAGCATTTTCTTCCAGAAGAAGAAAGAGAGGAGGCTGTTCCTGACTGACTGCTACACTGCAGCATTTGCACCTGGCCCAGACTGCCTCTCTGGGACTTAGTAGGGAGGGCTCCATGGAGGCTTTACTTGGGGTGTTCCCTTTGGTGAGGCTTTATGTACCGGTGTTATCCTCATGCAGGGATTGGGCTAACCCTTTGTAAACTTGATATCTGCTGCCGGGAAATGGTGATGATGCCTATGAGAACAGACACCCTTTCCTCTCCTCTGCCCACGGGACTTATCAGAGGCCTGGCCTCTCTCCCCTTGGACCATAGAGTTCAGGGCTCTTATTTTTGGTCTGCCATAGGCCACTCTCCAGTTGGCCTAGCTGCACTGGGTGCCAACAAAGGAGTGCTTCCTGAATACAAGGTGAAGTGGAACAGATTGGCCCTGGGTACCACTTGCCACCCCTTGGTTCTTCTGTTCACAACAGCTCATGGTCTCATGACAGCCACCTGCCTTAGACCGGGAAACTGCAGCAGTACCTAAGCTGGGCTTTGGGTTTTCCGAACAAAGTCCATACATAGGTGGTTCCAGAGACAGACTGATAGGACGTGAGTCAGGGGGACAAAGACAGAGAATATAGGAAAGCAAAGGATGGGCTCTAGGACTCATCAGGCTTGCTCCAGTGGACAGATATCAGGGTACCACTGAGGAGTCAGCAGTGGTCCTCAGGAAACGTGCCCTGTGAGGCCAGGTTAGGAGAATGCTGTCTGTTTTACCAACCCAGAGTACCTCATCTAAAACAAGAGTCTCTGGTCTCCAAAGACATTGTCTGACATTGATTGTTGCTTTTTCTCTTTCTCTATGACATGTTGTCACTGAAAGCAGCATGGTGAGAAAACTGGCCAGCTTCTCAGTGCTTGGTGGCTGTCACTCTAATAGGTCACCTGGCTTGATTCAGCTGCTTCTTCCTCATGCGTATGGTGCAAAGGTGTACAGCGGGAACTTACTGCTGCTGGGGAAAAAGGAAGCCAGTCACATCGTAGTGGGAATCAGAGGACAGAAAAGCAGGGGAAAGTTTCAATTGAGGAAATGTGAGTTTCTTGGCTGTAGTCGGAATTGCTGCAATCCTGCTATTTTTAGCATTGCTGAGATGATCCATGGGCCAATTGCTCAAGCAGAGTAAACAAAAGAAACACTTCACGTTCTCCAGGGAGAAGCGGTCCTGCTCTTGAGAATCTTACAGGGTTAGCATGGACTCAGAGCCCACACTGACCTTTCCATCCTTCCCATAGTCTGAGCTTCTGAACATTTTGGAACTACACAGCTCAGACTGGACTGGCGTAGTCCAGGTTCAGGCTGGAGCCCTCCCTGGGCATGACGTGGGGAGGAGCTGTGAGTCTCCTACCCTGTCTGAAAGCAGAGGCACACCATGAGGAAGTGGGGGCGGGGGGTGGTAAGACAGTGGCAGGGCCATGGCATAGAATGCCCAGGCCCAGGTTGTGGCACTTGGAAATCTTGCCAAGCCAGGCTGCTACAGTCACGGCTCTAATTTAAAGCAACAAAAGTCAAATGTAAACAGCTTTTAGAATGTCTTCCTCTGGTGTGCATTCTTTTCTGACCACCAGAGGCAATTGTTACCTAGAGGTACTGAGAATTGTGGCAAGGCCAGAATGCATGGGCAGAAGAGAGGGTGAACTTTCAAGCCCTTTGCATTTATGGTCTGAGTCCTTAAGAAAGGATGCAAAAGTCCCTGTAGATGCTACAGCATGACTTGCCCAAGGCCACATAACCAGCAACCAGCAGAGCAAGGAACTGAGCCCAGGGCTCAGGACCATATCCTGTGAGCCAGCCTCCATGCCAGAGTTTCTGCATAGCCACTCAGGACCATTGCTGTTTTCTCCCTAGATGGTGTTGGTGCGTTTGTCCAGCTCAACCTCAGCCCATGTCCCCTCCATCCCCATCCATCTGCTCAGAGTGAGTGTTCAGTCAAGAGTATACTGTCCAGCATTTTCACAGAGAGGAACATTCCAGCACAGACTTTTCCTGCTGCAAATCTTTTTTCAAAGATTTTCTCTTTGATTGATTGGCCCTACCATGTCATTCTGATCTCTACATGTGATGGTTTCAGCTTAGACAGTACCCCAAGACACTGCTTCAGGCCTCAGGGCAGCCCTGAGACAGCCAAGGGCAGTAGCAGGAGAGACTTGTAGGCATATGCATAGTACCTCAGCAAGTGGAGTAGAGCAAGGCAGAGCAGATGGCCTGGGCAAAGAAACAAGCTGGGAGCCCCTGTCTTGGGGTTCCAAGGAAGGGGGGGGTCACTCAGAATGCAGCAGTTTGAGAGGGAGGGTGCAGCAGTGCCGTACTCTTTTCTTCAGCCTCGGTGCTGGCCATGCCATCACCACAGAAGCTGAGTGAGGGGGCTGGGCGGTACCACCTGTTGCCTTTGCTCCCATAGAAGAGTATGTCCTTCCAGCAGGTTAAGTTTGTGATCCATGCCTATGGCAGCAGAGAGCCTAAGGTTGCCCTGAGCTCTTTGGGGGCTTGTGTTCTTTGCCATGCATGCCATTGGGGCTGCCCCAGTTTGGAGCTTCTAGCCAAGCGCCTCTGTAGTGGGCTCATACATAACAGGATGGGCTGGGAAGGCAGCGAGCACCTAAGCCAAATCTACCCAGTGTACACACACACTGCCCCACCCCACTTTAGACTTCCTGTCCCTGGCCCCATTGACCTCAGTTTCTCCATCTCCAAAGGTGGGCCAATTGGATAAGGTCAGTGGTTTTCCATCTCCTTTTCCAGAAGAAACCTTTTCGCATGGCCAATGAAAAGCAGATGAGATGGCAGCTACTCCAGAAGATGCAGGAAGGGCCAAGCTCCACCTGCTTAGCTGTACCCTGCCAGCTTCTGAAGAGGGGTGGTTAGGCGGCTGAGAGGCTGTGGACTTCCTCTCCACCATGTACCCAGCACTCACTGCCTAATGTCCCTTCTCAGCTCAGTGCCAGGCCTCCTTCTTGGATAATTTTCATCCCTCCCTGTTTTTCTCGCTCCCCTTTCCTTCCTTTCTCCCTTTTTCCCCTCTCCCCCTGCTTTCTTTATTTGGAAAGTTTGACTTCTAAGACGATGAGTTTGAACTCTGTTTCCCCTGCCTAATTATCATGGTGACAGGCTCTTGGGGCCAGGAATTGCCTGAGAGGAGCAAGCTAAAGACTCCATCACATACATAGGTCTTGGTGGTGTTCATCTTATCCTGCCTCTGCTCTCCAGAGGAAAGCCCCCTCCACACCTGGCTCCGTCCCATACTGTGGTAGCTGTGAACAAGCAAGTTAGTGTTTGTAGACTGTTTCTTCATCTGCACAGAGGGCCTGGCATTACCTCAGGGTAAGGGTAAAGATCACATGAGAATAGGATACCGCTGAACAGCAATGACCATGACCTTCATGTTCAGGGGGCAGTTGATAAGGAAGGGACATAGGTGACAAGGTTCATTGATAGTGGAGATAGTGAGATAGATTGGGCAGATTGGGAAAGTTCCTGAAGGAACTGCAGAAGTATAGTTGACTAAAAACATGTGCATGTGTGGGTGGGTGGGCGCATATGTGTGTACGGGCACATGCATGTATGAGTCCACATATGTGCCGCAGTGCGTTTGGATAGCTTGCAGGCCCCTTCCACATGTGGGTCCTGGGGTTGTTAGGCTCGGCAGTAAGTATCTTGACCAACTGTGCTCTCAATCCAGTCCAAAAACAAATTTGGACTGAGCCTAGCATAGTGGTGCCTGCTTGTAATTTCAGTGTTCACAAGGCTAAGTCAGCCAGCTAAGCTACTTAGCAAAACCCTGCTTCAAAAAAAAAAAAAGCCAAGATGAGGCCTCGTGGACCTTTAAGATAGACCCCAGCCCATCACTGGCAGGGTACAGATTGTCTAGTGCCCTAAACACTGCTCCCTCTCTGCAGAGGAACACTCAGTCATTAGCTCAAGCATTTGGAATGGGGCTCTTGAGGCAACGAGGCAAATGAAGGCCAGCTGTGGGCTACAAGGGAGACCAGCCTGTTGGTTTAGCATGGGGCTGTATTTCCAGAGTTGAATCTCCCTAGTGTCTTTCACTAAGAACCACGCTTCATCTATAACTTTGCATGGATTAACCAGGCATAACCACCTTGGGCAGAGGCATCTGGAGCAGAGGTGCTGTGGACGCCTTTGGCAGACAAGGCTAGCTTCCCTAAACTTGAGTCCATGCCCAGCCCTTGGCACAGGCACCCCTAGTGTGGTGCTTGGGATAGTGTAGGTGCTGGAAATGGTTGTCTACCAGTCTTCAGCAAAAGTGAAGAGGAACACTTCTGGAAACCTGATGAACGGAACTTGGTCAGACTATCTGGAAGCAGGCATTTTGTGAGGATACAACAAACAAAAAACCAAAGGGAAGTAGTGTGGAGTGTGTCCCTCATGTAGGAGGCACCAATAAAGAGAACAGAGCCGGTATGAAGAGCATTGGGGTGGACAGAGAAGACCCCCAGCTCTCATGCTGAGTATGTACATGGAGAGGGGTATGCTTTGATAATCATTTGTCAAGTTCAGCTTGACTTAGAAGAGCAGCACAGTGCTGGTCCTAGGTTGTATTTTGTCATCAGAGGGCCCCTGCTCTCACCAGGTGACCCCATTCCTGGTGGGTAAACCCTTGTGTGGTTTCTCAAAGCATGGGTGAGATAGGGCTTGGGTGTCATAAAAGAGACCTGTGTTGGATTGACTTTTCTACTTGCATCTGGATTTATCACCATTCTGGCTAGGGGATGACTATGCCTATGTGGAGCTGACCCTGCTCTGTAGGGTGTTTCTTCTTCCGACATCACCCAGGAATTCTAAGGGTTCCTTCCTACTGCCATTATTTAGCAGGAAGAAACAGTGGGGCATGGGCCTTCTTGGGAGCTGGAATGCCCACAAAGTTGTCAGTTCTGTTCAGCCTTTCCTGTCTTGTGATCAAGGCATCATGCCTAGCTTTTCCTGTCTGCCAGAGTACCTGTTTATAGCTGCCTGACAGAGACTACCATCAGATCTCACAGACTGTGCCCTTCCTCCACTGTTTCCTCATAAACCCCCCCCCCACACACACACACACACAAACACTCCCCTAAGCCAGCCAGAGAACCAGAATCCTCAAGCCATAACAGCTATTCTTTGGGGACCGGTCATCGGTAGATGTGTAGATTACACTAGTTGCTTTCAGTGTGCTGGCCAGAGGAGGCTTTCCTAGGCTCCCCTCCTGAGATAAAATGGAAGCAGCTTTCCAGTTCTCCAAAGAGTGGGTTATTGCAGTGGCTCCCCATGCAGCCTGGGGTCAGGGCCCAGAGGAGCCTGTTGTAAGCTCCCCATTATCCTGAGGAGGCACTGGGGGACCCAGACCAGCTCACACCTGCTTAGAAGGGAGAAAGTAAAGGGAAGCATTGTGGACAGGAGAGGTACCACTGGGTAAGGCAAAATGGGCCTGTCTAACTCTGATGCCACCATTGCTCTCTGTCCGGATCTGCCAGTATTGGACCAACCACAGATTCCTAGGCAGGGAGCTCACTGTCAAAATCGGTGCCTCCCAGCACATCCAGGCTGCCTCAGAGGCTGCTGGCCTCAATTGCCTGATCTATTCCTTTGACCTCTGGTAACCCTTCCCTTCCCTTTCTATGAAGATTACCCACTATCCTCTGCCACATAAGTCCACTTGCCCTCCCAGATACCAGCCATCGTTACTGCCTTTCTGTGGGCCGCCTCTTCTCCTCTTGTTGGTCCTCTGCTTGGAGAGACCTCCAGTGCTTCCTACCCCACCTAGTAGCAATGCCTGCCACTTGTCCCACACAACAATCGTGGTCCTGTTCCAGCCTTGTCATTCTCTTTCTGTAGAACACTTGCCTTTGGGGGAACCTAAGGTCTCTGTACCTCGGGAAGAGTAGCCTGTTCCACTTTGTCTCAACCTTGAAGGAACTGGCTGTCACATACATAATAGGAAAGTTGCCAAATCCCGTGTTACACAGAACCACTGTCCCATAGTAGTGAGGCAGGTGAGTGGTGGCAAATTCAGACTCTTAAGGAGCATTCTTGTGCCAGCATTCAATCCAGAAGGAAGGCAGGTTCTAAAGGTCTACAAGGGCTCAGGTCTTGAGAAGGAATAGTGTAAGATACCACTGGGGCTACAAGGTCCCCTGGGTAGCTCAGCCAGCAGAGCTTAGGAACAGCTAAGCTCTGGTATCCAGAACTTAGCATCACAAGACCAGAAACGCACCCCCACTTGAATCATGGATGTCTTTATATGCCATTGGTCATATGTGCCAAAGGTTAAGCCTGCATTCCCAAGGAGACCTATGGCCACTCAAGATGGCCTGGTCATCTGAGCCTCCATGGCTGGTAGAGAGCTGCCAGAGCCCCCAGTCTTGGGCCTTCAGGATGTCCTGAGGTGGCTGAGTGGCTCTCTGTAGAGTAGTGGTAGAGATCCACACCTTCCTCAGTCAGGTGCATTACGGGCTCCACTGCTCAGGCTACTGACAAGTGCCAGGAATATCAAAGCTCTTTGAAGCCAAAGAGCTCTCAAGGATATATAAGGTACAAGCGTGGCTACAGGTTCCCCTACACAGGCCCACCAGTGTTGTCACTTGACACCCAAACATACACTCAAAAGCATCCCTCTGGTGACAGGCACAAGAAATGTCTCGCTGGGGCTCTGCTGTTGTTGGTCATCTAGAGATGATGCCTCTGGAGAGAGCTGGCTGGCACAAGCCAGGGTGTGGAGTGTAGGGCATCATATGGTGTAAAAACAGGGTTTAGGAGTCCAGGACAAGATAGGTAATGACTTACACCTACAATCCTGGTCATCGGTCAGGAGGCTGAAGCAGGATGGTTGCCATGAGTTTGAGGCCAGCCTGGATTACAGTGAGACCCTGCCTCAAAAAAACAAGGTGGTTATGCCAAGGCCTCCAGAGCCCAGGTGGAAATAGTCGTTCTCCCAGGGGTGTCCCTCTTGAAACTTTGCTCGTGCAACCCATGCCTGGCAAGTTCTTAGGTACTGTATGCTTCCCTGTTGCTGTGATAGACAGGTACTGGGCCTTCAGGCCACCGAGCACCCTTCCCCAGGACCCTTGGGGTACTCATTTGTGTTGACCAGTAACATGATGGCAGCAGATGGCTTCACCACAGTGTGTGTGAGAGCTGTCTGTGGCAGGGCAGCATGCTCCTGAGAGTAGGTGTTGCCATTGGGCTTGGAGGCCGCCTGGACACTGATAACACAGCTGCTTCCTGGCCCTGGGTAGGTGATAAGCACATGTTCTCAGCTTCCTTTGGTCTGACTTGGTCTTTCAGGAAGTAGAAAAGGTATGAAGTGAGGGCATGAGTTATGTGAAATACAAGTGACATTTTGTCACCAGCAACTGGGGACAACTTCAAGAAGCTGGAGCTGGCTAGGTCCCAGTCTGAACAGCTATGTAACTTTACCAGTGCCCAAACTCCCTGAACCTCTTCCCATTTGCGCAGTCTGCCAAAGAACAGTAGCATGTGGATGCTGTCAGGGCGTAGTGAGTTGAGAGACAATCGTACTGATAGTTCTCAAATCCTATCAAGGGGAACATGCATTTGAAGCCCCAAAGAAGGCCTGCACTCATGTGTGTGTATTTGCAAGTGTTTCTTCCGTGTCCCTGGCAGCAAGCCCATCACTGAGCAGGAGTCATCTTCTGAGAGCAGAAAACTGGTTTATTTTCTGGGGTGGGGAGTGGGGTTGGCCCCGGGCTTGTTCGGTTTAAAGGTACCAAACCTAGGGACACTGGTGGGCAGAAGCTACAGTGAAGCAAATGGAAGTAGAAGAGGGGTGATGATTGACACTTTGGGAGTGTGGCAGTGAGGGGCCGGAAGTGTGTAGAGGCCGTGTCTTCTCCAGACAGTCCACATAGGGTGTCTGCCCCTTCCTGCAGTGTTCTCTTCAGTGTGGGCAGGAATCGGTGGGGAGTTCCAGTGCAGCCTGCCCACTAGGTTGAAGATGCCCTATGCAGGCTAACGTGGTGGCTGCCATTCTGTGCAGGAAATACTTTTTCCTCCTGAGCCCTTCCCCTGTGGAACAGGCTCAGTACCTTCCCTGGACACTGCAGAGCTGCTCACAGAGTAATGCAGAGGTGGGGAGGATCCTCATTTACCTGGCTCCGCCCCCACACCCTTAGTCCCTGTGGGGAAATAGGTGGCTTCCATCTGGAGAGCTCACTGCAGGTCTCATCATGGTATCTTTGTTATGCCTTCTTCTCTGAGGATGTTAGTACAGAAGTCTTCATTCTAGCCCCGACTGACAGCTCTATGTGGCCCTCCTACAACTTACGCTTCTGTCTGCCATAGGGCCCTGTGTGGCACAAATGGGGTTAGGGTTCCGTTCACATTGAGGCCCCATTGCAGGTGGAGGTTGCCCCCGCATGCTGTCGTTGGCCATTGCCATCCTGCCTCCCGAACTCCTCACCTCCCGGTCCCACAGCTTCCTGTGACAAGGGCTGTGACAAGACACCCCACAACCAGTGGGCAGCCCATCGTCATCACTGAACCCCTGGCGGCTAGGCCAGGGACCCCGCCAGGATTGGCCCGGCAAAAGTCAGTTGTGCTGCCAAGCGACCGCCGGGCCCGTCCGGCTCTTGCCTGCCCCGCCCCGGCCCGCCACGAGTGAGGAGCAAGCCTCCGCGGCCATGGCCTGGCGCCCGCACTAGCTCTCCTGCACCGATGCCACCGGGGAGCCGGCGGGTAGGAACTTGCCCGCGGCCGAGGGCGGGGATTGGGACCAGGGCTGCAAGACCACCTCACCTCTGCCTGCCTGGCTCTCCCGCTTTTCTGTGCTCAGTTCCCCTGCGGTGGGCTCGGGCAGCTGCCCCCACCCCGGGCGCAGCAGGAAGCCCGAGGGCCGCGGTTTCCCCAGCGCCTCTACAGAGGAAGTCGCCGGCGGTGGGTGCAGTGCCCCCCGTGCCCAGCCTGGGCTGGCGTTCTAGCGAACGTCAGGTGGGAGGCCAGACCGGCCTAGGTAGTGGCACGCGGGGGCGGCTGGCGCTGGTGGAGTCTGTACTGAGCCCGCCCAGCAAGCCCAGGACAGCCCAGCCCGACCAAGCCCCGGGCCGGAGCCCAGGCGTGGGTGTGCGCCTGCGAAAACGAAAGCCACTAGCTGCAACAACTTCGCGGTAGAAGGCGCTGACAAAAAGCTGCGCGGTGCCGCTCTCGGGGATGGTGAGCGGGCCGCCGGGCGGGATGGGCAGCGGCTCCCGGGCGGGCGCGGTGCTTCCCTAAGCTATAAATAGCTGCTTTGCGGGGGCGGGAAGATGGTGCCAGCGCTTTGCTAGTGCGGGCCGGCTCGGAACACCGGGCCCAGGGTCCTAGCCACTGAGCACTCAAACGTAGGAGGAGGGGTAGGGTTGGGGTAGGGGTCGCTTTGGCATGGGGCGCTGCTAGTTCCGCACGTGGGGGAAGGGCTGGCCGCCAGGCTCTCCCCAAGCTCAGTTGTTTGTCGGTTCTGCTTTTCCCAGGAGGGGGAGGGGAGGGGACCTAGTGCATGATATGTCTCATTTGGCAGAAAAGGCTGGAAACGGCAGACGCCAGCTGCAGGCAAATTGCAGGCTTCCCCAGCCCCTGCCTGAGTCGGTTGAGGACTCATTACCTGTAATGGCATGGGGAATCCCTTGCCCGCAGTAGCCCTGCCTAGACAGCCAGGACCTTATGAGGGAGAGGGAGGGTGTTCCTGATGCTCCCTGCACAGTCCTGCAACCAGATTGCCTTCCATATGGTGATGAGGTGCTCATTGCAGAAACTTCTGTCCCCGCTGGTGCTGGCCTTGCAGGGGAGGGGAGAGCTCCCAGGTTCCCCTCCATCTTAGGCACAGAGCAGAAGTGCTGCAGGGCCCTCTCTCTTGGGGCATCAAAAAAGATGAGGAGCTACCTACCTAGAAAGCAGTCCAGGATTCAAACACCGAGACTCTGACACTGAGCAGGAGGGTGTCAGAGGGAGCGTCTGTGGGTGAGGCCAGGCCGCTACCCAGCTGACTGGCAGCATCCTTGATGCTCTCCTTCCTGGGGACAAATGAGGTGTAAAACGCAGAGAGCTGGTAGGAGAGTTGTTCTGTAGCCTCAGCTTCCTGCTGCTTGCTAGCTCACAAAGGAGCTAGTCCCTTCAGAGCAAGAGAAGTGAAATCTGATGTGGGAGAAGCTGGGCAGTCTCCTAAGAGTTGTCAGGCCAGGAGCTCAGTGATATGGAGAGCATCTCTCCATACCCTGTTCACACACCTCTCCAGGTAGTCTTGTCTGAGTGGTTTGTGTGCATTAGTGGGCGACAGGTGTCACCTCAAGACTAGAGGATGCCCTTCCCCCAAACTGTGCTTGTCCCTGGCTCCTTGGAGTCAGACTGTTAACTTTGAGGCTGTGTTGGAGTCTGCACAGGTTTTTGTGCTTTCCTGGGGTTTGGGGGTGGGGGGTGGAGGGGCTGACCTCTGCCCTCCTGGGGCAGCATTACTCCTTTGCTTGGCCACTCATTCCTAGCAGCAGTCTGCACCTATACCCCAGGTCTTCTACTCTTGCGATAGAATCCTTTCTCTCACCTGTTCACCACTGTGTCCTTACCTAGAGGGGCCATGGGAACACCTCCACGAGGGGGAGGAATGGATTCTTTCTTGGGTACTACAGTCCTGTTTCTAGTGAACAGGGAGGGTTGTTAGCATATGCTATTCTAGAAAGCCTTGCTCACTCCAGTGTCCCATGGGCCATCCCCCAACTGTCAGCTCAGGCACCAGGTCCCACTCTGGGGATCTAGTCTCCTGTCTGTTACCTTTCCCAATCCATCATTCTTTATAAGGGCCCTGAAAATTAGCTCAGGTGTCAGCTATAGCCCACGTGCCATGCACTAGGGGACAAAGGGTTCCGTGGTTGTTATCAAGGGGATGTTTTTGACATGGGAAATACCTCCTTGTGCTCAGGATACCCAAGTTGTAGGGCTGACTCCAAGGGAATTGCTACTGCCTCGCTCCTCCTCAGCTGCCCATTTTTTCATTTCTGTCTGCTCAGCAGAGGCACCTCCTCTGACTCCTGTCTCCTCTGGCTTTGTCCAGTCACCCTTCAGAGTCTGCTCTCTTGGCCTCTTATTTCACAGGCTAGCCTCTCTTTCATACTTGGACATGGATGGCTGGAAGTTTGCCCCACACCCCTTCTTTAAGAGAGTTGGAGTCAATGTCTTGTGATTATATTTGGGTTTGGGATTTTGTTTGTTTTTTGGATCCAGAACATTCATTTTTCTGCTCATTCTGCAGGTAGGCCCCATAGGTGATAGTGTACTGTCCTTGTTTCCTGAATTTTTTACTGGTGGGCTCCCTCTTCCCTGGGGGCTTTGGAAGCCTCCATCCCCTGAGATTTTCCTCATATGTCATGAGATCAAGAGCAGCGCAGCCCTGTTACCTACCCATCTGCCCTCCTGTCTGTAGCAGCTCAGTGTCCTGGGACTGTGCCAAGGCAACTGTTGTCTCCAAGGCTAAGGCCCTTGAACTAACTTCAAGAACTGGAACCAGTCTTGATGACCAGTGCCTCACCTTGCCAGACAGAGCCTGTGAAGACCCCCAGGAAGACTCAGACCCCTAGGTGAGGTGGAGAGGGGAAAGTTTACTGCCATCTGCCTGATAGCCCACCTGTTCCCTCAGGCCACGCATCCTGTCCACAGTCTCTTGCCCTTTTCCTTGTCAGTACCCCTTGGGTGAGATCCTCCCTTCTCTCGCCCTCCTGGGCATGACACCAAGAAGGGCAAATCAGAACAAGTGTCACATCTCAGTCCTGTGTGTGACAGCAAGGGACAGCTAGAGAAAACAGGTAAGCCCTGGGAGGGCCAAGGCTGAAGGCCATCTCCTGCAGCTCCTATGCTGCCTGCCAGTGGAGGGACACAGCCAGCTGCCAGCCGCCCCGTCTGTGAGCAGGCCTTCCAGGCTGAGCCTGCTCTGTGCTTAAGATGCACATGGTTTGGAACCCTGTCAGCTCCTTCCTTCCTTTGGGAGTGTTAAAAAGCACCATGGGGAGAGACTTTGAGGTCCCACCATCATTGGATATCCACAGACAGGTTTCCTGAACTCACTTATCCTCTCTGGGAAAGGAGGACTGCATTGGAACATCTCTGCCAGTGTGGCAATTCATCACCCCCTCTTCCCCCACTCCCATCTGGCTCTGGCTGGGCCATTTCCCTCCCCCAACTTCTTTCCTTTCTGGCTTTTCTAAAGACACCCTTCTAAGCAGGTTCCTGGGGTTCTTTGTGCCTTGGAGAAGAAGGGGCTCTTGGAGGCTCTGTGACTGAATGGCAGGAATCTCAGAACAGCCATGGTCTATTCTGTACTGTTACTACAGATTTGCTGGGAGAACCAGATCTAAGTCTGAGTCTGTGGCCTCTGGTTGCTGGGATATTTGGCTCTGGGCTGAATAAAAGAGGCTGTGTTCAGCGGCCCCCAGGTCAGGTATTTAGGTCTTGAGGTCCAGAAGTGTGTTATTGACGAGCTCTTCTGCCTACACCAAGGCCTGTAGGGGAGTGTGGGTTGGCTGCTGAGTTAGTAATATAGAGAAAGAGGAGGCTGGGCCTCATCAGGAATGAGCCCCCCTAACCACTATATGCAGGGATGTCATGAGATGGTAGCCCAGGCACAGCCTTACCCAGGCAAAGTGCTCCATACCTGCAGGAGCTAATGTTGTGTGCTACCTCTGTGGTGTACTACTCACCGATATTGCCATTAATGGAAGGCAGAGCCGCGCCCACCTCCTGGCCAGGCCTGTCCTCCTACACTGCTCTCCAGGCCATTGTGAGTAGATGAGCATTTGTGGGTGCTACCATAGGCTTACCTACTACCTCCACCAACACAGCTCTCTGCTCCCACAAGAAAGGCTTCAAGAACCCTCAGAGCAGTAACCATGCCCCGCCCCCATGTACCCCAAGATTCACATTTCTGTGGGGTATAGCTCCTGAAGCCTCGTTGTCTCCACAGCAGTGAGAGGACACTGTGGGGAGGGTTTGGGAGCTTGTATCCAGCCTTCAGCCCACAGTCTGGGACTGTATAAATTATTCAGTTGTTAGTGTATGTTTCGGTGACTTCATCTGTCATCAAGGAGCCCAGAATTACTCTGAGGAGCGGAGATGGGCTGAGATACTTGCGATGAAGTACTTGGCATGCAGGAGAAACTTGAGCACAATGTGGTGGTTGGCAGTGCTCTAGGGCTGCTGGGAAGGCTCTGACCACCAGGGAACCCAGTCTTGGTGACTCCACCACACAGGATTCAAGTGTGGCTGATTCAAGACAGCATGCATGCCTGCAGGGGTGGGAAAGCATAGTCCCTCCTTGTAGGGGTTGGGGTCCTTGACTCTCGGACTCCCACAGTGCTGCTTGCTCTCAAGTGTGTGTTCCTACTCTGGCCCGTCCCTCAGAACTGTGGACATGAGTTCATCTGCAGGCTCCTTCTATCAGCTCTTTGCCATGCCTCCTTTCATACTGGCCCTGCTGTCCACACTCGCTCTAGCTTGGGTGGCCCAGACCCTGTTTCTCCCTAGCATCTTCCAGAGGTCAGTGCCTTTCTCTTCTGGGCTTTGGGCTGGGTGCCATGTGGCCCCTGCTTAGCCCCATGTCTTTTCCTTTGTGGGCTGTGGTGATGGAGACAGAACAGAGCAAGTATCTACCTGCTGGGTGTCTGCCTTCATCCTAAGAGGCCCTCTGATACTTTCTCTGGGAATGGGTTTGGAGGGCAGTCAGGGAGAGATGAGTTCCAGCCTTTCCTTTTGGAGAGGGCTCTGCCCAGTCCATCCTGGAGCTGTAAACACAGAAGCCAGACTGCTTAGCTCAGGCAGAAGGCATAGTTGGCTTGTTTTCTACCCTGCTGGCTCATGACTCTGCCCTTTCTCAGTACAGCTGTCTCCAAAGGCCAGTTTGGTGGCCACAGGAACACCGCACCCCTACCCCCATCCCCCTTCCTCAGGCTCATCTCCATGTGCACACAGCCCCATGCTGAGAGGGCAAATCAGTATTCCCAAGGGCTCCTGCTAGGAGTTTACCTACTGGCTACATGCCCAGGAAAGAGAAGGGACCTGTTAACAGAAAACAGGGAGGAGGTGGTTACCAGTGAATTCAAGAGTCTTGTGGAGCAGTGAATGAACAGATGAGGAGTGAGCGAGCCAGGCCTTGCCCGGCCGTGTGCCTTCAGCAATCACTCCTTCCTTCCACAGGCACTGCAGCTCACACCTCTCAGTACTCATTTGGAAGATCTGTCAGAGGCATCTGTGCTTCCTTTCTGCTCTTTCTGAAATCAGTACTCCTGTGTTATAAAAGGAAGTGAACTGGAGGTAGAGATCCAGATCACACACTGGACAGTGCAATGGTAACTAGATACACCTGCATGAGTGCGATTGTCACAGGTGCTCTGAGAGACGCTGGCACGAGAGCTCCCTCAGCCAGCCATGCTGCCCACTTGCAACACTGCTGCTAACAGACCCTCCCTGTTGGGAAGTAGGTGTCTTTAAGAACTTACATTGTTTTCTTCTTCCCCAGTATTGAATGTGATTTTGTTGTAGTCATCTGCCTTACCTGCCTTACTGATCTTTTATAGCCCCTGGAGGGTGTTGGGTCCTTCTAGTCCTACCCTTACATGGGAAGGTGACCTGAGGTGCTGTACCATCAATCCTCAGCTTGGGGAATGAGAGCTTTTTCCAGGAGTCCTGGCCTCCTATGCCCCTTAACATCTGCCAAGTCTCTTCTGCTTTCCCAACTCGCCCTGCATGTGACCAAGCACCCTTTATTGCTGGTAGCACCTCCTCAGCTCTCTTCCATGACATAACCGTGCTCAGTGAACACTGGTCAGAACCATACCATCGCCACGTGGCACTGGCTGCCTTTTAGGGAAGGGTCAGTTATCCTTATGCAGTTCCTGTGTCCCCTTAAGAGTGGGATTCATACACACTTGGAGCTCAGAAGAGCTTTGTTTCCCACCTGTCCCATACAGTTGAACATGGAAATTTCCAGGAACAGGGAAAGAGTTAGGATTGCCCAGCACAGATAGCCTGTACCCAATAAAATGGGAGGCGGAAAACTTTCAAGATGGATACCCTACCGCTCTGCCAAGTTTGTGTCAGAGCCTTTGGGACCTAGAGCTAAAGCAGACTGTCCCTGGCCAGGACACACTGCCAGCTGCAAAGCTATTAGAAAGGCTGGCCTTTGAGTTATCTCCAACATGTCAGAGAAAGCAAGTCACGGGAGCTTCGTGGACGAGGGATCAGATGTCACATGGGCCTGGGAAGACGTTGGGAGTGTTGGCTGGGCAGAGGATGTGGAAGAACATAGGACATGAACAGAGGCTCATGTGCATGCAGTTGAGATAGAAAATTAAAAAGGCCAATGAGACCTAGCTTGGTACACACGTATATAATTGAGCCAGGAGGGTCAAGAGTTCAAGACCAACCTGTGTATATAGTGTAGCCTGTCTCAAACAAGGACTAGGGATGTACTCAGTGGTTAACAGTGCTTGTCTAGCACACCCAAAGCCCTGAGGCCAGTTGATAAGGCTTCAGTCCCTGGGGTCAACCCTGTGCCGTACATATAGAAAAGATCCATTCCACTAATTAACCAGAGTTGACACTAGCTACCTCCAGTATGTATGACTGATACAAGAGAGTGGATAGGCATTGGAAGCCAACCATTGTTAGCTGGGGGCCCTTGAGCCTGCCCATGTCTGCACTCCAGTACCACTGGCTTGGAGGCTGAGGTGGACACCTGGGAGCCCTGTAGGGCTCCTTCCCCTGCCTGTCCCTGCTCCTGGAGGTCAGTCAGCCTCATTCTAGTCATGGTACTACTCCGCACAGTTGAGATGAGCAAATGCAAATGGGCGGGGGGGTGTCTTGAGATCTGGTTTCTCCATGTAGCCCTGGCTGGCTTGGAAGTTGCTGTGCTGACCAGGCTGGCCTTAGACTTAGATCTGCCTGCCTCTGCCTCTGCCTCCTGAGCACTAGAAGTACAGTGGGCACCACTGTGCCTGGCTCTGCATGCATCTCTGAGAAGTCAGGCAGACCCTCTGCCATTCTCAGGTCTGAAGAAAGTGGGAGACATCTGGATCCAGGTTGAGTCCAGGCCTCTCCAGGTTGGAAGGATATCTGGAAAAGGGCACCTGGTCACACCAGATCTCAGGGTGGCTCTCCCTACCACCCAGCCTCAAGGGCTGCTGCAGCCAGGTATGCAGGCTTCCCTGTGAAGACCCACAGGGATCTTTTCCTCAAAACTGTGGGTGGTGAGGGCCACTCAGTTCTGGGTAGCCCCTTGAGTCTATAGCTCCAGGAGGTCCATTCCGTGTCTCTGCGCTCCACAGTCTATTGCATGTCTGTGATGAGATCTCCGTGTATGGTGTCTGTGACGTCTCCTCACAAAATGAAGCCCTCTCCTAGCCTTGCACTGCTGCAACTGCTGAATACCTTCATGGCCACTGTAGGCTATCTTAGGCTGGCATCAGCCCTAGGAGCAGAGAGGTTCCTGGGGTCCCACACTGCTGTAGTTGAGAGTAACATATATGCATACCCCGTGTGGCTTTTTATGAGCTTTTATAGATGGACATAATATGTAATGGTGTTTGTTGTCCTGGGTGTGGATATTCTCAGCCCCTAGACATCCTTGTGGCCCAGAATGGAGGCTGTGGGGCTAGGGACTCGGGGCGCTAAGCGTCTCCGGCTCTCCTTCCTCCCCATCCCCTTGGCCCGCCAGAGCACGGGTTTACACTTCAGTGCATGGAATGCTAATAGCAAGCTGCCATGAGAACAGAGCACCACATGGATGCTACTCTGATCCCTATGACTGGCACTTGAGATCCGAAAAACCCAAAACGAAGCCTGTCAAGATCCAGGGCCTGTGCTAGCCAGAGCTTCTCCAGTGATTGGCTACAGGGACCCCACAGGGATCTGCCAGCTTCTTCCAGGCTGCCGAGTTCCTGTGTCAGATAGGTCTCATTAAGTGTGGGTTCACTCATCACTTCTTACCTCTGGCACCCGTGTTGCCCCTGCACCCTGATGGACCCCAAGTGATTGTCAGATCCCAGGCTTGTCATCAGGAGACCGCAGGTTGTGAGGGAGGGAGGGCTGGTGGACAACGCCTCATGGTTAGATGTGGACTGAGAGAAGAGAGGAGAGATTCTACCAAAACCAACTGATATGACTCAAGTGGTGGGGGCCTGGGTATCTTTGGCGCTGCAGTAGGGGAACGGAGCTGAGGGAAGTGAGACTGTAGGGGCTTGGCCTCCAGCAGCAGCTAGAATGTAACCGGTCCCCTCTGGCTCAGCATCCCTCCCCCGGGAGTTGTTTCTGTATCTTTACCAATACCTGTGCAGAGAAATGTATGCCCGGTATGGAAGCCACCATAGGGAACAGGTCCAGTGAGCATGTGGGATACAGCCATACAACAGAGAGAGGGGGCTGAGGCAGGAGGATGGTGAGTAAGGCAGACTCAGCCCACTCAGTAGGACTTTGCCTTGGAAAATTGGCTATAGAGCCTCGCTTGTACTGTCCTCTGCCATGGATGAGGAGGGAACAGGTAGAGGCAGCCATATACCTGTCCTCTTCTGGGTGACAAGAAGAGGCTGAGAGGTCCCTGGCTAGACCCTATGCACAGTGGCAGGCTTGAGGGAACCTCAGGAGGGGTGTCCCCACGGCTCCAGAGATACGGCAGCCTTCCTTAGCCTGTCCTTGCCCATCCCATAGGGCATCTGGCGGATCCCCGTGGATGAGATTGACCGGCCAGGCAGCTTTGCCTGGCACATGAACCGTTCCATCGTGCTGCTCCTCAAGGTTCTAGCCCAGCTCCGGGACCACAGCACCCTGTTGAAGGTGTCCTCCATGCTGCAGCGGACACCAGACCAGGGCAAGTGAGTGAGCGGGCCACCACACACAGCCTGGCTGGCCATCTTCTCAGGCTTGTCCCCACTGCTACCACTTGGCTCGGGGATCTTTTAGTCCAGAAACCACAGCCTTCCCTGAGGGACATCTCTTAGTATCTAGAATTCAAAACTCCACCTCTGCCTCGAGCACCCTAGGACTAACATGTCAATAGTCTGCACGTTTAGAGACCTCCTCCCCCTTCTGCCCAACCTGGGTCTCTCAGAGGCACTGACTAGTGTGGGCTATAGGGAGTAGACATTCAGAAAATAGCCTTGGCACCCCAGGGAAATAGGTGGACAGCAGAGATCCTGGACCTCAAGAACTGTCAGGGTTTCATTGGCCAGAAGGATGGGACACACGGAACAGAGGGTGTCTGCCACAGCTGGGCTAGGCTGTCTGTAAAGCATTATCCCAGAAACCAACCTGAGGGAGAAGAACTTCGCCCCCAAGCCTTCCTTGAGCCGGCACTTAGCCCACCATAGCACTGATCTCTGGCTAACCTGTAAGTCCAGAGGGCTCAGGGTGGTCACTGGGACCAAGTCAGAGGCTTGTTGAATATGAAATATGAGGTTCAAAGGGCACTTTGGGGGAACAGACTTAAATAGGTGGGAATAGTCACTAGTGCTTGTGGGATAAGTGCGGCTCACCACTTAGCTGCACTATATGGTTTCTGACACTGTCCCACTCTTTCTGTCCCCATGTGACCGCAGGAAATACCTACGAGATGCTGACCGCCAGGTCCTGGCCCAGCGGGCTTTCATCCTCACTGTGAAAGTGCTGGAGGACACACTGAGTGAGCTTGCAGGGGTATGTCAGCCTGCCCCACCTCAGCCCAGGCCTGTGTATTAGGGGCCACTGGTGGCCCTGCACAGGGCCTTTTTCCATGTCAGCCTCCCACAAGGCTCACATCACAATTCTCTGGGAAAGCCAGGCTGTGCCTGCCCTCCCAGAAGCAAATAGTCCCATTGCCCAGCCTTCCCCAACATGCGCTTCCTTGTGAGGAGGGTGGGACCCTGGGCCAGCCCCTTCTTGTCGCAGTGTTGTCCAGCTGGCACATGTACGTAACCAGGATGGCACTGGGTAAAGGGATTCGTGGAGGCTCTGAGATGGCGAAGCACCACTAACTTGTCTGTTCCCCTTGTAGGGGTTAGAACACCCAGGACCCAAGCCCTGTGGCCTCTCTGGAGCCAGGATGACCACCGATGTCTCTCACAAAGCCAGTCCCGAGGATGGCCAGGAAAGCCTCCCCCACCCCAAGAAGCTACCTCTAGCCGATGGCTCAGGACCAGGGCCTGAACCAGGGGGCAAAGTGGGCCCTCTCAACCAATTGCCAATGGCCACAGACACAAGGGACAGCACAGACCAGGGTGGGGAGCGGAAAGACAAAGAGAACCCCCAGGCAGGGCCCACTGAACTCATGGATACCAGTGAGGTTGCTGTTCGCCACCCAGACTCAGAACAGACATCACCTCTGCTTCCAGGCCGCCCTCCAAGGGACCGGCCCCCCGAGAGCCGGTCTGCTGAGCTTTCCCTAGAGGAGCTGAGCATCAGCTCCCGACAACAACCCACTCCGCTTACACCAAGCCCAGTAACGCTCACCACCACTACTCCCCCCACCATGGGAGCCCGGGGAGGTGGCCACCCTGAGGAGGCACCTCCAAGGCCTAATCGCAAAAGGAAACTCCTGGAGGACACAGAGTCTGGCAAGACTCTCCTGCTGGATGCCTACCGCGTGTGGCAACAGGGCCAGAAGGGCATGGCCTATGACCTGGGCCGCATTGAGAAGATCATGTCAGAGACTTACATGCTCATTAAGCAGGTAAGCAGCCACTGTGCTAACCTGGGGCTGCATCTGTCTCAGACGCCTTCATTGCCTGGGCTTCTGTTCTCCAGAAGGTTCCTTCTCGGCATATGTGTCAGGGCCCACCCCTGAGGTGGGCTTTAGGTATTGTGCCCACTGTGCACTTTGATTTTTTTTTTCTTTTTTGAGAGTAGGGTGTTTTTTATTTTGCGTGTTATCTCTGATGAGTAGGTAATAAGTTTAGACTCAAAAAACAATGGGGTGTGCATGTGGATTCAACCTTTAAGGAAGGCTAAACTACAGTTCAGGTCCAGCCCTAGAGTGTGGAAGCCCCTGGTCCCTGTACTCTGAGGGGCCTCTGGGTACATTTGAACCACTTCCTGCGATGGGTGGCTATGGTACCCAGCTGAAGGAACAGAGCTGGGAGGAGCCCAAGCATGGCAACCCACAGAGTCTGCCACCTTCTCGATTTGCTTGACCCCCGCCCCACAAGTAGATACGTTACTCCCATGGGAAGAATCCTTCAGGACTTGCAACTGGTGCAAATGGGGTGACTGTCCCTGGTGGTTGTTTTTCCCGCATGGCACCTTTGAGATCCTCTCCCACTGCCTAGTGTTGTTTCTGCCATGAATTCTTAGGAACAGTATGGATGCTGCTGCTTTTTCTGCAGGGGAGACCTGGTCGTTTCCTACATTGCCTGTTCCCATCTTTACTTGACAGTATGTGTGTGGCCATCTCCTTGAAGCCACGTGTGCTTGTTCGGGATAATCCCCCAGTTATCCAGTATCATTGCCCTCCATATGTGTGAGGCTTTCAGTCTGTGGTACACACTTAGCATGGCCCACGGTTACTGTCCTACCTGAACTTGGAAAAGGCACCTCCCATTGGAATCAACAACCCACTCTTAAGGTAGATCAGAAACCAGCCTGTAACAGCCTCTTCAACTGATCAGGTTTGTTTTGAAACAGGGTCTTACTGTGTAGTTTATGCTGTCCTAAGACACTCAATCTTGCATCTTGACTCCCAAGTGCTGACATTAAAACATGTACAAAGCCCAGCTCTCAGCTGAATTTGAAAGCTTCATTGGGGTCTGAGACGTCTGTCAATCTCGGTCCTGGAGGACATAAATGACTGGCTGTGGAAATGTGGCCTGAGGGCCAACTGGGAAGAGCCCTGACAGCAGCAATTGGTACATGGACCTTTGGCCCGCATTCCCACCCCGGCGACAGACTCCGGGTGCTGGGTGTGTCCTCACTGAGGTTAGGTCACACAGGGTGCCCTTCTTGAGCTGGGTTAATACGGCCCCTAAGGGAACGGGGCTGCGAGCAGGTCAGGCACCATGACCTAGGTACCCTAATTTCAGGCATCTCTCTGTTCAGGTGGACGAGGAGACTGCACTGGAGCAGGCTGTGAAGTTCTGTCAGGTCCACCTTGGGGCTGCTGCCCAGAGACAGGTAAGTTCTGTCTTGTACACAAACACATGCACACCACCCACGTCCAGCCTACGCCAGCCCTTCGTGCAGAACCTGTCCCACCCACACCAGAGCCTTGAGCTGCAGGCCCACAAGCAAATATGCCACGGGGCTGGTTCCAGTGGTCATCAGGGTGGTGGGGGGTTCTAGATAATGGGTCATGACCCCAAAATGGTAATGCCTTGACAGGACTCAGACATACATATGGATCCTAAGGTGCTTTGCTTTGGCTCCTTCACGAGTAGAACGGACAGAATTGAGCCATTAGGCTTCATCTAGAGAGGGCCTTAACCTCTGTGACTGGTAGACAGGTGATATCAGAGCCTGGCTAACTAGGATGGAAGCAGCAGGGAATGTGGGGTGGAGGCAGGGGCCAGGGGCTTATAGAAAGCCAGGGTCTCCAGGAGCTGATGATGCAGAGGAAGATGGCCAGAAAGGCCAGCACATGGGCTCCTTCTGGGCTGGGCTGAGAGCAGCCTCCAGGCTTAAGATAGAGCTCCTGGTGACCAGACGTAGTGACGCACACTTTATAATCCTGGCACTCGGGAGGCAGAGGCAGGCGGATTTCTGTGAGTTTTAGGCCAGTCTAGTATACATTGTGAGTTCGAGGACAACCAAGACTACATAGACAGGTCCTGTCTCAAAAAGGGGGATTTGGGGTGGACTCATGTTGAATCTTGCCAGGGAACAGAACAGCCTAGGAGGAGTATGGAGGCAAACCTGGCAGAACTAAGAGCCACCCCCTGTCAAGCCTTGAGAGCCTGCAGGTCAGTCTTATCAGAAGAGGCAAAACAGCCTTCTTGTTAGTAGTCACAGTCACTGTCCATGGCATTGTGGGGTCTGTCTTCTCGTCCTAGGAGTGGCCCAGTTTGGGGATGCCTTGTCCTAGGAGCCCCAGCAGTTGACAGTATCTTAGGGGTCCAGAGAGGCTTCCTCCTGGAAGAATGGGGCATGAGGGCATCAACACGGTCCAGACTCTAGGTCTAGGGGTACAGGGATTGATTCATCTCTGAGCCTGCAGGCTGTGTGTCAGCATCCTAGGTGAGAAGCAGAATCCTTGGCAGGATTGACCAACCGGCCAGTAGACCTCACCACTTGATTGTTGCCCACAAAGCCTGCTGTTTGGTGTATAGCCCAGGCTGGCCTATAATTCATGGCAATCCTCTGGCCTCAGCTTCGTGAGTACTGGGATTACAAGTGTTTACCTCCACCAAACAGTGGTGGCGTCCGCTAGTATCCCATGATCATCCCAGTGGGTGGGGGCTATGGGCAGGCTGGTCTTCTCAGTATCTCCCAAGGCACTCCACCTGTACCCTGTTCCCACAGAGCATTTTGACAAGGGCAGTTGAGACAGTTACAAATGGCCTAGGTCCATCTCTGGGCAATAGGAAGACACCAGGCATTCAGAGCTAAAGTCTCCTGCCCCTGTAGGAATTTCCATTTTGTTTTCTGGGGTCCCAGTTGATGTGCCAGCCTCATGTGGCCTCCTTAGAGGCAGTGACTTGCTTGTTCCTGGTTGGAGGCAGGGTAGGGATGCAGGCCTCGCTCTCCCGTGTCTGCCATCTTGCACATTGCCAGCATTCCTGTGACCTCCTGAGGCCAAGATGCAGGTCTGGCTTCTTGCCTCACCTTCCAGCGGAGTAGACACCCACCACATAACAGAACTTGCAGACTTGTCTCCATGTGAGACATTTTGAAGAGAGAACACCCTGGGTACCAAGGCAAGGCAAAGGGAACTATATGAAGAGTCAGAGACCAAGGGCCTGGCTTCCTGGAAACCAAAGGCCAAGCTGCAGGCGAACAAAAGGCCTGCTTGGCTAATTTGGGGTAGCATTAGTAATACCTTAGGGTCTCAAGCTTGGGGAATAAATTAGTTCATTTTTCCCCCTTGGAAAGTCACTCTCGTGGGTTCACCACCCATCCCTACAGCTCCAAGATTGGGCCCTGCATTCTACAGAGAGACATAAGAGAATGGGTTTCTCCTAGACTCGCACTGCAGAAGGGGCAGAGAAATAAGCCAGGTCTTCATGAGGCCCTGCTAGCATGGTTGGATGCCTCCAGCGAAGGAGAATCTGGATTCTCAACTCTGTGCTGAGGTCACTTGTGTCTTGATAAAATGTTCGAGCTTTCTGACACAACCAACAACCTCAGAGTGCTGCATGGCGTTGTGTTGGCATCCAGGGCCCCGATGAAGTGTCCTGGGGGACTGAACTGGACTGGCCTGGGACAGGGCAATGCATGTTCCGTTGACCTTCCTCACCTTGCTATGTTGCCACAGGCCTCAGGGGATGCACCCACCACCCCCAAGCACCCCAAAGACAGCAGAGAGAACTTCTTCCCTGCAACGGTGGCCCCCACAGCACCTGACCCCTTGCCAGCTGATGCGCTCCAGAGGCCCAGTGACTCCCACGTCAAGCCTCAAACTGTACTGGCTTCTGCCACAGCTGTCATCAGTTGCCCTCCCTCATCATCAACCTCTACCACAGACTTGTCCACAGATCCCGGAATTCCCCGGCCACACAGGCCAGAGGCTACCACCAGCATGACCTCTCTGAGTCCTGGTAAGTGCCCTCTCAATCTACCTGACCACCCGAGACCTTCATACTCTGCTTTCCCATAGCCAAGTCTTCCTCTACCAGCAATGCTTCCCCTGTAGAGTTGGCAAAGAGGCATTCGGGGGGGGGTCCTCTCACCAGGGTGACCCTGGTACAGTCAGCTGCTAGTCCAGGTAGCAGTTGCTGGCAGTATTTATGGCTTAGTTGGAACTGCCTGTGTCTCTAACTCTGGTAACCTTGTCCTCTATCGTAGTTAGGGTCTCTATTGCTGGGAAGAGACACCATGACCACAGCAGCTCTTACAAGGAAAACATTTAATTGGGGTGGCTCACAGTTAGAGGTTCTGTCCATTATCATCATGGCAGCATGCAGGCAGACATGGTACTAGAAAGGTAGGTGAGAGTCCTACATCTTGCAGGCAACAGGAAGTGAACTATGGCATAGAGACCTGAAAGCCCACCCCCACAGTAATACACTTCCTCCTACAATGCCACTCCGTGTGAGCTTATGGAGGCCAATTACATTCAAACTAGCACAGCCGCTGTGAGGAGGACAGGGAATAGGCACCACAACTGGAGAGTGTACCCTTGTCCTGGTCTCTGCCCCAGTAGAGCCCCACGATAACTAGGAAGATCAGGAGCTAGAGCAGGCCAGGCTTCTGTGGAAGGGTCAGACCTCGGCAGTCTTTGAGGCTCCCAGGAGTCTTCAGGACCACATCTGTCCCAAAGTGTAGGCATGACAAGCTGAAGGAGGCAGGACCAGGTTGATGGACTTGTGAAGAAAATACAGGATGTGATAGAGGTGGCACCGGCTGGCTTAATCAGGCGGGAGCTCTCAGCGTGGCAGGCAAGCAGGAACTTTCTTTCCTAGGAGGAAAAGGCATCAAGATAGCACACACGGGAAGGGAGTAGGTAAGGCACCATCCTCCTCACTGGTGCAGATACTCCTTGGGCATTTCCCTGTTGATTCCCAGGACCCTGGTACCATAGCCAGGCTCCAGAGACCCTAAAAGAGCTAAGATGTTCTCTAAGTAGCTTGCTGCCCCAACCAAAGACCAGTCTGCCCACCCTCCTTTCTCTTACGTTTCGAGACCTGGTCTGTGTGCTGGACACCCTAGTTTCAAGGTCCCCTGCCCATACCTGGAGCCATCCCTTAGGGCTTGCTTGTGGTTTTGAGTCACATCTGAGGCTGCTGCCTGCAGCCGTGACTGTGTGGTCTCCCCTCTCATCTGCACATCTGCTAGCCTCGGACTGCTCAGTGACAGGCCCGGAGGTTTCATGCACTCCCTGGGTTACATTGTGATTTGTGCCTGTGTAGGAACCCAGTTCTTCACAGTTGTGCTCTCTGTCACGATTTGTTCTAGAGGATCCTCTGAAAGCCACAGACCAGAGCAGTAAAGATCTGGGGTGGGCTCAGGCTGGCATGCACGAAGGCGCCACACCGAACAGTCAGAAAGCTGCAAGTGACAGTTCCACCTCCAGGTGTCTGATCACAGCTCCTCACACTTAGCAAACAAACGAAGCCACAGTGTGTGGTAGTAAGTTCCAAGTGCAGGAGGCACAGGAAAGTTAGTTGCTATTAGTGGGTCATTCAGGCCCCCAAAGACCTAGCCTGCTCCTCACCTCAGGTTGTCTTACCCTCTGCTTATCCCATGTGTCCCATGACTTTACAGAGTCTGGGGATTGGGCTCCAGACCAGTGTTGGGGATGAAATATTCCTAGTTCAAGGTCTCCTATGCCGTTGCATTCAGGTCATTAGCTGATCACCTGAGTGTGTAACAGCCCCAGGTTCTTAATGGGGCCTCTTCCCTCATGGGTCTCTTTGTAGACAATCTAGTGTTCTGCTAGAGGAAGAAGGAAGCCGTAGCATCTCTTGCAACCTAGTTTCAGAAGTTGAGCATCGCTGGGCCACACACTGCCCTTTGAGTCTATTGGTGTCAGCTGTTCTGGTAGATACATCCAGTAGACATCAAGACCACTTGAAGGCTGGCTGCCTGTATTCCTCCTCTCCCTCACCTCTCTGCCTCCAAGCAAGATCCCACAGTTCACATCTTCTCTTTGGAGGTTAGCTCTGGGAAAGAGTACCTATTTCTAGGTGTATATTTACCAGAGTTAATCCCCCAAAACTAGACTAAATGGCTTTTTACCACAGTGGCACTCTAATAAACATGGGATAGAGACTGCCCTCAGCAAAAACTTGTGTCCACTCGCATCCCCTAACCAGCTGCCAGAACTGATGCTGTGGGCATTGTCCATGGACACCAGAGCTTCCTGGGGGTGATATTGGGACCAGTTTGGGACAGACATGTCTCTTTAAGTCCATACCCTACATCTCTGGAATTAGTTGAACCTTTGTGGAAAGAGTGCCTCACCAGCCGGTTCCAAATTCCTGACTGGCCAGTGGTAGCAGCGTGGCTGGGTCCGCTGTTCCTATAGAGCCTGCTTGCAGAAGCCCTCAGTGACAGACTTCAACAGCAAACAGAAAGTAGGGCTAAGCGAAGGCTGAGACACCTGAGAACACAGATGCTTACGGGACGGACAACCTTCCAAGGAACTTAGGGGTGGGCAAGCCAGGAGGGCAGCTACTGAGGAGACCCAACTGGGTGCTTTCCCCAAGGCAGACAGCTCTGCCTGCCTCCCATGCTGCCCCAGCTTCTCTTTCTGCTGCTGCCTGCTCAAGTAGCCCAGACTATGCCTGAGCCCACCTCAGAGGAGTCATCTAGAAAGATGGGTACTTTTGTGGGGTTTTGCTTTAGCTTTTTGAGCAGGGTCTCAAGTACTCCAGGCTGGCCTCTAGCTTGTCACAGTCATCCTTGTCTCTACCCACCAAGTGCTGAAATTATAGGCACGGGCCTTCACACCCAACTCAAAGACAGACATTTCTTCTCCCTACCTGTGAATCCTGACCCCCACCTCTCCTGCTTAAGGGGTCATCTGGAGTGCTGCCCCCTATGGACAGATACCGTATTGGGTCAGGACTCAGGGAAGGCAGCTTGGTGGGTGTGTACCCTAGCTTTCTATCTTGCAAATAGAAGGTGGTGCTGGGGATGCTACAGAACCCTGAGGTGCTCCATGCTGCTAGTCATTGCCTATGACCTAAACCGCCAGGCATTGAAAACAAGAGGGGGAGTGGCTCAGGTCAGGTCTTCTCCAACTTGGGTGTGGTGGTACATACCTTCCTCAGGAGGCTGAAACTGGATAATCTATCCCATGAACCTCTCTCCTGGGCCCCATAGCAAGAACTCCTCTTTAAGAAAGAGATGGGAGAGAGGAGACCTCTGGACCAGCTCTGGAGATTTAGGTGGGACAGTTCTGTGGCACTCAGGCCCTGGCCTTTTCCCTGCTGGAAGAGGATGGCTGTTCCTGGCAGAAGCCTGGGGGGCAGGGTGAGAGCTGGGCAGATAGTGTCCCTGAGTGAGCAGGAAGGAGGGAGCACCTGCAAGTCCACTACAAACTTCAAGGAGGTGAGAGACAGATCCTAACTAGTAATAGAGGTATGCTGTTGTCCCTAGTTCCATCCAGTCTTTCGCACATGTGACTACTTCCAAGCCCTTGGCTTGTGCCAGGGAAGGAGGGATTTGGCCTAGCAGGAAGATGTGGTGCCCTTGTGTTCTCTGTCTACTTTGGTCTTAGTTAATGGCTTGGATGGTTTTGACTCCGGTTGTGATTGCCATTCCTATGAGCCAGGAAGAGGGATAGGCACCTCACACATAAGCCTGCCCCTGACAGCCATGAGGTGAGGCTTTACCCAGGCCAAGAGCTGAGTTCCTGTGAGCAGCTGAGACAGGGCACAGATGTAGTCTCACTAGCCACTCAGTTATGCGGGCCCCTCAAGACCTCTTAGCCAGGGTTCCCAAAGACCCTCACTCAGGATGGAAGGACAAGGCGCCAGCCCAAAAAGACTAGGCAGGGCTCTGCTTATGTCAGGAACAGCTGCCCAGCTTGGCCTCTCTCCCTCCCCTTGAGGTGTGATAGATATCTTGAAATTATCTGTCTGTGCCTTCGTGCAGCTGTCCCAGAAGAATGCTTGCTGCTTCCTGGTTCCTGTGGGGATGGGGAGACACCTAATCCCAAAGTACCCATGTTGGCCATGTGTTCTAGGGCATAGTCTGGGCCTACAAGGCCTGTCTCACTAGTGTGGGGATCTGGGAAGGGGACCTGCCCTCACCCCATGAAATGGGGGTGTAACCTGCAGTTGGCCTGTGTCTCCATAGAGGGTGAAGAGCAATCAGGAGCGACAGAAGGTACCAGCTTCCCACCCCAAGAACCACGGCACAGTCACCAGATGAAAATGGCTGCCACAGGGCCCCTGGCTGAGCAGCACTGCTGGTCAGTGGAGGCTGCTGGCCAGACTGGTGCCGAGCCCACCTGTAGCCAAGGTAAGGCCAGTTGAGAGCAGCCCAGCACCAGCTCCCACCAGGCTGCTCTCAGATGACAGCCGAAGGTGGGCTTCCCCACAGAGGAGCCGGCTTGGTAGATTGAAGGATAGAACCTAGCAAGGGACTATTATTGTGACCCTAAAGCCTCCTTTCACCTCAGCTCCACAGAAGGGTCCTACCGGTAGGGTTTGGAGTTCTGTATGGGGAGGAGCTTGGGCCTGTCACTGAGGTTTCTCTGTGGGAATCCACCAGCCACTCTACTGGTCGGGCCCCTTGAGACCACTTGGCCAGGTCTCCCATATACCACTCAGGATGGAAGGACATGGCGCCAGCCCATGAACACCGGGCAGGGCTCTGGATAAGCTCCCACTCCTTTTAAAGAGATGAGGCTAAAAGAATGTGGAGCCTTGCCAGGGCAACTGGGTTATTCCCAGTTCACGCAGCTCCCTTGAGGCTGCCAGGTCCCAGATCTGCAGTCTGCCATGGCCTTGGCTGCCTCCAGGAGGCTCAGCTCCTTACTCATCCTGCAGTGAGAGGAAAAGTATATACTGGGCCCCCTGGAGTGGAATAGCTCAGAAGATACAACGGTTGTGTCATCTTGGTGATGAGGGACCCTTCCGAATCCCTGGGAAATCTCAGAGGGACTGCTGGAGTCCACTGATGCTCCTCAAAGCCCAGGGTGCTCCTCGTTGCAAGGCTAGCATGCTAAGGTCTGCAACCCGAGGTGAGCCCAGGACCCTTACGTCAATGTAGGCAGAAGGCCAGAAAAGGATCCATGGTGTGGGCCCACTGAGTTCTTAGCAAAGAGACAGGCAGACTGAGGCTGAGTGAACTCAAACTCTGTGGTCTCCTAACAGCCACCAGCACTAAGGTCCCCAGCATCGGAAGTACCCAGACACCCGAGAGCCATCAAGGCAAGGCTGAGTCCAGCAGGACCAAATCCCGCCTCCTGTCCAACATGCCAAAGCTGGTGATCCCCTCGGCCACCACCAAGTTCCCCCCTGAGATCACCGTCACACCACCTACCCCGACCCTGCTTTCCCCCAAAGGCAGCATCTCCGAGGAGACCAAGCAGAAGCTGAAGGTGACTGTGGGTACTAGGCAGGAGGCCTGGTGTAGGGGCTCATGGTACTGGCGGTCTGGGAAGGGACTTGAGTTACAGGGAGGCCTGGCTGAGAATTTGGTTCATGTCAAGAGGGTTAGGGTAAGGCCAGTCACTCCTGACCATGTTCTGCCCTACCCTGTGTGCAGTCAGCCATCCTGTCCGCCCAGTCAGCTGCCAATGTGAGGAAGGAGAGCCTGTGCCAGCCAGCCCTGGAGGTTCTGGAGACATCCAGCCAGGAGTCTTCACTGGAGAGTGAGACAGACGAGGATGACGACTACATGATGATGGACATGTGAGGGCCCCACCCAGAGCCCTAACAGTCAGGCCTGGGATCCCTGTGGGCCAGACCCTGGGACGGCCAGAAGCCCATGTGAAGGTACCATTTCCCATGGCTTCCTAAGCCTGCCCAGCCCCCTCTTTACAGCATCCTGCTCTGGTTGAGCTGTCCACACCCAGTGTGTTAGCCCAGAGGAAGATGAGACATGTCTTAGGCACATGAGGATGAACTGGTTGTGGTCTGCACAGAAGGGCCGGCACTTTTGTTTTGTTTTGTGAATATTGACTTTCTTTACAAGCCCGTGCCCCCCTGGCCAGGCCCACAGTTCATTGCCAAGACATCGAGAGCCTAGCTCACACCATATACCCTTTTTGTCATTGTTCTTTTCTAATAAAGCTGAGAAAATGGTCTTTGCTTCTCTGCTTACTCTGGGGGGGGGGGTGTGCTCACATGGTACAGGGATTAATTACACGGTGTGTGGGGGGGAGGCAAATTACTGTTCAAAAGCCCCTGGATGACTGGGGAGCTCCTGTAGTGTAAGGACACAAAGAAAGAAGACCCTGTGTGATGCCAAGGAGTTAACAGAAGGGCACAGTGGGGGTGAAAGCAGCTCAGGAGCAGGGGGTGTCCCTCCTCATAGTTCCTCCCTGACAGTATCAGCTACACCAGTGTGGAGCCCGGACAGAATGCATGGGGGCTGCAGAATTGCCTTAGTTGTCAAGAGCACCAACTGCTCTGCCAGGATCAGTGCCCAGCACACACATGGCAGTCCACATCCAGCCCTAACTCCAGTTCTAGGAAATGCAGTGCTCCCTTCTGGCTTCACCAGGCACTGCACCCGTGTGCACACAGACATACATGCAGCAAATCAAAAGCGCGAGGTCTGGGGAGAGAGACGAGACCCTGCTGCGTAACCAGACAGGCAGCCATGCCACAGCCTCCTGAGCAACTACACAGCACTTGGCTGAAACTTTTTTTTTTTTTTTTTTTTTTTTTTTTTGTGGCTTTGGAGATGTCCTGGAACTACCTCTTGTAGACCAGGCTGGTCTTGAACTCACAGAGATCCACCTACCTCTGCCTCCCGAGTGCTGGGATTAAAGGCGTGCGCCACCAACGCCCAGCTAAAAGTTAACTTTTAAGACCACAACACGACAGATCATGATACTGGCCCTTTCCCTTTCCTGTGCTCCATGCCATTTATTTTGGAGATACTTAGGTTCCAGGGGCTCATACCTGCCTGTTACAACTGTCACCGACACCACTTCAGAGTCCTCTTTGTCTCTCCTCAAAAAGCTCTAGGCCAGAATGGAGATGAAGGGTACTTTTGTGCCTTCATGGGCTGAGCACATACCCTCAACTGAGAAGGAAGAAACTGTAGACTAGACCCTAGATTCCCTAATCCAGGCCCTTTGCAGCTAGAAACATGGCAACCCAAGATAAGTCCTCAGACCAGCCACCTGAAGAGCCAAGAAACCAGGGACTGCAGTCACTCATCGGAGCACCTCCACCTACCCAGACCCCCACCAGCCATGGTAGGGAGAACCCTCAGACCCAGGCCTGGGTGCTGGCACAGGCTATTCCCTGCCATGGGACCTGTGTGCACACAAAGGTATCCACCCAGAGCACCCTGTGGCTTGGGAGATTTTCTTCCCCCTCTGCAAGGTGTGTGTGACGGCCTTGGAAGACTTGTCACCACACATGCCTTGTGGTGTAGTGGGAACACTCCTAAGCACAAGTTTCTTCAGATACTCAAGGGAGATCCACAGGTGACCTCCAGAGGTACTAGTTACTAAGAAAGGACAAGGCCCATAGAACAATGGGCTGGCTGACACCCAGGACCAGAGGAGGATCACAGACCAGATGACTTCAGCTCATAAGCCAGCCTGCCTAGCTCCTCCTGTGAGGCCAGCCACACTGTGTCTGCATTGAGAAACCTCAGCTTCCCTGTCCTAATGGCTAGCCCAGGTGACAGACCCAGGCTTGGGGGCCTGCATGGGCCACCCTGGCGTCAATGACTCCCAGAAGCCGCTAGAGGCTCTCCATCATGCTCCTTCCTCCTCTGCAGAAGCTTAGAGAAGCCAGAACAGGGTATGTTGCCAATAATGACAACACTGGGGCTAGGCTGGCCTCAGCTCTGGGTGGTAACTGAAGCCTGCTGCGAATCAGAAGTGGCCCAGTCTCAAGTCCATGCTGTGCACTGCACGACAGGCAGATTAACTCCTTGCTCCACCTCTGCCTGTCAGACACCTCCCTAAGGAAAACAGAGGTCTAGGTCTGTCCTGAGAGGACCAGGACTGCGACACCCGCCCTGCAGAAGCCTTGCACACAAGACTGGACTGTGTGACCCAGGGTCTGAGCTGCCTGGAGACATCTGGCTTCTCATGTGCCAAAGGTCTTCATTTCTGGGCACTCCAGCCCCTCATTCTCACACAGGGTCCCAAGGCTGTGATGATGGGACAAGAATGTGCTAACTAGGCAGATCAGGCTCTGCTGGTCTCTGGGCACCTGTGGACTTTGAGAGGAGGGGGGAAGGAAGGGGAGAGAGAAGGGGAGGAGTGGTGCCGCAGAACGCTGGGCGGGGCTGGTAGGCGGGGCCAGGCCAGCAGGGAGGGAGCCTGTCAAACAATCTCTAAGCCACTGTGCTGCCTGCTGGTTGCACTCACGGGACACACCATGAAGCTGGCCCTCCTGCCTTGGATTTTGATGCTGCTGGTGACAATCCCAGGCCCCAGGCTCACAGCAGGTATGCCCCACTCTGCCCTTCTGACACCTCCCTGTTCATCTGCCTGAGCAGGCGGGCAGGCAGGCCTTGAGCAGATACCCCTCTGGGTTCAGCGTCTGCCCATCTGGCAGTCCATCTGGTGCTGTGCTGGGAAGTACTGGCAAGAAATTCTGAGGCTTCTGCTTCTAGACATTTCTGGTGGAAATGGGAGGTCTGGTTGAACCCCAAACCTGAGCTCTTGAAGAAAATGCAACCTAGGAGGGAAGCAGGGGAGACTGAAGAGCCCTTGGCCTGCATTCCGAACCCAGTGAAGGGTGTTATGACACAGGGAGCCCCGGCCTCTGTCTGTCGCTGTGCTGGTCCTTATTATCTGAATCCAGAAAGTCTAGCAAGAAGGCTGAGCTTACAGCCAGAGCCTTCCCCTGAGCTGAGCTGGGAGTTACCGGCCCACAGTCTCCTGCCTCACCCCACCTTCCATTGCAGGAAAGTGTCACCACCCTTCTGCCACCTTTATCTCGGAGCATCTTGAAGCATCTTCCCACGCCCCTTGCCATCATTAAATCCTTAGCCAATAAATATTTATTGCTACTCTTGAGTGAAGTGCTCCACTTAGTGAAGTGGGACTCGTGGCTTAGGCCCAGGCCTGACCCCTGGTGGACCTCCTTCACCAAGGGCCTGGGAAGGGCCAGGTAGGAGAGGAGATTCGGTCTGACCTGGGAAGTTAACACCCCACTCCAGTCATGGCCTTGCAGCCCTGGGGCTGAAATATAGCCCTGCCACAGGTCTCCACAGCCCACAGAGGAAAGCCTGGACAGGATGTTCACAGTTCCTAGGGTGTATTCCCGACTGCATTGTGCTGGAATCCCCACTGGAATGTACCCCCATCCCCTAAAAGGGAGTGTCCTGGCTGCCTTCGCAGAGGGTGGGGCTCTCTGGGATTCAATTGGTTCCCTACCCCCAGAAAGAGATGGCAAAAGCTCCACCCAGATACCATTCCCTCCTAGACCTTGAATGGGACTCTCTGTGGCTATGTGCCCCCAGGCAAGCAAGAGGACCCTTTTCTAGCCATCGGGAAGCCAATCCATTACCTGTGCTGAGATGGAACCTAGCCCACAGGGCCCATGGCTTTCCACTGTGTCATTTGGTAGCCCCAGCAATAGCTTCTCATGGAGCCCTGGGCAAACAGGCCCAGTGTAGGGTAATTGACCCCAGTACACAGGGCTTTTCTTCCCCAGGTGCCCGGGGGAGCTGCTCCCTGCGCTGTGGGGAGCAGGGTGGACCCTGCTCTTGTCACCCAACCTGCTCGGGCCTTGGCACCTGTTGTGAAGACATTCTAAACTACTGCCTCGAGATTTCACCCTCCTCGGGCTCCATGATGGGTGGCAAAGACTTCGTGGTGCAGCATTTAGTGTGGCATGGATCTACTGACAGAGTCATTTGCAGGTGGGGCGGGGGGCGGGGGGGTGACGACTAAGCAGCTGGGTCATCGGGGCTCCCATACTCCCAGGCCCATGTATGGAGGGGGCCCCAGAGGTAGTACCCTGGGACCAAGGGCAGGCAGGAGGGCACAGGGACACCTAGCCTAACCCATTCCTTCAGAGCTGTGGGCTCAGGCTGGCTCTACCCTCTCTGCCCCTCAGGTTTAAGGACAGTGTCCAGACCCTAGGCTACGTCGACAACTTGAATCGAGTGCACTGTATATCACCCTTGCTGTATGAAAGTGGCCACATTCCCTTCACCATCTCGCTGGACAATGGCCGTTCCTTCCCTCATGCAGGCACTTGGCTAGCCGGTGAGCCCTCATTCTGCCAAGTTGGTCTAGGCTGTAAGCCCACAGACCCCACCCTGTCTGAGCCCTGGTTTCCATCTGCAACCCAAGGGCAGGGGACTTTCCCCAATGCTAATCCATGTACTCTGATACTAGACCTAGTCTGCCTACCTGTCTCTCTGGCTGGACCAGTCCCTTGGGCAAGGATTTCTGTCATTCACTACTCCACCTCTGGCATCGAGGCCAGAGTCCCAGCCCATAAAGGAGTTGGAGCTGTGGGGTCCCCATCTGGCCCCTGATGGTCCCTCAGCAAGGGTCTGCGGAAGGGCCAAATGACAAGTGTGATCTGGCTTGGTTCCTCATCTCTCCTGGTCACAGTGTCTTCCTGCCAAGAGACCCTGAGGGAGACATTGCCTTGTCCCTTTCAGTGTTTGTTATTGAGAGGCTCTCAGAGCCCTCCAGGTGTGCAATTAAGTCTTTACTCTTCCCCACTCGTCCCTGCCCAGCACATCCCTACAAAGTCTCTGAGTCCGAGAAGAGCCAGCTGGTGAATGAGACCCGTTGGCAGTATTACGGCACTTCAGACACCAGCGGGGACCTCAGCCTCACCTGGAACACCTCACTGCTGCCCGTGCAGACTGTCACCATTGAGCTGTGGGGGTATGAGGAGACAGGTAGGGCCTGCCAAGGGCTGGTGGAAGTGTTGAGAACTTCAGACACTCAGATAGGAGGAAATGAATCCCAGGAGGGGAAGGAGGCAGGGGTTTGGGAAGCAGTTTGCAAGTGGAAGGGAAGAAGGGGTTTTCAGGCCAGTGTAGTAAATGAGGAGGGTTTTGCGGATAGAGGGAAATAACAGCAGTAACTTCCAGCATGCATGGAGGACCCCAGAACCAGTAGGAGTATTAGATGGAGTGTACAGAAGACAGGAGCAGCCACCTCCACTCCATCTCCTCTAAGCCTGTCATGGACCAGAGCTGGCGATTCAAGTGTGTCCCCATTGGTCACCCAAGCTGGGGACCCTGCTGAAACATCAGTGCATGCCTGTCCACAGGGACCATCTTGCTAATCATTTGCTTCCTTTCCATCATTCAAGCTGTCAGTTCCAGAGACTGAGGGAAGGAAGGGGTCTTTGGAGGGCTGACCACGGTCTTCTCTTCCTCTAGGAAAACCCTACTCTGACAACTGGACAGCAAAGTGGTCCTATCTGTACTCTCTGACTAGAAACACCCCCAACAGTGGCTTCTTTACTTTCAAACCAAAACCCGCATCTCCTGAGTACCAGAGGTGGAGAGTGGGTGCCCTGAGGATCAGCAGCAGCAGGAACTACGAAGGACAACAGTAAGGGCCTAGCAGATGATACGCTGGGACCATCTGCCTGCAGACGGCAGAGCTTGCTGTGGAAGACCCAGTGCTCAGGTGCTTGGAAGGCAGCCCCTAGATGGTGCATCATTTCTACCTCAGGGATGTGCTGGCGCTCTGGACCAATGATCATGCACTGGCCTGGCACCTGGGTGACGACTTCCGGGCAGACTCTGTAGCCTGGGCCCGGGAACAGTGCCTGGCCTGGGAGGCACTAGAAGACCAGCTGCCCAACTTCCTGAAGGAGCTTCCGGACTGCCCCTGCACACTGGCCCAGGCCAGGGCTGACTCTGGCCGCTTCTTCGTAAGCCCCTGAACCTATTAGGGCCCCAGAGAGGGAGGAGGACAGGAGGGACCAGCCTCCCTGACTGAGGTAGACAGAGGCCACCAGGAGGTAGGGTGGGATCTGAAGGTCTCCTTGGGGTTGGTTCCCAGGGGAGGGAGGGAATGCAGAGCCCAGGTGACAGTTCCTGAATACCCTGCAGACCGACTATGGCTGTGACATTGAGCAAGGCAGTGTTTGCACCTACCACCCAGGAGCTGTGCACTGTGTGCGCTCCGTGCAGGCCAGGTGAGCTACCCGACCAGGGTTGCGGGACGGGCAGGGTTTCGGGGCAGCCGCCAACAATGGCCCTGACTTGCTCTCACCCTAGTCCCAGGTATGGCTCCGGCCAGCAGTGCTGCTATACTGCAGCAGGCACACAACTCCTGACCTCAGACTCGACGAGCGGCAGCACCCCTGACAGAGGCCATGACTGGGGTGCACCCCCATACCGCACCCCTCCCCGTGTGCCGGGCATGTCCCATTGGCTGTATGATGTCATGAGCTTCTATTACTGCTGTCTCTGGGCACCTGAGTGTTCCCGCTATATGAAACGGCGTCCCTCCAGTGACTGCCGCAGCTACCGACCGCCACGCCTGGGTGGGTGCTGACCTGGGTGCCTGACCGGAAAGGGAGGGTCATGCCTGGCTGGAAAAGTCCAAGGAAATCACCTGACCCTCTGATTTCACCTCAGCCTCTGCCTTTGGGGACCCCCACTTTGTCACCTTTGACGGCACCAGCTTCTCATTCAGCGGAAGCGGCGAGTATGTACTGATAGAGGCCACACTGACTGACCTGAGGGTGCAGGGACGAACCCTGCCAGGGAAAATGCCCAATGGTGAGGCAGGGCCCCATGGTCTCTATTTCGGGGTGGTACTCTTGGGTCACCCAGGGTAGCAGACATGACCCAAAAGAACCCCATCTGCACCCACCACTTAGGCACCCAGGCCCATGGCACAGGGCTGATTGCAGTGGCTGTCCAAGAAGACAATTCAGATGTGGTAGAGGTGCGGCTAGCTAACGGGCCTCAGGCCCTGCAAGTGTTGCTGAACCAGAAGGCACTCAGTTTCACTGAACAGAATTGGATGGACCTGAAGGGTGAGTGACAGAGTGACATGCTCAAACATGATCCAGAGGTCATCCATGACTTTCATGTTGCTCCTAGTCCCCGACCATAGGCTGTGGTAGAATCTGGGGCACAAACACAAAAACAAAGGTTTCTTGGGTCTTGGTGAGGTCAAAATGCACATGGCTACAAGTTGGGGATCCGGGCCCTATTTGGGACTGTTTTAGGCCACAGAGAGCAGCTGCTCAGCCTGAGAGGTCTGTTCTCACACCTCCATATCCAACTGCGATAACCATGGGGCCTGCTCAGAGTCCCCAATGGCCAAGGACTAGAACATAGTCCGCCAGACAGCCCCAGAAGCCTAAGACCACAACCGTGGGACTCAAATCTCCCATGTGGCCACTCGTTCCACTTTCAAAATCCACCGCAAAGACACCAGCCCTACTGATTGAAGAGCACAGGCTGAAAGTGGCAGCTGGGAGCCACAGCAGTAGCATCCAGCTCCCTTACCACCAAGCTATACTGCCCCAGAATTGAGCAATGAAATGGCTCCTGCGGGGATGGGTGAAAGCATCACACACAGAGACCTTCAGGAAGGGCCACACAGCAGGCCAGGCTGTTGTAGTCACATCAGGGATTGACCTGAACATGTAGCCTCAACACGGAAGAGGAGAAGAAATCCCTGCAGGGGTGGCCTTGAGACCCTGTGGAGTCTGGGAGCACACAGACGTGGGATGGGAGTGGCGGCAGGCTAGTCAGCAGGCAATCCTGGATGCATCCCCCTACTTTCCTACAAGTACTATCTACCCTACCCTGGTGCTGTGTCAAGGGCCGGGGGTGGGGTGGGGGTTGGAGTAGGCAGAACACAGGGCCCAAGAGGGCAACCCTAACCCATCTCTACTTGTGGCCAGGCATGTTCCTGTCAGTGGCCTCTGAGGATAAGGTATCAATCATGTTGTCATCGGGGGCTGGCCTCGAGGTCGGTGTACAAGGCCCTTTCCTCAGTGTGACCGTCCTGCTGCCTGAGAAGTTCCTGACTCACACCCGCGGTCTCCTGGGAACTCTCAATGATAACCCCAGTGATGACTTCACCCTGCGCAACGGGCAGGTCCTGCCCCCCAAAGCCAGTGCTCAGCAGGTGTTTCAGTTTGGAGCAGACTGTGAGTGACCTGGTGGAGCAAGCATGGCAGGGAGGGTGAGAAGGGATTGGACGGGGTGACAGTAGATCAAGGAGAGAAACTCGGCTGTGGCAGAGAACTGTACCCACATGAGACTGACCCCTGTCTCCACAGGGGTTGTTTCCAACACCTCTTCCTTGTTCACCTATGACTCTTGGTATCTGGTCTACAAATTCTTGATCCAACCCAAGCATGACCCCAACTTCAAACCACTCTTCCTCGATGAGATCACACTCAGCCCCAGCCAGGCCGAAGAGGTGGACAGACTGTGCGAGGGTGACCATTTCTGCATCCACGATGTGATAAGCACAGGGAACCTGAGTGTGGGCAATGCCACACGGGCGGCCCACCAACTACACCGGCAACGCCTTAAGAGCCTGCAGCCTGGTAGGGGCCGGGAAGGGAGTCAAGGGCTGGACCTCTCAGGTTGTCGAGCATTGTTCAGTGGCTAGCAGCTCAGGCCTGTCCTCTGTGCTCTGCCCCTATCCTAGTGGTGTCTTGTGGCTGGCTACCCCCACCTTCGAATGGGCATAAGGAAGGCTCCAAGTACCTGGTGGACTCCATTGTCCGTTTCAGCTGCAACAGTGGTTACAGCTTGGTAGGGTCAGAGACGAGCATCTGCCGAGCTGATGGTACCTGGTCGATGTCTACCCCAGAGTGTCAACCAGGTGAGGTGCCCCTCCCATGAGCTACTTTGCCTCCACACACCTGTGTCTCCCTTGCCCACTGCCACTTACTCTCATCTCTGCCAGGACGGAGCTACGCAGTGCTGCTGGGTATCATCTTTGGAGGCCTGGGCATAGTGGCCCTGATTTCTATCGTCTATGTGTTGCTGCACCGCCGCAGGAAGGGCAACATGTAAGAGTGTACCCATTCAAGGACATCACTCAAGAACCCCCACCTCTGCCCCTCTTTAGCTCTCTTAGGTCCTAGAAGCGGTTGGTGCCACTTTAAACCCGCTATCCATTACAGGACCATGTGGAGTTCACAGCCCTGAGACAGGAGCACACTTGATTGACAGCATCATGCCATGAGGTCACCAAGACCCAGCCTCCCAGGAGAAGCCCAAGTCATGTGTGCCCTAGTCTGACGATTCCCCCATATAATATCTGTGCCTTCAACACTGCAGACCCCAAACCCGAGGTTCACCACCTGTCCCTCTGACTGTGAGGCATGGTGCCAGATATTCTAACTCCTGAACCTCCCCACTCCTCCATCAATAACCTGCACTCTGTCTAATGGTTATGGCTCTGATTCCTCAGACTTGAGGAATCTCTTCTTGTCCTGTCCTAAAATGGGAATGCCTGTGATCCAAGCCCAAATATTCCTCCATTGGAAGCTTACAAGTCCCTCTCTCCCCAGGGCCTGACACACCAAGGCCTGGCACCTGCCCTCCTGGGAGGTCCCCCAGAGCTGAGCTGCCTTGGCTCTCGTAACAACTTGAGAGCCCTGGTAGGTCCACTCCCACTGTGAGGAGGGGCCTCAGGGCCTGAGCATCCTCCAGAAGAAGAGACACCCTTTGCTCAGCAGGCTTGTACTCCTCCTACCTCTTGCATAGCATACTCAGGAACACCCTTCCCTGCCCGAATGAGAAGAAAACAAGTTCTTCCCACCTCTTCCCTGCTGTGTGTCTGCTTGTGTTAACCACTCTTCCATAGCTGCCTGTATGGTCACTCACACGTAAGAAGAGTCATGGGAACCAATGAAAAGGCCTATGCTTGCAAAAGGCTCAGCAGGGCTGTCACGTTGGGTGCCTCCGGAGATGGAAGAGATGGAAACCCTCTGCCTAGTCCTACCTCCTCCCAGCCAGATGCTCAAGGGCTGGGCATGGTGACACTGTTCCTCTATTGTTTATGAGCTACTGTGCTGCAGGAAGGAGAGAGTCCCTCCCTGGTGTTCCCTGAGAAGCGATGCCTAACACAAGCCTGGCCTGGGCTCCAAATCCTGCCCAGGTGCCATCACTATAAGGGCCATACCCAAGAATCCATGTTCCTCAGCCCAGCGATGTTCAGAAGCTAGGCACAGAACTGAGCCTCTTTTATTTGACAAGCTCACCAAGTCCTAGTCCTGGAGCGAATGTCATGGAAACATGTGTCAGTAGCCAGCAGAAGGACAAGCAGGGACCCAAAGTTCTCCTTTATTGAAGGGCCCCTGAATGAGTGTTCTGAAGGGCTCAGGCAAGGTTGGGTGGGCTCAGACAAAAAGTGTGGCAGAGCTCACCGACTATTAATAGAGTATGGATGCATTTCTGGGACTTAGTATGAGCTGCAATTCCAGGGGAGGCCACATGAGGGCAGAAGAGGGCAGGACCAGTGAATTCTGGCACCAGATCCTAGGTGGTTGGGGATGACAGCCCCTTGCCGGCTTGGTCGTACTCCAGGCCAAGGTCCTTGCACACACCCATGTCCCATAGCCCATCTCCCCCAGACTCAGACTTCTCAGCAAGGTTGTACAGGTGTGTCCAGCTGATACTGGCTAAGTCCAGCCTTCCTACTTATTTAGCTTTACCCATAGCCAGAAGTCCTGGCCAGAAATACAAGAGCTGAGTGGCAAGGGCAGGTCCCTCAGAGGGTTTCCACAAAGGAGAACTGCATGATGGGGCACATTGTATGTAAGCGACTAGGAACTCCAGGCTTGGAGGATGCTAGACAAAGGGGCGGCCTCCTGGGTTCTGACTTCCCAAGCCCCACTGCTGCATTTTTCTATTTCTTTAGGTTTGCAGTTCAGGGCAGGGTAGGACTGAGGGTTTCTGTCTTGGCTATCAGTCTGGTACTTTCTTCTCACAAATAAGGTAAAGCAGGTCTTACCTCCTACTGCCTGAGTCTCCAGAGGGTCCCTGAGCCAAGCTAAGCCAGGCCAGCCACTTGGCAGTTGAGTGAGAGCTTAGCGTCTTAGACAGGGCCTGTACATAGGAGAGCAGGGAGTCCCATTGCAGAGCAGCTGCAGGCCCATCAGAACACGCTGAATGCCAGGACCCCAGGAGCTCGAACCTGAGTGTGACATCATATCTCTAGTCTCAGCTACTTCGGAGAATGGACAGGAGGATTGCTTGAGCTCATTAAGTTTGGGGCCAACCTATGTACCATGGTGAGACCCCTGTCTCTTGGAAAAAAGACAGGTTGGAACCTCAAAACTGGTCAGGGTCACTTCAGCTAAAGGTACAGCCTAAGAACTTGTAGGTTTGCCTGGGGAGCAGTGAGGACAGATGGGGGACACTCAGGGTGTTTCTCTTGCCAGGGCTGAAGCATACAGACTTCATTGTGAGTAAAACATGGCCTACCTTGACCTGCAGTTCTTCCTGATGCAACCCCTGATGGGCCCTAGACCTGTGCCCACACCTCCTGTCTAAAGAAAATGAAAACGGGTGCTCTGGCCCCAAACAGCTATTGTTCTTAGTGCCAAAGACAGGCTGGACTGGGAAGCCCTGAAACCTGACAGGGACTTTCTTAGGGGTCTAGAGAAACCAGGTGCTTGCTCAGCCTGTATGAAGGTGGAAGGTACTAGAGCAAGCAGAGACCCTCAGAGCATCGAAGGACCTTCACCTCAGTGTGGTGTCTCTCTAATGGTAGCCCCAGGGTTTGCAGGAGGGCAACACTGGGAATTTTCAGACTCCAATACCTGGTTGGAGTGAGAATATCCAAAGAAGAAAGGCTGAGTGGATGCTTGCTCCTGCTTCAGCAGCCTACACCCACAGACCCACCTTCCAGCCACACACTGTACTACATTTCCCAGCCTCCCTTGCACCTGGAGTGGTCACATGTCTGAGCAGGACACTTCCAGTCCAAACCCATGAAATCCACTGGCACTTCTCTAGGCTGTTTCCTGCTCTTGTCACCCAAAGGATAACTTTGGAAGCCTTGCCCAGCCTGTGTGCCAGCTAGGTTCCAGCAAGGGAAGGCCTCTCTCACCCCAATCTGTTCAGCCATCCTGTAGAACTCTGAAAACAAGAAATAAACCTCTTTTGGGATCCAGCCACGATGCGTTTGGAGTGGGTATTTGTCGAAACAGGGGGTCCCTCTGAAGATAAATTAGGACGTGGTGGTCCCTGGCACTAGTCCCAACACATAGGAAGTTGAGTTTCAGGCCTGAACTACATACCCTGCTGCAAAATAACTAATTTTTTGAGACAGTCTTCCTATGTAGCCTTGGCTAGCCTAGAGCTTGATATGCAAACCAGGCTGGCCTTGAACTCCTAGAGATCCACTTGCCTCTGCTTCCTGAGTGCTGGGATTAAAGTTGTGCACCAGCGTAAAAACATATTAAACACCAGAAAGAGAGCTATGAAAACCTGGCCTTGCATTTTCCGCTGGCTTTCAAACTAAATGTAAAGGCTAAAGCAGCCTCCGGTTGAGAAGCATTTTACTGAACACGGCAGCAGCTGGGGACCCCCTGCTACTTCACACACCTCAGCAGCAGGCAATCAGGACTGGTTTCCTTGGGGAAGCAATCTACACGGGCTGGCTGATGAACCAGGACACGCATCACCCTCCTAGAGCCAGATGCCACCCTGGACACACACATGCACACGCACGCACGCACACACACATACACGTACGCACGCACGCACGCACGCACACACATGCACACCCACGTATGCACGCACGCACACACACCATGCACACCTGACGCCACCAACCCCATCATTGCCCAAGTGCATCTCTCTGGTTTTGCTCTCTGCTCGTTGGAAAAAAAAAAAAAAAAAAAGCCCCGGAGCCTTTGTCAGTTTAGCTTCCCACACTTTCCTCCCTCCTCCCTCTTCCCTGATGAGGGGGAGCACAAGAGAGATCCTCTTGCAATAGCAGACAGGAAGAAATGTCATTTGGGGACTCACCCTTCTTACTGATGACTCATGGGATCCACTTATTGGGGTTAACAGAGCCTAGCCTGCAATTATCCCACATTCCCCTGCTTCAGCCTTCAGCTGTATAGAATCCCAGGCCTCATGTTCAATGAAGGGTCCCAGCTCTTGAAGGAAACCTTCGTCATCCGTGGCATCAGGAACAGGTGCAGGAGTCAATGCTTCTCCCGGGATCAGTCTGCCCTGGGTGTTCCAGCCAGCTCTAGGGCCCCTGCCCTATGTCACGTTCTTTCCCTCCTAACTTCCTGCCTCATGGATCTCAAGTTCCAACACAGAACACCGGACAGATTTAGAGACAATTGGAGAACCTCTCCCACAGCTGCGGGACCTGCTTCTCTGATAACTGCAGGCAGGGATGGACTTCTGGGGATCAAACCCCAGGCTTCTTACTCGCTGAGTAAAATCGCCACTGAACCACCTGCCCCAGCATCCCATGAGTCATCTCTCCTCTCTCCTCTCCCCTCTCTTCCTTTCCTTCTCCAGTTTGGCTTTGAACTCACTATCTAGCCAAATTAGCCTCAAACTCACAGTGCCCTCCTATCTCAGCCGACCAAGTGCTGGGATTATAGGCGTGGACAACCATGCCCAGTTTACCGGCCTTTGTTTACTGGCTCCTTTATTTCTGAGACAAGTTCTCTGTAGCCAAGACTGGCTTTGAACTCCAGATCCTCCTGGATCAGCCCCTTTTCCTGCATGGCTAGTGTGAGCTATGAAGCCAGACTTCCTCCTTCTATTTCTTTCTTTCCTTCTTCCCCTCCTTCTCCTCTCTCTTACTGGGCCAGAGATCAAATCTAGGGCCTTTGACATACCAGGCAAGCACTCAGAGATACATCCCTCAGCCCCTTTTGTTTTTAATTAATTTCCTTATTTTTAAAGTTTTATTTATTATGTATACAGAGCTCTGTCTGCATGTATGCCTGCTCGCCAGAAGAGGGCACCAGATCTCATTCTAGATGGTTGTGAGCCACCATGTGGTTGCTGGGAATTGAACTCAGGAAGAGCAGCCAGTGCTCTTAACCTCTGAGCCAATCTCTCTAGCCTGATATATTTATTTTTTGACATCACATCTCATCCCATTGCTATGGCGGGCCTAGAACTCCCAAAGTCAAGTTTTTCTCCTGCTTCAGCTTCTGTAGTAGTTGGGACTAAAGGTGCTTGGCACCACACTTGGCCTCACTTGTCTTTAAAAATAGGAATTAAGGACCAAGGGATTCAGTGGGTAAAGGAGCTTGCTTCGAAGATTCACAGCCTGAGCTTGGTCCCCAGGACCCATATGACAAAAGGGGAGAACAAATTCCTGTAAGTTTTCCTCTGGCCTACACATATGAGCTGTATAGGCCCATACCTAAACACACATGCTCACACACAGTACAACATAAATAAATACATGTTAAAATAAGTAAAATATGAATTATAGGCAGTATTCTAGCTATTACCCATCCCACTGTTCCCTTGTAGTGTACTCAATATTCTTGAAAAAATGAATTAATTTAAAAAGTGCCATGGGTGCCCACCGTTTCCTTCCGGAGCTGGGACCCTTCATGGAAAGGTTGAAGGCTGATCCAGGGGGATGTGGGGGCACTTGCAGGCCTAGGTTCCGATAAACCCAATAAACTGATTCTACAGATTATCAACAGGGAGGGTGAGCCCCCCAAATGACATTTCTTCCTGTCCACTGTTGCAAGAGGATCTCTCTTGTGGCTCATTCTAACCAAAAACACAATAAAGAGGAAAATGGGAGAACCCCAGATGTGGGAATCTCTAATTCTGCTATTTGGGAAGCTAGACAAGAGGAGGACCAAGAGTTTGAGGCTGGCCTGGGCTATGCAGAAAGACAGGAGACTGACATTTGCAGGAAGTGAAAAACTATTAACCAGCTAAGGATATAGCCCCCTGGATTAGTCCAAAGTTGACTAAACCCAGGCAATGACCACCTACTCAAGTTGGACCAGTATGAACAACATCTATCCCTACCGTTTCTCCATTAGTCACCACCCTCTGCCTTTTCTTCCCTTGGCAACCCTCACATGACAGGCAATCCTTTTCTTGAGATAGTGTCTTGCTAGCCCAACTCAGCCTCCTGGGTGCTAAGATTACAGGAGCATACTGTCCTGCCTGGCACTGTCTGAACTTCCCCCACCATAGATTAGCTTTGCCTGGTGTTCGACTTAAACAGAGCTGTGGAATGATATCTTTGCATATTTAGTATGCTTAGCTCCTGTTGCAAATTATTTTTTACAAGGTTCATTTGGGTTAAGATGCAAGACCGAAGCTGGCTATTTTTGCCAAGTGTATTCCATATCATGGAAAATTAACTACATGAATATAAGTATATAGTTAATCAGATTTCATCTAATCTTTTGTGTTTTGGATAAATGTTTTCTTCTGAGGCCCCTGTTTGCTAAAGACTTTGTCACTAGTCCTTTATATGGAGGCAACAGAGCTTTAGAGGTACACCCTAGTGGGAGGTCTTCAGGTGGATAACCACACCCTCAGAGGGAAAGTGGACTTCCTCTCCCAAGTCCTTTCAGCACGATTACCCCTACCGCCCCCCCCCCCAAGTATCATGAACAGAAACTGTCAAAGTCAGTCTTTTTTGGCTGTTTTGCAGACCAGGTCTCTTGTAGCCCTAGCTGGCCTCACCTTGCTGTGTAGCTGCAGATGGTCTTGAACTGATCTAGTTGGCTCTACTCCCAAGGCCAGAATTACAGGCTTGCAGCCCACTTCCAAATTCAAAGGAAACCTTCCATCCCTCCCTCCCTTCCTCCCTCCCTCCCTCTCTCCCTCCCTCCCTTTCTCCCTTCCTCTCTCCCTTTCTACCTCTCCTCCTCTTCCTAGGATTTTGCCCCGAATCTGGTATTTAATTCCTGGTCCTTCATCCAGCTCTCACTGATGATATAGTCTGATTCGTGAATTGTTTTTTTCTCTTAGGGTTGGTTATTTCACTATTTGAAAGTCACGGGATAGTTTCTGTTTTCCTGTAACTGTTTTGTTGTCTGATATTTCATAATTAGATTTGCAAACCATCTGGGAACAGATTGTTTGTTCAGGTGGGGGTCAAACAGCCATTGTTCCTGTCCAGATGACTCAATAGCTCTACGGACAGACAGATGCTGTCCCTTCTCCACTGCACCGCATGTCCCATGTCAGAGGTCTGGCGTCCCTGCTCTGTTCCCTTAGTCAGTCTGTTTACTTGGAACTAACACCACACTGACTGGATGGCCAGGCCGTCCTTGTGCAGGGTCTCTAGATAACACTATCCCTGCCCCTGATAGTTTTCCTTGCTTTTTTCCCCATTACTAGGGTTTGGAATCCAGGAACTCCATCACGCTATGGAAACATTCTACCGCTGAATCCACCCCTCACGCTACACTTCTCCCTTTTGATCTTACCTGTGTATGTTCCAATACTGGCCAGGACTTTCTTATGTTACTACTGAAAGGAAAAGATAAAAGTAAGTGACTTTTATCTTGCCCCTGATGTCAAAAGGAAGGACTTTTGTTTTGCTTTGTTTTGCCACTTGAGTATGATGCTTTACTATAGATTTTTTAATGAGCATTGATGCACTAATTTTTATTACTAGATGTTTGTTTACTAGGCATAGTTACTAGACATAGCAAATTTGTTTGCCAGACATTGGTGTGTCAAACAACTTCCCTGTACTATAGAGTTTTTTTTTGTTTTTTTGTTTTTAAACCACATCCTATCAGATTGAGGAAGTTTCCTATTTCCAAATTTTTATCAAGAGTGAATGTTGCCAAACTTTATCAAATGCTTCTCCACAGCGATTGAGGTGGTCAATTTTGCTTCTTGGTTTATTCTGTGAGTGTGCTGAATTGCACTGCTTGTTTTTCTAAAATTTAACACTTCTCCGTGTCCTTGGTGATAGGGTCTACTCCCTGGGTTTGGCTCCGTCCCCTCTGGCTGTACCTTCGTTGTTCTAAGATCCCCCTGGGCTGCCTGCTTAGAGGTTGTCAGGTTTTAGTTACACTAGCCTGACTGAAGGCTGGGAAGTGTTTCCTCTCTTTTCTGGAAGAGTCTCTGAGAGACTGCCATTGTTTCTTGGCTCTGTTTGCAAGGATTCATGGAGGAAGCCTTTTCCCATGGATTATTTGTTTTGCCCTTCCCGGATCTCAGCACTGTTTTAATTGGCAGTGCCTATTTATGACCTCAGTTGGGTAACTTTTTGCATTTTGAAAGGGCCATTTGAAGGGCTTTTTCGTGGACAAGTGAGTCATGTCCTTGGTAATATTTCTAATAATGAATGAGTCATGTCCCAGTGAGGATTTCTAATGGATTTTGGCCTTTAGTTATAAATATTTAAATATTAAAGAAACAGGGCCCATATCATATTATATATTGAAATCTTTTCTCTAAGTTTTCCACTAGTTATTTCATATATTTTCCATATTATCTTTTAAAATTAAAAGTTAATTTTAAAAAAAATTTTTTTTCAGACAGGGTATTGTTATGTAGCCCTGAACAGTCTGGAACTCCCTACATAAACCAGACTGACCTCGAACTCATAGAGATCCTCCTGCCTCTGCCTCCTGAGTGCTGAGATTAAAGGTGTGTGTCACCTAAGTTAAAATTCTAATTTCTATGTTTAAATTGATCAGTTTTCTTACTAGAAGTACAGTTATTTTATTCAAGATGTAAAAAGTGATACTTTTATTGAGATAAGATCCCACTGTTGTAAGATCCAGGCATCATGCTGCCCTGACCCTGTCACCTGGCCGAATGCACTCAGGCAGTACCCTGGTCAGCCCAGGGTTCCATGAGTACTAGTCAGCACGCAAGTGCAAAGGACCCCTTTAAAAGACAACCCCCCCCCCGCCCCCCAGTTGGGCGTTGGTGGCGCACACCTTTAATCCCAGCACTGGGGAGGCAGAGGCAGGGGGATCTCTGTGAGTTCGAGACCAGCCTGGTCTACAAGAGCTAGTTCCAGGACAGCCTCCAAAGCCACAGAGAAACCCTGTCTCGAAAAACCAAAAAGACAAGAGCCACTCGTGCTCTCTTGCTCTCTTTCTGCTCTTTCATCCTCTTCTGTCTTTCTGCTGTCTTGCTCTGTTTCTGCTCTTTCCACTTTCGGTCTCTTCTCTCTCTCCCCGCTCTCCTCTCTTTCAGCTCTTGTCTCCCTCTCTCTGTGTCTCTTTACCTCTTTTCTCTTTCCTTCCCCCTCCCTCCCCTCTCTAATAAAACTCACTCAAGCTCCGTCTGCCTGGCATGTTTGTCCCCCAAATCTGCCATGCCCCGCCCCACGCACGACCCCCTTCCAGCTTTATCCTACTATTTGAAGCAAAAGAACAACAGCCGTGACCTCTAACTCACAGAGCTCTGCCTGCTCTTGCCCCTGAGCTCGGAGATAAAATAAATGTGCGTGCCACCATGCCCAAAAATGGTTTCATTTTTCCATCTGTTTTATTCTTTGTGTTTGTGGTTTCACTTTAAAAATAACTCTTCCTTTTTGTTAGCATATATTACTATTATGAAATAAAGGGTTTATTGTAGTTTTTCAATTTTTCCTTTACGTTTTATTACTGGGGGATGGAGGTGTTTGTGTGGAATAATTCATATATGCGGGTCAGAGGACAATTTGTGAGACTCAGTTATTGCCTTCACCCTATGAGTTCTGCGCATTGAACTCGGGTTATCAGCCTTGGCTATCCTCTGAGCCATCTCAATGGCCCTAATTTTTTAAAATTATTTTTTTCCTCTGTATTAAGGATAGAACCTAGGAACTTACTATGATAGTCATGTACTGCACCCCTGGCTCTCATATTTTATTCTTTTTTTTCCCCTCCTGGCATTTTGAGAAAGGGGCTTTCTTAATACATAGCCCTGGAGAATCTGGTACTTGTTATAAAGCCCAGGCTGGCCTTGAGTTTGTAGCAATTCCTCTGGCCTCTTCCTCCTAAGACTAAGGTGTGTGGTGCCATACCAGAGTTTGGCTTTTTGTTTGTTTTGTTGTTGTTGTTACATTTGGAGATGAAAAGATGGTGGTGTGTATCAGTTTTCCTCCAAAATTGAAACCCTCCATTCCTTAAGACAGAAAGGAAACGAAAGAGCTTCAGGAAGTCCATGAAATCAACAAGATTCACTAGGACCTTTGTTCCCCCAATCACTCTCAGAAGAGGCTCAGACCAAACCTGCTTGGTGGAAGAAAAAAAATTCAAGCATCCTGGAAGAAGCAGAGACCAGTGTTAAAACCTAGAGCAGTGGCTCTCACCTAACACTGTGACCCTTTAATACACAGATCCTCATGCTGTGTGTCCCCCCAAACATAACACATTTTCATTGCTACATCATAACTGGGATTTTCCTACTGTTATGAATTGTAACATAATTATCTGTGTTTTCCCATGGTCTTTACTAAAGGGTCATTCCAATCTCCCAAAGGGGTCATGACCCACATGTTGACAACCACTAGCCTAGAAGAAACCAGAACCACCAAGCTACCTAGAAGAGGCTCAGGGCAACTGATCCACCAGGCAAAGACTCTCCAGCCTGTTGAGCTGCCTGCAGAGTGTGAAGTGTGCTCTGGGTCCCCAGCTTTTGTGAGCTCTTACCCAGCTCACCCCAGCTTTGGTGATGACGCTATCTTCAGAGTCCTTTCTGCTCCTGTCAGTAACCACCCCCTACCCGTAGTCGTGTAAGCAAGCCCAATAAAACTTACTGGTTCATCAAGTTGGACTTTGGTAGTAGGATCCGTACTTTGGTCTGTCCTCAGCTCCCTCCCTATCTGGGATGAGTAGGCATTTATTCACTTCTCTCCAGGAACAGTGTCTCAGAACAGATGGCGCATTGGTGAGCAGTGAGTTTATTGGGGTCACTTGCAAGTGTGTCTGTTCTGCTCTGGTATTTATTCTGGGTCACCCTTGGATTATTAACACTCCAGTAAGCTCATCTGTGAAGCTGAGGGCATCTGATTCCTTTCATTAGTATTCTATGAACTGAGGCTAGGCACTGTGGGTCAAACACCTTTAATCTCTACACTTAGGTGGCAGAAGCAAACAGATCTTTGTGGGTTCAAGACCAGCCTAGTCTACATATAGTCCCAGGCCAGTACGGCTACATAGACAGACCCTGACTCAAAAACAAAAAAAATCTATAAATTGAGTAGGTAAAGCTATTGACCTAGCCCATGGTCAATGCCCAACAAAAAAAAATAGTTGTTTTAAGATACATAGTCATTGGTCAGAGAGAGCACTTGCAGCTCTTTCAGTCTTTCAGAGTATTGAAGTTCGTAGTGCCCGAATTGGGCAGCTCACAACCACCTGTAACTACCTGTAACTCAAGCTTCATGGGATTTTGGTACCCTATTTTAGACTTGTTGGGAACATGTACTCACATACACAAACCTATACACACACACACACACACACACACACACACACACACACACACACTATGTATGTGTATATATATAAATTTTGATTTGTTTTAAAATGGTGTGTGTGTGTGTGTGTGTGTGTGTGTGTGTGTGTGTGTGTGTGTGTTGAGGGAGCCTCTACCCATTTCATTCTTGTGTGTTATTTTGTTTGAGTTTGGACAAATAAATCTTGCCAGGAGATCAGAGGGTGGAGATAGCCACCAGTTAACTGTAGAGGCCTGGAGGTCTGTACAAACAGGAGACAGGAAGTGATAAGGCTGGGTGGAGAGAGGAAGTGATAAGGAGGGGGGGGAGACAGGGTCTTGGCCCCTTTGGTTAGAGAATTCAGAAAGTCTCTGGTGGTTGCTGCTCTGCTTCTCTGATCTTTCAACTTTTACCCCGATATCTGACTCTGGGTTTTTATTAATAAGACTAATAGGACCCTGCTTCACATTTCTCTTTTATCTAGTGTTTTAAATTTTTTGTTTTGAAACAAGATCACTCTCTCTAGCCAGGATGTCCTGAAGCTTGCTATGTAGCCCAGGCTTCCTTCAAACTCACTCATCCTGTCTCATCCTCCCAAATGATGGGTTGGTTATACCACAAGTAATTTGCTTTGTTTTGGTTTTGTGGATGGATGGGGTGGGGGGAGGCTGGAGAGATGGCTTGGTGTTTAAGGGCACTGGCTGCTTCTGCAGAGGACTGGGTTTTGATTCCCTGCATCCATAGGAAAACTCACTGCAGCCTGTAACTCCAGTCCCTGGGGGGGTCCAATGCCCTCTTCTGGTTTCCTTGGGCATTGCATGCACATGGTACTCAGACATATATGCAAAACACCAATGCACATAAAACAAATAGAAAAGAAAGAATTACTCTGGGAGTGCTGGAGAGATATCTCAGTGGCTGAAAGTACTTTGTAGAGGATTGGGGCTTGGTTCCCAGGATTTACATGGTGGTTTACAACTGCCTATAACTCTAGTTCCAGAAGATTCAAAACCCTCTTCTGGCCTCCATGGGCCCCTGCATGCGTGTGGTGCCTATACACTCATGCAGAACCACACACACACACACACACACACCACACACACACACACACACACACACACACACACACACACACACACACACACACACACAACACACACACTTTTTTTTTTTTAATCTTAAAAAAAAAAAAAGGACGCATGGCTAGTGAGATGGCTCTATTGGTACAAACACTTGTCCCACAAGGTGGCAGGAGAGAACTGACTCCCAAGAGCTGCCCTCTGCCCTCTACTTGAGTACAGGGACACATACCCCACCTCCACACACACGAAAGAATGGATGCCAAATGCCCTCAAGTGTCAAATGCTTCTGCATCCTCTGGAGATTCCCTGCCGTGTTTCTTTGCTAGTGAAAGATCAAAGGTAAAAGTCATGTTCATAGCTATACTGAGAAATCTTTCTCGAAGTATGAGAGCCAGCACTACCAAAGCAGGTGAGACACGCTGTTCTTTTGCATATACAGCTGGATTCTCTTTGCCCAGGTTTTATTTAGGGGTTTGCATTGTAATGAAACACATTTGGTCTGGGCTTTTCTTTGCCAGGTTTGGGATCGAAACTGGCTTCATGAAGTTAAATGTGGATATTTTCCTCCTTGCTTTACACTGTGGGACTTAACTCACAAAGAATTTTCTGGGCCAAATGGCAGGACATGCTTTATCCATAAAACTTTCCAAAGCGGGGTTTGCATGGGTTTGGTTCAGGCAAGGCTCTCAATTTCTTTAATAGTCACTGTCCTAGGGTTTCTATTGCTTTAATGAGGTTCCTTCCTTTCAGATGACTCTAACTTCTGTCAAAATGACATAAACCAGCCAGGATGTGCTGGGTGTTGTGTCTCACAGCTTTAATCCCAGCACTGGGGAGGCAGAGGCACGCAGGTCTCTGAGTTCAAGGCCAGCCTGGTTTACAGAGTGAGTTCCGGGACAACTAGGGCTACACAGAGAAATCCTGTCTCAAAACAACAAACCACCACCAACAACAACAAAAAAATACAGCCTTGTCAACTTGACACACAAACATAGCTATTACACCATAACTTTTCATCTCCAAGATCACCAATAAACATCAACATCATAATATAAAATATTTACAAACTTTCAAAGTACCATGGTCTTTACGAATTTAAACACTTTAAAATTTAGTCTCTTTAAAAATTCAAATCTCTATTAAAATCCAAAATCTCTTTTAAAATTCAGTATTTGAACTGTGGACCTCTGTAAAAAGCAAAAATAAGTTAGATATGTTCTTCAAGAGGGAAGAACCAGGGCACAGTCACAATCTGAACAAAACAAAATGACGAAAGTGAAAATAACTCAACCTCCAATTATCTGGGATTCACTCACGGTTTTGCGTGCTCCTTTAAAGAGTTCCTCTACGTCTCTGGCTCTGCCCTCTGCAGCACACACAGCTCCGGCTGCTCCACACTGCTGCTGTTCTTGGTGGTCATTGGATCTTGGTGGTGCTGGCATCTTCAAAATGCTGGGGTCCCTTGCTGCAATTGGGTTGCACTTTCACCAACAGGCTCTCTTCAAGGCTCCAGCCTTGCCACTCAGTGCCAAGCCTCAGCTGTTCTCCATGACCCACCCCTTCGTGTCTTCAAATCCAGCACCACCTGGGCGACTCTTGCTCTACCAAGTTCAGCTGCCAGCACGGGGTACAACCTTGGCTGCCTGTGAAACACAGCTTCTGTGTGCTGACTTTAGGAAACACTTCCCAGAAGATTTCACCTCAATGATTCTGGTCTCTTGTTAATCACAGCCGATTCATCGGCTCCAGCTGACCAGTACCGCAGATTCTTTGCTCAAATGGCCCAATAGAGTCTTTACTTCCCTCTGGAACTTCACAAGCCAGGCCTCAATTGTCTGCATTTCTGTCAACATTCTTATCTTCCAAGTTCCTACAGAACAACCCGCTGAGCTCTCAATATTTTTTTGGAGGAGGAGAGGGGGTTTTGAAACAGGCATGAAGGACTGCACTTTTGAAAGTACTTTTTGTTGTTGTTGTTGTTGTTGTTTTTTTCAGAGACAGGGTTTCTCTGTGGCTTTGGAGGCTGTCCTGGAATTAGCTCTTGTAGACCAGGCTGGTCTCGAACTCACAGAGATCCCCCTGCCTCTGCCTCCCCAGTGCCGGGATTAAAGGCGCACGCCACCACCGCCTGGATAGCCCTCAACACTTAGTGGCTTTTTTAGCTTGAGATTCCAAAGTCCTTTGACAATCTTCCCATAAACAACATGAGCAGGTCTGTTAGAGCAATACTCCACTATCCGGGTCCCAGTTATCTTAGTTAGAATAACTATTGCTTTGATTAAACACCATGAAAGGGTTCATTCAGCTTTCACTACCACATTGTAGTCCATCACTGAAGGAAGCCAGGTCAGGAACTCAAATAGGACAGGAACCAGGAAGCAGGAGCTGATACAGAGGCCATAGGGAGATACTACTTCCTGTCTTGCTTCCTCTGGTTTGCTCAGTCTGATTTCTTATAGCACCCAGGACCACCAGCCCAGGGATGGCACCACCCACAACGGGCTGGGCCCTCCCCTGTCAATCACTAATTAAGAAAATGCCTTGCAGCTGGATCTTATGGAAGCATTTTCTCAGTTGAGGTTCTGTCCTTTCAGATAACTCTAACTTGTGTCAAGTTGACATAAAATTAGTCAAGACAGCCACCAATATGTTTAGATCTTTGCCTTTAATGTCACATTCATTAGTTACTCATATTTGACATAGCAGCAAATAAAAATATAAGATGCCAAATAAGCCTAAATTTCAGATAAATGGTATTTAGACTACATATGTCCCAATATAGAAACCTTACTTATTTTTTCCTAGAAAGTATTTATTGTCAAAATATTTGCCTTTTTAATAAAAACAAATAATATTTATATATACATATATATATTTAATTTATTTAACCTTTATTTTATGTACATTGGGGTAAAGGTGTCAGATCCCCTGTAACTAGAGTTATAGACAGTTGTAAGCTGTCATGTGGGTGCTGGGAATTGAACCCAGGTCCTCTGGAAGAACAGTCAGTGCTCTTAACCACCAAGCCATCTCTCCAGCTCTCTATATATTTTTTAAAGATTTTATTATGTATACAGTCTTCTGCCTGCATGCCAGCAGAGGGCACCAGATCTCATTCAAGGTGGTTGGAGCCACCATGTGGTTGCCGGGAATTGAACTCAGGACCTCTGGAAGAACAGTCAGTGCTCTTAACTGCTGAGCCATCTCTCCAGCACCTATTTATAATATTTTAACATCTTCTATATCTATATTTGCAGTTAGTTCTTCATTCTAATGTATTATTTTATGTACATTTATACTTCAATTTATTCAGTAGCTAGTTTATCTATTTATAATATAGATTATATTCTATACTAGGTATGTTCACCTTTTCCAAAGCTCTGGGGTTTGGTGTTTATTATTATTATTATCATTATGTTTTATTGAGGTGTATGTATGCCACCCTGGTGGAGGCTGTTTTAGAGGTAGCCAGGACTAACACTGTCTGTGGCTCAGGAATCAGGGAGCTCTTGAGAAAACTATGTTGTGATACACATGCCACTTACTTAAAAGCAGGGTCTACACTACAGTGGACCGAGGCAGGTGAAGGAAGCCATCCATCTACACTGTTATAGATAGGCTACGTCATGCTGTGACTGGTAGCCCCAGCCAGTGGCTCCACCTCTTCTAAGGCATGATGCACTGCTCAAAACGGCCATTCTAAGGAAAAAGCCTAGGTTAGCTCTTTCAGAGCTAGGAGCAAAATCCCAGAGCTGCCTTTTATATTGCTGCTTGCTGGAAAGCCTAGCTCATGCCATTTGTCGTGCAAGTAAGATGGAAGCAGGGCCCATGGTCTGAGATGGGCTGCTGAGTGCTTGCTTTTGCAGAGGCTTGCAGTTGGAGTATCTCAAATTCATGCAACCCCCTCCCATTTCTTTTTTTTTTTAAGATTTTATTTATTTATTATGTATACAACATTCTGCTTCCTTGTATATCTGCACACCAGAAGAGGGCACCAGATCTCATAAGGGATGGTTGTGAGCCACCATGTGGTTGCTGGGAATTGAACTCAGGACCTCTGGAAGAACAGCCAGTGCTCTTAACCTCTGAGCCATCTCTCCAGCCCCCCAACTTGCCCCCATTTCTAAGTGTTTGTTTATTGTGGTTCTAGAGAACACAAGGCCTCAAACACGCCAGGCAAAACACTCTACCACTGAGCCACAGCCCCAAATCCATATGACTTCCTTCCTGAGGAGTGGACACAGTGGGCATAGGCATTGAGCTGGATGAAGAGTAAAAGCCATAGACAGCCCAGGAGTGGTGCAAAAGCCTGAACGCCCTTCTCCACAGAGAAGATTTGTGCTTTATCTCACAGCTCGTCTGTCTTTGGACAGGTTTCACTGACTGGAATATACCTGGGGACTGGGTAGGCGGTACGGTGCTTTCTACCCATCCCTTGTGTAGAGGCATGCAAGCGTCCTCTAGTGTCCTGGAAGAGAGTACAATCTGTATCAGCTGGCATACTGTCATGGGTAAGAGGGAGCCCAACACCATCAGCAGGGAGTGTCTACTGGCCTTCTTCCCAAGTGAGGGTGAACTGGCTAGTCTTGCAGGTCCAGTTTCACATGGATGCTAAACCAACATTAGTACAGAACAAACAGCAGGTGTGGAGCTCAGGGGGCATGACACACACCCGCAGAAGCAGGTACTGCTAGGCACTGTGTCACAGATAAGAAACATCGATACGTTGACTCCCTATAACTTACGTCCATTTTCCAAGTTCTTCACTTTGACTTTTTCTTATTGACCAAATGAGCCATAGAAGTTTCCATGAGCAGGTTGCAAAACCACCACCTTTCTAAATGTTTCCTCCAAACTCAGAGTGCCCACCCGGCAGCTCCATCTGCCCTCTACTTACCGCCCAATACTCTTCCTTTGACATGCCTCTCATGTGCCCAAGATGGGCCAATCCATAAAGGGATGATTTCCCTGGATCCGGCAGGCGTTGCACAGGCAAATGGATGGCTTAAGGGCCCCATAAAGGGCACTGCTGCTCACGATATGAACACCATTGCCCAGCACAGAAATGCCCCTTTGTCCCTCTCTGTCCCACTGTCTACTTATCCAGGCAGTCTGGTGCTCAAAGGGAAGCGGTTTAAATGATTTTACAAATTCAATTCCACACCATTGTAGTCTTACACAGTTCCCTCTGCATGTCTGAGCATCCTGTGCCTTTACTTTGTCCTGTAATAGGCACGGAGGGGACAGGAAAAGCTCACAGCATGCGGGTCACCGTCATCTTCTCATTCTCTAGTCTCAGGCACCCTGTCACTCCCTCACTCGATTTCTGCACCACTCTGGTCGTGAGCTCACACCTCTTTCTCCCAGTCTTTCTATCTTGAGATACAAAGTGATAAGCTAAGGGCTTTAACTTAGCGAATCCATTTTTTTTTTTTTTCTTTCTCAGCTCTAACTCACCAGGTTAGAGCCTAGGCAGAAAGAAGAGAAACAAGTTGAACTCATCTTCAGGCAGCTAGGCACTGATAGCCAGTTAAACCGTCTCCCACAATGCCATCTATTGGGAGGCTTTATTGACAGATTTTTTTTCCTCATCTGTATGTGTGTGTGGCCTGCATGCACATGTGTTTGTACGTGCAAGGCACACGTGTGTAGGTGTGCGTGCACACGCGTGTGTGCATATGCATGTGGAAGATCAAGGTTAATGATCTGGTTCAGTTGCTCTCCACTCTATTCATTTAAGGCAGAATCTCTCAATTGAATGCAGAACTTGCTGGTTCTCCGTACACTGGCTAGCCAGCTCGCTCCAGGGATCCCGTCTCTGCCTTCCAGCTGCTGGGCCACCACCCCAACTCAGCATGTATGTAGGTTCTAGGGATCCAAACCCCTGTCCTCACACTTGTGTGACAGATGCTTTAACCTCTGAGCCATCTCATTAGCCTGGGAATCTGCTGTTAACGATAAAGAGGGGCTTATGAAATAGATAACGCAGGAGTTAAGGGCCCTTGCTGCCAAGTCTACCCGACGGGTTCAGTCCCTGGAGCCGACGTGCTGAAAGGAGTGAACCCACTCCTGTAACTTGTCCTCTGTGTGGCACAGCGTGTCCATGCACACACACACACACACACACACACACACACACACACACACACACACACCACAGAAAATGAATGTAAAAAAACTTAAATACATCCTTTTCAGAGTCAATCAAGAGAAGCTTTGAGAGACAGATTTCAAGTGAATTGTCCTTCGTTCCCCTGGGTCGACTGAGAGATTTGGTGAATGAGAGGAAGGCTTTGATAGATGTTTATTAGCCGAGTGCTTTATGGAGTGTCAGGTATGGAAAGAGCTAAGATGTGATTACCTGTCTGCCGTACCCACAGCCCACGAGGAGGTCCAAGGCCAGAGTCTTTGTTCCTTTTAAAGTTTAGTCTACTTCTTTTTGTCCTATATTATTTCCAATCATTTTACTCCTTGGGTATATTTCCTGTTGGATGTTTAAGACTATGCCGTAGTAAAAAACAACCAGTTTTTATTGTTAAAGTCAGTTGAGGCTTTTTAGGGGTTATTCTTAGGGATGAAAGAGGAGCTTCTTAGTCTTCTTAGGAGACTGGCTTTTCAGTCTTTCCTCTATGAGCTGTGTCATCTACTGGGTTGAATCAGGGTCTTGCTGACCATGCGGCCTCCCTAAGAAGCCCTGAAGACATTTCCTTCTGTATCAACCTTCCTCTTGCCAACTGTTCATTGAAAGTCAACCTATGTATCTTCATAGCCTCTCCGTCTTCTAATCTGTAGTCAGACAAGTTATCCATTGCACCACTGGCCTGCCATAGCTTCTGTCACTCAAGAGGATAGGACAGTTGACTTACCAGAACTGTAGAACACTTTGAGGCATGTCCCGTTATGCCCCTAACCTTGGGGTAAGGACCAACATATTGACTGTCCTCTTAGCCTCTGTATACCTATTGGTGTTGGCCTCCATGTTTGCTTGTTGAACACACAGAGAGTCAGTTACACCAGTCTTGAAGGAAAGCTTGGGCATAGGAACAACTAATTGCCTTTTGATTTAGTTAATATTAAAGATTAAATTGCTTATCATTGGTTGTTCTCCTCAACATTTAACATAAGTTTCCCAGTGATATTGTGCATGGCCAAGTCAACCTCTTTCCCTCTAAAGCTTGGGAATTAAATTTATTCCACTATGCATCAAGAGGTGAATTACTAGTAGGAACAAGGTATGATTGCCTCTCTCAGATATGGCATCCATTTGTTTTCTATAAGGATCAAGGAGGAAACCCGAATTGCCAATTTTTTTTGGCCACAATGTGTCAGAGGTACATACATGGTCATAGGGGAATCCCTAAGTTCCTCTTATAACCCAATTAGTATATTAGGTAAAATTGTCTATCAAGAACAGAACCCCTTGTGGAGGTCTGATGTTATCTCTTTAGTCTGATGTAGAAAATACACTGACATCATCACACGGCAACAGAGATACCAGAAGATATAGTCACCCCTTCTTTGCTCAGTAGCACCTGAGTTAGGTTAGCACAGATGTAGCAGGAGCTAGCAGTGCATATGGAGAAGCATTGAAGCGTGCGGTCATAGGATCAGGAAAGTCCTGTAGCAGGCACAGAAGTTCGGTACCCAGAGAAGCTGTGGTCAGGAGCTAGGAGAGAAGGGAGGGGACTCCATACCTTACCACAATGCCACAACGAAGATGAAGATCTGATTGTAACCAGGAGCATCAAAGGATCCCACCTTGACCTCACTTGATCTCCTAGCTACCAGCTCTTGATTTGACAAGCAGCTGAAGCAAACACCACTCCATTTTATATAAAGGATGTGAGCATCCACGGACCTCAGTCTTCTTTGGGGAGGTCCTGGAACCAATCTTCTGCAGATAGTGAGGGGTGACTCTAAAGTCTTTTAAGAAACCCTAGCAAGTTACCTAACTCCTTCCACCATATGACTATCTGTGAGGAGATGAACCTTCACCAAGCTCCAAACATGCTGGCACCTTTATCTCAGACTGCCTGGTTTCCAGAGTCATCATTGTTTTTAATTTTTAAAATTAGATTTATTCACGTAATTTTGCCTGCATGTACCCTTCCTTGGTGCCTATGGAGGTAAGAAATTGAACTGCTTCTGGAACTGCAGTTACAGATGGAGATGAACCAACATGTGGGTGCTGGGAATCAAAATCTAGCAAAAAAAGAGCTCTTCACTGTTGAACCAGAGTGATGGATTTCTGTTGTAGCACCCCGGATTTACTGAGGCGACTCCTGCAGATGCTTGGGGTGACACGGAAGTTCCTGATGATCCCAGGGAGACCTCCATGATGGGCACCCCACTGGATAGCCTGCAAAGCCATCTATGGCAGTTTCCACACATCTGGAGCAGCAGTTCTCAGCCAGGGATGACGTAGCCCTGTCCAGAGACAGTTTGTGCTGTTGCATCTGGGAATCTACGAGGAGATGCTATTGTGCCAAGGGGGAACAATGTGAGGACAGCTGCACACAACAAAGGATGTTTCGTCACACACATCAGCGCTGCCAAGAATGAGCCCTAGGCTCAAAAACACAGAGTATTTTTAAGACCTGAGCAAGGGCTTCCAAGTTTTGCTTCATCCAACCTTTCCCTGGAGTGGAGAAGGGCCTTACAAGAGTTGAGGGCAAGTACTACAAGCCACACCCCTGCCTTCTCATTGGCAGGTAAGGGGGGGCAGGCATACTGCAAAGCCCCTAAACACACTGTTGCTTGAACAGAGTAGAGGTGGGTAGGGTGCTTGCCTTTGTTCACTGAGCCTTAAGAAACCTGGCCCATCTCTGAGCCTTGATGCTGAGTCATGAAGGAACATAGGCGTCTGAGCCATATTTTATGCCTTTACCTACTTAGAACCACTAAATCAGTCCATAGTGTGGCTCCTCTTTAATCCTGGGCTGGTAGAGTCTCCATGTATGAGGCCTAGGGGAGGCTAGAAGAGCCAAAGCATGGCCTCCAGAGGTGTTGGGAAGGGACCACGGACAAGTCAATCCTCCCTTCTTCAGTCATCTTTTCAGTCCCAGGTTGGTCTCACAGCAAAGGATGCAGGTCCGGGAGCACTCAGACCCACAGCCTCATCGGCTTGGGGCACAGGACTCACAGTGGGTCCAATCCTAGCTCTGGGCAAAGCTGCCTCAGTATCCTGAAGCCTTCCCAGCCTTCCTTGGATCAGATGCGGCGTAGACACAGGGACCTTCCTGGAACACAGCTTGGACCACATTCAAGAAAAACAGCCGTGGGCTCTTGCTCTGGCCCCGGTCCTGCAGCTCCTTCTGCACCTCCTGAGGAAGAAAGAAGGAACATTCATAGAGAAGGCAGCTCAAGTGCCCCCAGTACATAAGGGGGTAGCTGACAAAAAAAAAAAAAAAAAACAAAAAAAAAAACAGGAAAACATACCTAAAAAAGATGGGACTGCGGGGAAGGGGGGCTGAGGACCCTGGCAGGGAAAGACTGTGGGCAGGAACTGGTCCCAGAGCATGGAGTTTCCAGCTTAAACATATCAGAGGGACATAAGAGAGTACAGGGACTATGCAAGGACAGTGCATCTCAAAGCAACCACCCATCAAGAACCAAGTATACTCTGTTCTTGGCTCCAATTCCCTGTGGATCCACAGGGCAAATCTGAGGTGATCTAGGTAGGAGCTACCATAGAGAAGGCAGCTTTAGAAGACCTGGGCTAAGTGGCCACAATTTTGAACCTCTTCAAAGAAACACCCTTTGGAGTCCACTGATGTCCTGGGACATTGAGGAGGATGAAGTACTGGCTACGAGGTATCCAGGCCCACCAACTTGAGTACTGCCAAACCAGGACAATAGCAACACAGAGACAAGAACTGAAGAGCTAAGCCATTGAATGCTCACCAGTCAAACTCCTGGGGGCCTTTAACTTCAGGGCTGAAAAGGGGGGTGTCTAGGAGGACCCAAGGCTACTGATCCTGTTTGTCCAGAGTACCCACGTGTTGTGCTATGCTCACTTCAACAACACATATGCTAAAATTGAACACTACAGAAAGATTAACACGGCCCTCGCTCAAGGATGACTTGTAAACTCATGAAGCATTCCGTGTGTGTGTGTGTGTGTGTGTGTGTGTGTGTGTAGATAGACATAAAGGAACACTCATCTATCAAGCCAGGCATGGTGGTGCGTACCTGCAATCCAACACTTGGGGGAGCAGAGGGAGGGGTTGAAGATTTGAGATCAGCCTAGGCTACATAGAAAGCCTGAGGCTAGCCTGAGCAAAATTCTGTCTCAAAAGCAAACAAGCTTGCATGAATCCAAGAAAAGTAGAACCCCCGAAAGAAGTATTGGCAGACACTCAGGACGTGGGGCCCTAATTGCTCAGGTGTAAAACACTAAATCTGTGAACTTGGAGGTAGAAAGGCCCTAGCCCTGAAGTTCTAATTTCTAAGATGTTAAGGATTTTTATATCCTTGGGGGTATGAACCCCCTGACTACTGCCCTTTATCATGTTATAAGGGAGCAAAAATCCTAAGAACTGCATTTCTTCAGCCCCACACTTCCATATGCTATTTTGGATTAATGGACCAAGAATTTTGTCCGCTATGGTCTGATATGCCACAGACGTCCAGGTATGGCAACATCTCTGCAGTCCTTATAATCAGGTGACATTAAGTGACTTGAGCCACTGGCAAGGTAAGATTTGGAGCCACGCCCTAGGACTCTTAAGTTTTTCTGTTTACTGTATGAATGGCCCAAGGGCCTTGGCATTAAAGGCTGAGGTCCTTAGTGCTAAAGCCAAAGTTAAACTTTCAATCCTCGGAGGCTCCATTTCTCAGAATTTAGTGGCCAAACTCCAAGCCCTTCCTCTCCTTGGTGGTGGCTTTTGCTTTTGAGGGTCCTTGGATACTTGAGGTCTCTAAGCCAGGACTTATGAGGTTCTCCCTGGGTCTGTGTAACTGACATCTAATGCCCCAAGGGAGCCGACAATCTTGGCTTCACAGGGCACTGGATTTCATTAATCCCAGTTCCCAGACCACATGTCATCTTCTCAATTCTCAAAGATTCCCAGAGTGCCAAGTCTTAAGAATTAATATTCCCTGAGAACAGATCTTCAGTTGTCAAGAGTCAAAGCTCAAGGCCCAAGGGCTGAAAAGAACATGTCTTGGATCTTGCATCCTCTAGACATTAGTTTCTTGGGTCTGGCGCTTGAGAGAACATCTCAGGTCCCTGGAAGAACCCAGCACAGATGCAAAAATGCCAAGAATCTGAGTCCAAGGAGCTAAGCCCTGATCCTCAGGATCTGAACAACAAGTGCTCAACACTACAGATGTTGTTCAATTTCTGATGGGGTGACATGCCCCAATAAATCCATCACAATTTGAAAATATTGCAAGTCAAAATGTATTTACATATTTAATATATCTGACCTGAAGAGATGGCTCAGTACTTAAGAGCACTTGTTGCTTTTGCAGAGGACCTGGGTTAGACTCTCAGCACCTGCATGGTGGGTGGCTCATAAGCCTGATTCCAGTTCCAGGGACTCCAGTGCCCTTCCAGAGATCCATGAACACCAGCCATGGACATGGTTCACATACAGACACGCAGGCAAAACACTTGTGCACATAAAATAAATCTTTTTAAATATCAAGTACCCTGGGGCTGGAGAAGATGGCTGAGTGGTTAAGAGCACTGGCTGCTCTTCCAGAGGACCTGTGTTCAATTCCCAGCAGCCACATGGCAGCTCACAACTATCTGTAACTCCATTTCTAGGGGATCTGACACCCTCACACCAATGCACATAAAGTAAATTTTAAAAAAATCAAATACATCTAACCATCATGGCCTGATTTAATGGGCTGAGCACTCACTTTGGCCTACAGTGCCATCTAAGACAAAGATTATAATAAAGTGTTGAACATCTCACATGTAATATACTGAGTATTGCCCTGAAGTTCTAACACAGAATGGTTATGTGAGTGATCACCACTGATGTATAATGGACATTCAATGGTTTCCACTGAATACATGTAACTTTTCTTGTCTTTTGTAGTGCTGGGAGCTTGTGCATACCTTACTGCTGAGCTACATCCCAGCCCTACACATATGGCCTTTATACCATTAGAAAGTTGAACAATTCACGAGTCAAACTATTATGAGCTGAGGACCATCTGTTAATGCCCCTTTTACTAAACACCTCCTAGTCTAAGGGTTTTTAGAATTCTAAGGGGCCCTGGAAGATGGCCTTGGGAACCAAAATCTTGAAACACAGGTAGTTGAAATGATCCTGAACACAAAGTTTGTGGCCTCTAAAAGCTACTGGTTGTTTTGAAGATTTATTTTTTAATAAATTAATTAGGTTTTTCAAGGCAAGGTTTCTTTATATAACAGTCCTGACTGTCCTGGAACTCACTCTGTAGACCAGATTGGCCTCGAACTCACTAAGATCTGCCTCGTAAGTGCTGGGATTAAAGGTGAGTACCACCACTGCCCAGCTATTTATTTATTTATTTATTTATTTATTTATCTATTTATTTATTTATTTATTAAGTCTTTTAAAAAAGATTTTATTATTTATTATGTTTACAGTCTTCTGCCTGCATGCAGATCTCATTCAAGGAGGTCGTGAGCCACCATGTGGTTGCTGGGAATTGAACTCAGGACCTCTGGAAGAACAGTCAGTGCTCTTAACCTCTGAGCCATCTCTCCAGCCCTTTAAATATATATATATATATATATACATATATATATATATTATTTATTTTTAAAACATTTATCTACTCGTGTGTGTGTGTGTGTGTGTGTGTGTGTGTGTGTGTGTGTGTGTGTAAGCTGCCCTGTGGGTGCTGAGAACCACTGAGCAAGTACCCTTAACCAAGTATTCTGAGCCATCTCTCCAGCCCCAAAGCTGCTAATCTTTGTATGTGCTCTACACAGAGCATCCAATTAGCTTCAGAAAACTCCCAGAAAGCTAAGTTCCTAGGGAGCAAGGTGGTAGCCAGTAAAGGGACTTCAGTCCCTAAGTCTGCTCCCGGGGAGTTGCAGACCTCCAACACTCCAGAACAAAACCCCACAGGAAAAGTAAGCTCTTTCACAAATAAGCTCTCAAATGTGAGTTTCAAACTACACATGAGAATAAAGCACCAGGAAGGAGAGTCTAACTACCATACCCAGAAAAGCTAGCTTCCTGGAAATGGTAAACACAGAACAAGATTTTGAAGGCCTGGGAGAAGCTCAGGCAACAGCCCGTTCTCTGACTTGGATGCCGTGGGACAAACCTATTGTCTTCCCCATTGAGCTCCTCAACTCCTCGTGGTCCCTGAAGGTGAAGTGTACCTCCCTGGCACAGGAAGTTACTGAATTCTTTACAGGGAATAGGGAGAAACATGGGCTTCAGGGGGGCGGGTGGGACCTCAGCCTCACCTGGTTGAACTTGGGTTCATACTCCACCTGGCCCTGGCTATTGACATGTAGGATGGGGGATGCAATGGCTTCTGTCAGGTCAAAGCCAAGCCACAGCTTATTCATGATGGTCTGGAAAAATAAGAGGGAACAGGGAGACACTGGCCATCCTGCCACCACACTCCCATCCCCACCGCAGGGAGTTTACCAGAGAGGAAACTCTCTTGCCAGGGACCCTCAGACTCACCTGGATCACAGCAGAGATGATGAGTTCCCCTCCAGCTCCACCAATCACCAGCTTGGATCCCTGGGCCTTGTTGACCAAGATGGAGGGTACCATACAAGATGGTGGCCGCTCACCTGGAACTGGGGTCACCAAGCATCACCCACACCCCCTAGGAGTACCACCCACTCCCCTTCATGCATTGTTCATTGTTTCATGATGGGCGTGACTCATCCAGGGGTTAGCTGCCCACCCCCCCCTTTCTGTCTCCAAGGGATGCTGGGCAGGAGAGGTCTTGCTCTCACCAGGTGGAGGAGTAGCAGTTGAACCAGGTGCGTGCCTCCAGCACAAGTCCAGTAGCTCGTTGTTAAGGAGAATACCTGTCCGAGGTGAGTACACCATCGCTCCAAAGCTGTAGATAGGTAAGGTGGAGTCTGAACTTGGGGCCTTGGCTCCCAACAACCCAGGACTGCAACCTCTCTGGATCCTTTACTATAGTGCCTTCCAGCACACCAGAGCCCAGGACCACCCACGGACCCCAAAGATCCCCTGTGGCCCCATCAGGACACTTTTTGTTTTTAGTAAGGCCCATCCCAGACAGGACCTGGCTCAGGGAGACCTAGCAATAGCTTTTCTCCTCCAGGGACGTCCCTGGTGCCAGAGGGAAAAGATGCTATTTGCTTAGGCACTAACAAGGGGAGGTCAGAGGGTGTAGACCAAACTGGGGCAAAGGAGACTTTGATGTCAGGAGCAAAGGGAAGGAACCTACCCACCTGCTCTGAGCCCTGTCCACCACCCCCCCCCTTGCCAGGTCCTACACACGGTGTGTTGATGGTGCTGGTAGCCGCCACAGCACTGCCATCCTCTCCCAACACAGACACATGAGAGGTGCCCATCCTGATGCCCCTGACCCCGGTCAGGTTGTAGTGGCTGAGCTGGTGGTCACCGCGGCCATCGATCTGCTGGCGGACGTGCTGGGCTAGAGCCTCCCCCAGAAGGTCCTGGGAGGTGTTCTGGGGTGAGAAGTCAGACAGCAAATTAGTGAGGAGCCAGGTGGGGTCCTCAGAGCAAATGGTCAGATGAGCTCATTAGCCCCAGAAGACCCTTTCTCTGGTCTGTCGTAGAAGGGCCTTCCTTGAGCCCATGCTAAGCCCAGATCCTACGGGATACAGCTACCACCTCAGGGTCCCTTCCAGCCGTCGGGACCACTGCCAAGATATCCCTGCCTAGAACTACAAAGAAATTCCTCCACCTTCCCACAGCCAGTCCTGACCCATGCTGTATTCTAGGGAAGGGGTGGGAGAGGACACCATGGGGCCCAGGGAGTCTTACCTGTGTCCCTGGGTGACTGGAAGGGTCCCTTAGCCGCCACCTCTGCCCTACTGCGAACTTGAGTGTCTCTACAAGGTGATGGTACATGTTCCCTTTCCCCTCAGGCCGGGCCACTGTCTCTGCAGAGAAGTTGAACCCTGGGGAGATAATGAGGGCACAGGGGTATTACTTTATGTAGTGGGGTAGATGTTGGCCCCCAAAAGGATTGGCTCATTTCTTTATCCCCCAGAATCCATGAATATTGGTTTATATAGCACAAGAATTAATATCACATTATATGGCAAAATATGTTAAGGATTTTTAAGAGGAAGTGTTTACCTTGGATTGTGTAGATTATGTAGGTTAGCCCTAAATGTGACGATCAAGTGTGTCTATTTTTCTTTTTCAAGACAGGGTTTTTCTGTGTAGCCCTGGCTGTCCTGAAATTCTCTGTTAACCAGGTTGGCCTCAAATTCAGAGATCCAAACTCAAGAGTTCTGACTACCTCTGCCTCCCGAGTACCTGGATAAAAGGCGTGCACCACCACACAGGGCCACATGCATCTTTTAACTCAGACACACAGAGGAGAAGAGACATCCCCGCTTGTCTGAGGTCTCACTTTCCACAATTTCAATTACCTGCAGTCAATCATAGTTTGAAAATATTAAATGGAAAGTTCCAAAATAAACAACTCATCAATTGTGAGTGTCCCTCTGAGTAGCACGGTTATACCTTGTGCCGTCTTGCTCCATCCATCACACCAAGGACGTGAGCCAGCCCATTGTCTAATGGATCCATACAGCATATGTTGCCTGCTCATTAATCACTCATTAATACCCGCCCTAGCACTGAGACAGGTACCCTGAACCTCACACATGCTAGACATGAACTCTACCAATGAGCTCTCAGGCCTTATTAACCACCTCTATGACCTGATCAACTGTCACCATGCTGAAGGGCTTATGTCAAGATGCCACCCATGTTCGTGAATAATGGCCCCAGTGCACACTTGTGGGCTTGGTTCTGAGCTTGGCACTGCTGGGGAGTAGCGGGAGACTTTAAGTGGTGGAACCCGGTAGGATGGTTAGGTCATGTGCTCAGATGGGGCTTGTATTCTCTCCTTTCTTTTCTTTATTTCCTAGCAGCCTTGAGGCTAGAGGATCACTGAAAATTCTTGTTCTACCACATGTCCCTGCCATGATGTGCTGCCTGGCCACAGGCCCCAAAGCCCCAACCGAACAGACAGAAATTGCAAACCTGTGAGACAAAATAAACTGTTTCTCTTTAAAAGCACGTTTTTAATCCCACCTATATGTTATCATAACGGAAAGCTAACCAACGATGGTGATGCTGGTGATTTGCCTGTGCCAAAGAGAAGCCACAGAGTGCTTCCTGTAGTTGAAAAGGCTGGGGCTTGCTGTCCCTAGTTTATAATGAAACTTTATCACAAGTATAGCCACAGGAAAACATGTAGCATGTCTATGACTTTGTACCATCTGAAACAATGAGGGCGGAGCCTGGAGTGATGCAGCCAAAGGCAAGGAAAGCTGGCAGATTCTCCCCAGGAGGCTCCAGAGGGAACCAGTCTTGTGCATAACCTGCTATGTGACTGTTAGCTTCTGGAACTGTGAGACCTCAGTAGTCACTGCAGGCTATGACTCCCTGAGCTGTGTGTCAGCCCCGAGGGTACACACCTGACATGCAGCACACTACCCACAGAGCCTTCTACTCCTGTGCCCTAAGACTGGGTCATGCATGTAGGAAAAGGATGCCATTTCCTTCGGCACAATACGGGCCTGTTCCTGTGAGAGACTAACTCTAAAGCATACCATTCTGACCACTGTCCATAGCCCTGGACAGTCTTGGATATCATGCATCTGTTAAAAAGATCATATGCTGTCATGGGAATGTCTTGGGTGTCCCAGAGGGTCCACTGGGATTGGAGCCTTGATCCCCATACTGTTTCCATTAGGAGGTGGCTCAACCTTTAAGAGATAGGATCTGAGAAGTCTTTAGGTCACAGGGAGTTTGCAGTTGGGATGGTGGTCCACATGTGACTCTGGTAGTTCCTACAAAGAGGGTTGATATGGAAGGAGCCATGCCTGGTAAACCGGTACTCTACCATTGAGCTAAACTCCCAGTGCTAACTTTTCTTGATAGGTAGCCGTGCCAGCATTATATTATAGTGGCAGAAAGCTAATGTGTCCCCCCAAAGTCGGGGATGAGCTGGGAGCTCAGGCCCCATGCGGGACAGAGCTGGAGGAGAGAGAGGAGGCCTGAGAAGATCTTACCTTTCAGCACATTGAGAATGAAGCTAAGAAGAGCACCCCCTGCAGGTGGTGGTGGTGAGTACAGGGTGTAGTTTCCTAGGGGCATTTCCAGGGGAGCCACCACTTCAGGCTGGAAGGCGGCCAAGTCTTGAACTGTCAGCTGGCTTCCTGGAGAGGGACCGTAAGAGCTCCAGGTACAGATGGGGATTGCCAAAGAGCAAGAGAGACTTGCCACTCATCTCAGGACACCAAAGAAGTTCCTCTTGCCTGCAAGTGGCATAGTCCCAGGGGGGTGAGGGTGATTGCATGGGCAGCGGTATAGGGTGGACAGGTGGAGAGCAGAGGGAGACAAGGGGAGATAGGAAGAGAAAAATAGCCAACTCAGTCCCCCACGCCTGCCATGGCCTCTTTACAGGCAGACTTGCAAAAAGCTCCACCACTCGAGGTTCTTAGCCACAGAGACCCCAAAGGCTAGCAATGGCTAGGCTGGATTAGATGGGTACCTGGCCTCTCCCAAATCCCATGAGTACCCAGTAGTTCTGGGGAAAGGTGTGACTTTAATCCCCAACGCCCAGAACTCGGCTTTTTCTCTAACTGGGCTGGGTGTTGGAGTGTCAGCGCAGCTAACCTTCCTTGGCAATGTCCTCCACCAGCATATGGCCCAGTCTCCCTGTGTATAAGGCCTCTGGACCCTCCGTGGCCACAGTCTCCAGGGTGTTGGCCAGTGCGGGCCATGGAAATGGGTCCTGAGATCTCAAGGTTTCTGTCCCATTGAAGAAGAGCTGTCTGGGTGGAGGGGGTTGGGTAGGAGGCAGCTTCAGACTGATGCCAGATTCCAGCGGAACACTCACATTCCTCTGGGTTCTAGAGAAATCTTCAGGATTCTTCCCGGGGGAACAGCCATGGCCCCAGTACTGAAGCACTGGGGAATTTGCTCTCTAGAAATTCCCCAGTGAGGGCTGGTGCCACCACCCTCACTCCGGGCCCTGGAACCTTTCTGGTGTGTAGGTCTCCCAGGGTCACTTTGTCACCTACTGGGAGGACCAATTGCTGAACTAGCCGAGTAAGCAAAATGAGTCAGCCAAAAACTGTCTGCCACTCTCAAAGAGAAGCAAAGGGAAGCCAGAGCTGAAGGGATAAAATGTCCTTAACCTAAGTTAGGTTCTGACTGGAAAAAAAAAAACAACAAAAAAACAAAAAAAAACCTGGCTACCCTGGCTATAAGGGTTTTGGTGCCTCAGGGTCAACCCTCCAGATGAGGAGTGACTGAGGTACAGCTGGGCAGTGACCCGCACCCAGGTAGGATATAGATTTGAGGGCTCCCCCACAGTGCTCACCTCAGGGTTGATGAATACAAGGAAGGCCGCAGGAAGCTGTTGTTGAGGAACTGGCTGAGGACAGAGGGCACACGGAAACCCTCCCGGAGCAGAGCGATGGTGGGCTGGAAAAGCTGAGCCCAAGGCAGGCGGCCGTGTCGGCGGTGGGCCTCAGCATAGCCACGGAGCTCCCCAGGAACCCCAATCCACTGGACCCCTGCATAATATGCACCTGTCCTCAGGACCACCTTCTCATCCCAACCTGCTCTCCCAGCTTCTGGAGTCCATGCAGAGACCTCTTGTGGCTCCCAGTTGCCTTCCATATAAAGTCCACATAAAAAGACCACCAGGCACTGAATCATTGCAACAGACAGAACCAGGCCCAGGTTCACACTGCCCCGCCCTGCCCTGCCCCGCCCAGAGTGCCTGCTCTGCCTTCAAATAAACTGGACGCAGGATCCATGGCCCACCAACCCAGATTCATTCCCAAGACTGGTCTTCCCCTTGGAACACCCCCTTCCTCAGAGTCTCCCCCCAAAAGAAGCTTTCTAACCCACCCAAGAAGGTCAGGGGTCCACAGTCTCCCATGTTCAGAGGCCGTGTCCAATGTCACAGCCTGTTCATGAGTCATACCGACTCTTTGAGGTGTGTGTGGGGGGTGTTCTGGACAGGCCAATATCAGAGGGAGTTAGGTTGTCTGAAGAACCCTTCCAAAGGCCTTACCTGTCCCCAGTGGCCGGGCTTTTTTACACTGGTCTAGAAGGCCCTGGACATGGCTGGCTGGCACTGTCTCCCGAGCATTGATGACTTCCACCTTCCCTGGAATTGAGGCAGGGTGAGAGATGACTCCAACTTGCTCTAGATCTTGGTTTCCATCTCTGTGCTCACCCTTAAAACACTACCTATCACCAGGGCTTTACACGATAGAGGTAAAGGCAGGGCAGAATCCCAAGAGTACCAAGGAAGAAGAACGCAGGAAGGCCCAAGAAATGAGTGCCCCAGGACTGAAGGTAAGTCTGTCTCCCCCAGGGGGCCCACCTGTTGTTGCATTGTAGATGGTAAAGATGACCCCTCCGCCCAGGCCCATGCTCTGTGGGTTAACGACACCAGTGCAGATCAAGGCTGCGATGGCGGCATCTGTAGGTGAACCCTGCTGCTGGAGGATGGCTCTAGGGGACATAACACAGAATCAATTGCAGGGTCTTAGCCCAACCACAGAAGGCTGAGCTGGATCAGAGTAAGGGTAAGTGCGCTGCTCACCCATTCCCCAGCCTCCCAGGACCTTGGAGACAATCAGATGCAGTAGGGAGTGTAGTCAAGCAGGAACTCATTTATTACCACACACAGCAAGCATCTTTTAAAGCAAAAAACTGCAGGGTGGGGAAACAGTCAGCCAATGGTTTTAAAGGTCAGCCTATCATGTGCCTAGGCACCCTATGCTTTACCTAGTGAACACGAGTTATTCATTCAGTGACCTCATCTGGTTTGATCTAGGCAACCAAGCATCCTTTTTTTTGTAAACAACTCAGGACTCGCCCATCTGACTTTTCCTCAGCACCATCTTTGACTGGCTCATGTGCCCTACATCGATAATCTGGCTTCCCTACCCCATCTCTTCCAGAGCTCATGTGACTGGCATTTACTGGGAAACAGTGACGGGTTGATGGTCTATCTGTTGGCACAAAACACCAAGTTAGGTGAGAAAACACACTGAGCAGCCCCCACAAATCCAGCTACTCATCGGTCCATCATCACACCCAATAGATTGCAAAGTAGGATGGCATTTATGCTTCCCCGTGCCATATATAAGGTGGTTCTCAGTTTTCAAATGATTCTGCTACCATCGTCCTTCAGAGCTCCCAGAAACACTGGCTCATTGCAACAGGCAGAACCTGGCCTAGGCCACACCCCTGTAGCCCATTCTGAGTCTCCACCGCCTAAGCTGGCCTTTGGCGGGTGACCCCAGGATCCTGACACCAGGGTCCAGTACTTGGATTGGTGAGCCCTACATCTTCTTCTTTATCCTCAAGCTTATGACAGTGCACTTGGGTTTCAGCTTCCTCATCTGTCCAAGGTCCCAGGGGCAGGTCCTTCAACTCCAAAATGTTGGTGAGACTGGCCTATGTCACAGTGGCTACTGTACCAGGAAGTACAGCCTACACAGCTCATCAAGCTCGCCTTTCCTTCATGCCTAGAGACCCTCCCCAGCACCTCTAGGATTACCGTTTGACCTCCAGGTACCACAAAGAACTTAAGGACCACAAGAGTAAAACCTTGGTCTCCTTCCACAGTTACATGGGACCTCTGACCTCATACTTTCCCTTGACTCTTTATCTGTGACCCAACCAGTCCTTCCTGGACTCACTGCTGTTCCTTAACCTCAATGTCAGTATACATGGGAACCCCATCCCCATACATGTAATCTTGAATGGAAAGAGACAAGAGGCATGCATGAAACAAAACTGTTAGATTCAGGCATAAGTACAATTTTTTAAAAGATTTATTTATTTAGTGTGTGTGTATGTGTGTGTGTGTGTTCTGTGTGGAGGCCAGAAGAAGGTGTTGGATCCCCTGAAGCTAGAGTTACAAGTGGATGTGGAAACCCGGACATAGGTGCTGGGAGCAGATCTTGGGTCCTCTGCTAGAGCACCAAGTGCTCTTGACCACTGACCCATCTCTCCAGCCCCGTAAGTACAAAGTCTTAGCAATAAAACATCTACACAGTCCATCAGAGACAAGGCAGCAGCCAAACCTGTCGTCTGCTGCGTCCCACTGCACACACGCCCTTTCTGCTCTCAGCGCCTTTGATTCCCATCTTGTGTTTTCCTTTACCTCCCTGACCTCCTAATGTTGAGTCCTTGGTTCATATTTGAGCTCATCCATGAAATGCAAACTACACTTACGATTTCTGAATTTAATTTCTATACCAGTCCTTGTAACAGGCTTTCTTTTGGGCCACCAACCAGATCCCAAAATCATAACACAGAGAATTATTATTAGTTTTAAATGCTCGGTCTTAGTTTAGCTCTTATTTCATTCTGTTTTTATGTTTTGCCTTGGGGCTTCCTTCCTTCCTTTCTCTCTTCCTTTGGTTCTTTTTTCCTTTCTTTCCCTTCCTGCCTGCCTGCCTGCCTGCCTGCCTTTCTGTATCTCTTACTTTCACTGCTTCTCATGTCTGTCTGGCAGGCCTGGCTTCTGCCCCATGGCATGTCTCTCTCTTTCTCCCTCGTTCTCTTCACTCCTCTCTTCTCTTTTTTCGAGCCTAGATTTCTCCTACTTATTCTCTCTGCCTGCCAGCCCTGCCTATTCCTCTCCAGGCAGGTAAGGAGAAACAAATGCCACACATCTTTACATAATTAAACAAATGTAACAAATCTTTACATCATTAACAAAGGCAGCACAAACAAATGTAACACACCTTCACATAGTTAAATATTCCTCATCATAAACAAATGTAACACACCTTCACATAGTTAAATATTCCTCAGCATAAACAAATGTAACACACCTTCACATAGTTAAAGTAGTATTCTGTGGCATAAACAAATATAACACATCTTTGCCTAGTTACAATCTGCCTGCCTCTGCCTTCCAAGTGTTGGGATTAAAGGCGTGTGCCACCACCACCAGGCTTAAAGCACTTTTTTAGTATCCATTCAGTTACCTTCTTTTTCCTTTAATCTTTTGAGGTAGATTTTCACATCAGACTGGATATATAAAAAGATGACTTTGAATTCCTGATTCCCCTGCCTCTACCTCCAGAGTGCTGGAATACAGACATCTGTTACATACCCGACTAATTTAGCCATTTATTAAAAAATTTTAAAAATTTATATACCAAGATGGATATGCTTATTTATTTTACATAATGAACTAAACATCTGATTGATAATTAATTTATGCTGCTAGAGAGACCATCTTCAAGATTTTTCATTTGATAGATAACTGGACTTTATCACCATCAATACTGAGAAGGCCATTTGCATAAATAATGTCCATGAGATGGTCGAATCGTATCTAGGGACATCTCAGAAAGGTTTGGAAGTTCTCATCACAAGATGAGATTCATTTAACTTTTTTTTAATGCTCAAGTCAGCAATTGAAATGATAACTTTTAAAAATCAAACATTTCCATACAATATAATGCAAACGCACTAGCTGGATACCTATGTGCTGAGGAACGATGGTAGGAAGATAATAAATGCCTTTAAAAGCGTTGTTTCTGTAAGAGCAGAACACTTAGTATGCACAGTAAAACCACTGCAGCTCACAACATACAACAGATGGGCACCTGTGTTTTAGGGCAAGATGGCCTTGCACAAAACCAGGGCTGCAGGAGATAGCAACATGCTACACCAGTGATCCAGGAATACCTTGGATTTAGGACACATTTAATTTTGAAATAATTTTTGGTCATTCATTCAGAAACCTTTTACAGTTGCCACTGGTGGGGCGGGGGGATACCCTACACTGAGTTACTCACCCCATATGCACAATTTAAGAAGCCGGGCCCTGCAACATCAGTATAAAATCTAAAATGCTTAAAACCCAAATGACGTGTTGGGGAGTTTGCCTATCATTCCAGTGTTCAGAGGCTGAAGCAGGATCACTATGATTTCAAGATCAGCTGGGTTACATAGAGAGTACCAGGCCAGCCAGGGCTACCTGGAAAAACTCTGCCAAAACACATCAAAACAAACAAAAACCATCCAAACAAGCTACAACTCAAAACTGGATAAGGCATGGTATGATGCGTTCCTTTAATACCTGTACTTGGAGCCTGGCCTTTAAAGGTGGCACACACCTTTAATCCCAGCACTTGGGAGACAGAGGCAGGAGGATCTTTGAGTTCGAGGCCAGCCTGGTCCACATAGCAAGACTCAGGCCAACAAGAGCTACATAGTGATCAAAAACCAACAACCCACTAAAACACAGAAGCTCAGTGTAATGATACAAGCCTGTGATCCCAGCATCCAGTGGGCTGAGGCAGGAGGATCACAAATTAGAGGCCAGCCTGGTCCACATAGCAAATAAGACAACATAGTAGACCTTGTGTCAAAAACAAGCAAAAGCAGAATACTATAACACACAGACGCACGTATGTATACACACATTCAGAATCACAGAAATAATAGTATTTAGTTATTCTCCAGGTCCTTGGGAAAGAGCAGAAGTACTAACGAATGCTCAGCTTTGACCATGATGCATGCTTGCAATCTCTGAAAAACAAAACCCTATTGCATTAAATGTCTGCAAAGGTCCATATATGATAGGCTGAGTCCTTGATGGTGGCACAATTGGGGCACAGCAGGATTTTTTTTTTTTCAGGACAGAGTTTCTCTGTGTAGACCTAGCTGTCCTGGAACTAACTCCTGTAGACTAGGCTGGCCTTGAACTCACATAGATTCATGTGCCTCTGCCTCCTGAGTGCTGGGATTAAAGGCGTGCACCACCACCACCTGGCCAAAGTAGGAATTTTAACAGGTAGGTTCTAGTGGGAGATTTTAGATCAAAGGAGAGTGTGCCTTCCAAGGAGACTGTGGGGCCTTCCTCTCCTCCCTTCTCTCACTCTCTGTTCCACTTTCTGGCCGTGAGGTGAGCAGTTGTGCTCTCTCCCACACTCTGCCCTGATGCGTTGTTTCCTCACAGGTCAACTGGGCCAACCAGTCATGGGCTGAAACTGACAAACTGAGTAAACTTGTTTTCTTTACAAACTGCTTATCTCGGGTAATTTTTATAGTATTGGAAACCTGACTGGCATGATAAGCTACCATGACTGTGAAGGAAGGGGACTCAGGTTACTCAGGCAGGCCTTGTATCTTTGTATGTAGTGCACACAGAATAAAAATTTTACAGTAGGGGGAAAATCATAGACCAGGCTAGCCTTGAACTCACAGCGATCTGCCTGATTCTGCCTCCTGAGTGCTTGGATTAAGGATGTATACCACCACTGGCACTAATGGATTTCCTTTAACATGGTGACTAAGAGCTGGAGAGATGGCTCAGCTAGCCAACCAGGGATACAAAATAACTGAAAATATATGCACAATACATACATGAATACCATCCTTGGTTAGCTCTGGACTGCAGGCTGGTCAAAGGAATATGCAAATTGATGCAGAGACACCCTGGGCGTGGCTGTGGATAGGAGTGTTCTCCAAGACTGATGAGTGTGAGGACGGGGAGGTCCCCATGTATGAAACATAAAGTGTAAAAGAACTTAGCTATGGGCTAATGAGATGTCTCTGTGGTTAAAAGCATTAGGTGCTCTTTACATGGACCACTGGTTTGACTTCCAGTACCCATATGGTGACTTACAGCCACCTATGGCTTCAGTTTCAGGGGATCCAGTGTCTCCATCCTCTGAAGGCACCAGGCATGATTGGTACCCATACATAATGCACCAAAATGCCTATAAAAATAAATTAGAAAAAGCCAGGTGTTGGTGGCACACGTCTTTAATTCTAGCACTCAAGAGGCAGAGGCAGGCGGATCTCTGTAAATTCGTGACCACCCTGGTCTACTGAGCGAATTCCAGGACAAGCTCCAAAACAATACAAAAACCAAAACATAAAAAAATAAATTAATTAAATAAATCTAAAAAGCAAAAAAATACATAGTTTCTGACTTAAAGGAACCCCTAGGTCATATTGTGACAATCTGAGCATTGGAAAAGAGAAGGCAGGCACTGGAGAGATGGCTCAGTGGTTAAGGGCACTCCGGCTCTTCCAGAGGACCCACAGTTCAGTTCCCAGCATCCATAAGGCTGCTCACAACCATTTGTAACTCCAGCTCCATGGGACCTGATGCCCTCTTCTGACTTCCTTGGGCACCACACACACATGTGGAACACATACTTAGATATCTGTAAACTTTCACACTCATAGAATAATTCTTTAAAGAAAAAGCAAAAGAAAATCAAACCAACTGGAGATTATAGGATAATTAAACAAAGCAGTTATCTGTGAGTCAACAGAAACACCCAAGAACTTGGAGTCAGGGAAAAGAGATGGTGTTTAAAGAGGATCATTAGTGAATAACAAAGAAATTATCAAGTTTGGGAATTCTCTTTTGTTTTGTCCCTTTCTTTGGTCATGTGACATCTCTGGAGTCTGCCAACAAGAGGCCATCGCCAGCTGCTGCCTCGAAATTGTGGACAAGAGCCATGAGTCAAGATAAGTCTCTTCTTTACAACTTAGAAACACATCGTAATTTGTTCTCCTTTGCTTTCTCTTTTTCTTTCTCTTTCTTTCTTTCTTTCTTTCTTTCTTTCTTTCTTTCTTTCTTTCTTTCTTTCTTTCTTTCTTTGTTCTTCCCTTTTTTTTTTCTCTGTGTAGCCCTGGCTGTTCTGGCACTTGTTCTGTAGACCAGGCTGGCCTCAAACTCACAGAGATCCACCTGCCTCTGCCTCCTGAGTGCTGGGATTAAAGATGTGTGCCACCATCACCCAGCTATAATTTGTTTCTTAAGCTGTATGGAAACATAAATTCAACATGAATACCTTTAAAAAAAAATCAGCCAGGCAGTGGTGGTACACATCCTTAATCCAAGCACTTGGGAGGCAGAAGCAGGCAGATCGATGTGAGTTCAAGGCTAGCCTGGTCTACAAAGTGAGTTCCAGGACAGGCTCTAAAGCTACACTGGGAAACCCTATCTTGGAAAAAAAAATCAAGTTTTTGGGTTTTGTTTTTTTCTTAATGTTGGTAATTGGCTTAGGGTCTTGCACTTGCAAGCCACATTCCTCGATGTCAAAAGCAGCCAGGAGTCAAAAGAAATGGAAGAATCAAGATAGAAGCAGAAACTTATTAGAAACAAATGCACAATCCATCAAATCGCCAGCTGAGGGTGTAGCTTAGAGAGTCAGCATCTGCTCAAGGCCCTGGGCTTGGTGGCCAGCACACACAAAAGAAATCAACAAAGCCAAACGCTGTTTGATTCAGGCCACTGATTCAGCCCCTCTGCCTAAACCTCCTCCCAAGTGCTGAGATTGTAGTTATGTGGCATCACGCCTGGAAAGGATAAATATATGTTAATAAATGTGACAGTGTGCATTTCTTGAAAAGAATTTACTAACTTCTGGTAATTCATACAAAGAAATAGAAACAGGCTGGTGGGCCTGTTCAGTGGGTAGAGGTGCTTGCTGCCAAGTCTGCTGACTTCAGTGCCAGTCTAGAATCTACACGATGGAGAAAACAAACTCCCACAAGTTGTTGCCTGATCTACATAACACACTCACGCACGCACGCATGCACGCACACACCTTCAACAAGTAGACATATAAACATGAAATATTTAAAACATAGAAACTTGGTACCTGTTAAAGACACAGAAGCCGTGGTTTAAAAGTTCCACAGTCCCACACACAAATGACTCAAGCATAGAGGGACCATTAGCTTTCAATTACTATAACAAATACTGAAATAATCAACTTTAAAAAGAAAAGGTCTATCCTGAGTCACAGCCCAGAAGCTGTAGTCCGAGGCAACTTGCTTCTGTGGCTCTGGCGCTGTGGTGACAGAAGGCAGAAGTGTTTGGCAGCACAAAACCTCCCAGAAATCGAAAAGGGGGACATGAAGGAGAGAGGGGTCCCACAGTCCTCTTCCAGGGTATGCCCCAGTACTCACGAGGACTCCCACTCTGCCCACTCCTTAAGTTCCACCAAGTGGAGAGTTCACCCTTCACACGACCTTGAGAAGACCTTTAAGATACAAACTAATGCCGAAGGTTCAGCCAGTAAGTTCTTTTAAACAAGGCAGGATAAAATAAGCTGATTTAAAAATAACACAAAATAAGCTTTTCTTCTAGAGAACAGAGAGAGAGAGAGGTAGGGAGAGAGAGAGGGGAGAGGGAGAGGGAGGGAAGGAGGGAAGTAGAGAGAGAGAGAAAGAGAGAGAGAGAGAGGGAATGCCTCTGTAACAGTGTCACCTGGGAGCCATTTAGCATCACCTGGGACACTGGCCTCTGAGCATATGTGTAGGTATTTTCTTTCTTTTTTGGTGGCGGGGGAGGGGGGATTGTTTCGAGACAGGGTTTCTCTGTGGCTTTGGAGGCTGTCCTGGAACTAGCTCTTGTAGACCAGGCTGGTCTGGAATTTACAGAGACCCACCTGCCTCTGCCTCCCAAGTGCTAGGATTAAAGGTGTGCGCCACCAACACCAGGCAGTATTTTCTTGATTAGGCTAATTTGATGTGCCTCAATTCCCCCACTGTGAATTGCCCCAGCTGGTCCCTGGAATCGGACCCTGGACTGTGTCTTGATTGTGGATGTGCCATGCTCAGCTGCTCCAAGTTTCCGTTGCCTTGAATCCCCCACCATGATGAACTGTATCTTGAATTGTGAATCAAAATAAACACTTTCTCCTTTAAACTGCTGTTATTAGGGTATTTTAACACAGCCACGGGAAAGAAAGCACAGCTTCCCAGTTCTTTATGAGATCAACATGAAACTTAAACCAAATGCAATAAAGCGTGGCTTATACCCATGCTAGGCACAGGGTATGCCTAGTGTGCACGAGGCCCTGGATTGGATCCATGCACTGAACACAGCTAAACTGATGAAACACTTGTAACAAAGGAAAATTGCAGACTATCAGGACAAAAAACGAGCAGATCGTATTTTTATTGTCTATGATATAAAAATCATATTGAATCACTAGTAAGCTGAGTTTGTGCTAGAACACAAAGGTGGCTTAATACTTAATACTGCTTTTTTTTTTTTTTTTTTCCGTTTTTCAAGACAGGGTTTCTCTGTATTGTTTTGGAGCCTGTCCTGGAACTCACTCTGTAGAGCAGGCTGGTCTTGAACTCAGAGATCCTCCTACCTCTGCCTCCCGAGTGCTGGGATTAAAAGTGTGTGCCACCAACACCCGGCTTTAATACTGCATTTTAAAGGGAGAGAAATAACAAGATAAAAAATAGGGCTAGGGCTGGAGATATGGCTCAGAGGTTAGGAGCACTGGCTGCTCTTCCAGAGTTCCTGAGTTCATTTCCCAGCAACCATATGGTGGCTCACAACCATCTATAATGAGATCTGGTGCCTTCTTCTGGCCTGCAGGCAAACATGCAGGCAGAACACTGTATATATAATAAATAAATGTTTAAGGGAAAAAAGAAAAGAAAAGAAATCGATGTACAAGCTAATTTTAAAAAATGGCAGGGCTGGGCGTTGGTAGCACACGCCTTTAATCCCAGCACTCGGGAGGCAGAGGCAGGTGGATCTCTGTGAGTTCGAGGCCAGCCTGGTCTCCAGAGAGAGTGCCAGGATAGGCTCCAAAGCTACACAGAGAAACCCTGTCTTGAAAAACAAAAACAAAAACAAAAAAAACAAAAACAAAAAAAAATGGCAGAAACAGGGTAGCAGAAGTGCTCCATGCTGCCAGGCATGACGGCTCACAATGGTAATCCTGGGGCTGACTAAGCCAAGTGGATTGTCTTGACCAACACAGAAAAGAGAGAGGAGAGGGAGGGGGAGGGGAGGAGACAGAGACAGAGAGACAGAGTCAGAGACAGAAGAGATTTTTCACAAAACAGAAACCCCAGCTAAACAGTGATCATACCCAACATCCAACATAGTTACAGAACTGTTTGCATCTCCTTCCACAAAGGCAGCTGGGGGTGGGTGGGTGTTCTGTCCCTCTTGGTTACCGTTGTGTCCCCAATCCATGACAGACTAGAGGTATTCCTCACATATTATTTTACCATTATGGAAATGGAACCCAGAACCTCATGTTTGTTAGGTAAAGCTGTGCGGCTGAGCCATGTATCCACCCTCACATACTTGATACATGACAAACGAAAGTATTAGATGTTGCGGGTAAGAGAAGGGCCCATGAATTACCCACGCGTATCTCCAGCCCCCAACCACGGGCATGAGCTGGGAGCCTGGGGCCGCAGTAACCCTTCTAGAGCAGCACTATATTCCTACTAGCCAGCTGCAAGAGGCTAGGGGGAACTCTGCTTCTGGAGCCTGGCTTTTCTCCCATGAGAAATGTGATCGGTTTTTGTCAGTGGGATAATCATACATATCGAGTCCCCAAGGAACCAGCAGGCTGTTGTCACCACCTCTTCCATGACATGCTCATCAGATGTGTGGGCTCACACGGAAATTTGCATACTTGCAAACCATCCATAGGTGTCAAGGGATTTTCATCATGAGGCCCAGTGGTCAGGGAAGGCTGTCACTTCCTGATGAGGCGGCCAGGAATAGAGAGAACATGAATTTCGTAGAACAAGTGTCAGGCTTGAAGGAAAAGTAGAAACTACAGCCACGGCCCTGGGAGGAAGGGATTAGGAGCCAGGCACCACTCTTCCCTCAGATGTTGGCCATGTCCAGATTAAGCCAGGCAGATGACACTATACAGAGCTACTAAAGGAACATGTCCAGTGTCGGGGGTGAACTCACCTGTGTGCTCACGGCCATCCCATGAAGGACATGCTAGCCTAAATGCCGTGTCCCAGAGGGGAAACTGAGGCTCACTTGATTTTATAGCTTGGCCTGTGTTATTGATCTCCTCAGACACCAGGTGGGCATGAAATAACAGGCCACACTCAGCTCTTGGGGTTGAACTGTCTTCGCATTTACAGTCCAGTGTCAGTCCAGACAGCAACCCTCCAGAAACTTGCTACCCAGAAACCTAAGGGAGCACTACCTTTTGCAATTTTGGTAAATAAAGCTGTAGCCATTATGTGCCCAGGGCTGGCTGGCAGATTGGGGTCGAAGGGGAGGGGGAAGGGACTTTAGGAAGACTGCCCCTCCCACAACCTTCCCACCCTGGCAGGAGCAGCAGTAACAATAGTAAGGGAAAAACTCCAGAACCTCTAAGACTGCCTGCTGTGACACTTGCCAGGCACTTCCCTTGAGCAGACCTAAGTCAAATGGAAAGCTTGGCCAGGGGACACAGCAGCTGGGGCACATTCCTGAGGCCTAGCCCAGCTATGGTCCCTGACCTGTCCTGGGGTCAGAGGCTCCCTCCCACTCCTAGGTTCTTAAAACAAGAACAGGAAGCAGGGAGAGTTGTTTGAGAAAACACTGGAGGGAACCCACATCCGCTTTCCATCGGGGAGAGCTTGAAGGAGAGTTTTGAGTGCAAGGGGGTACAGGCCCCAAGCACCAACCACAGCCCAACCCTCCTAGACCAAGCCCTGTTCGGAGATCTTCCTCAGAGATATGTAGAAGCCCCCCTTGTTCACGGGGGGCTGCTCATCTGGCTGGTTATCTGTGAGGACTGAGTGCGCATGCGTTCGGGTACCCACACACACACACACACACATACACCCACGCATACACTCACATACACGCTAGCCTCCCATAGCACAGAGCAGCAGTTGGTCTTAACTCTTGCCTCCTTTGGGAATACCCTGTGGAGTAGAAAGGACAGCCTCTTCTGATCCAAGCTGCTGTCCCCAGCTACTGCCAAGTTAAATGGAGACGTGAAGGAGGAGACAGAAGTCTGGGAACTTAGAGGACCAGGTCAGCAGGGTTGGTAGGGAAGAATGCATAGATAGATGGGTTAAGGGAGGGAAGAAGGAAGGAAGGATAAAGGGTGGGTGAATTCAAGAACAGTAAAAGAAAGCTTGCTGGAGTGGTATTTTGGACGGAGACCACCATTCTCCCTGTTGCGGAACCCAGCCTTGGGTGTATAAAGCACTTTGAACCCCACAGTGGGCCACCAGGCTAATATTCTAGGAAGGAGGCCCAGATGGCTGGAAGGATGAATAGGCTCACCCAGGTTTCTGTGGGCCCAGTGGGAGGCAGGGGACTATGAGTGGCTTCCTGCCACAGCCTGGTCCTGTGGCAGCATGGTGGGTAGCAGAAGCTTCCATGGGCTGGGTTTCCTGGAGTCGGGAAATTCCCACTGTGGCTTGTGTCATTCTGTCTTCCTCCTAGTCTGACTGGTATCATCAGTTACTCCACTCACTGAAGCCAGACCCTGCCATGGAGAGGAAGGTCCTCATAGGTGTGGCACTGGTGTGTGTATGTATGTGTGTGTGCACATGCCTGTGTGAGTGTGTGTGCATGCATGCGTGCATGAGAGTGTTTGTGTGTGTATGTGTGTGTGTGTGGGTATGTGTGAGTGTTTTGAAAGACTTGGAGAAGGAGCCTGGCCCTGGGAATCATTATGTATGGCAGGAAGGCAGGACCTACATATGGAACCCTGAAGTCTGTTGGCTAGGCCCCTGAAATTGTTCCAGCCTTGAATGCCAGGCAGCGGTGACACGTGCCTTTAATCTCAGTACACGGGAGACAGTGGCAGGCAGATCTCTGTGAGTTCGAGGCCAGCCTGGTCTACAAAGCCAGTTCCAGGACAGGCTCCAAAGCTACACAGAGAAACCCTGTCTCAACCCCTCCCCGCAAATTCCAGCCTTAGCCAGAACAGGCAGGGACAAGGTAGCAGGTCTTATTTAGTCTGCCTTTCCAACCAGCATTGCCCAGGTGGCCTTCTTGAGCAATAGAGTTACACTGTCTTTGCAACACTGTCCCCATCTTCCCTATGGACACACCTATAGTGTTCTATGCAAGGGTCCTGGGGCTGACATAGGAAGCCAAACACACAAGGCCCTTACCTCACAGCCAGCTTGGCACTCACATGTCCTCTTCATACCCCTACCACAGTCACACAGTCTCCAGAAGCAGCCAGCTACCAACAGCCACCAAGCTCATACCCACCTCTTACTCACCGTCCAATATCTGAGCAGATCTTGGAGTCAGCAGCCACGGCACCATGTGCGAAGGCCTCGGGGCCGCAAGAGGCATGCCGATGAGAAAGGGCCACAGCCAACACAATGCCGGCCAGACCCAAACCAAGACCTAGCAGGACCAGGCAGACTGTGGTCCTGTGACTCCAGGCCATGGCTCAGATGTCCAAGGAGAGACGGGAGGGGAGGCAGGTGGGCACACAGGGCGGTGGACAGTCAAGAGAAACAAACTGACTGGCAGATGGATGGAAAAGAAACTATACAGGTAAACTCAGATGATCGGACAGATGGGGGAAAAAATGGCAATGGGTTCAGAGATAAATTATCACACAGGCCAGACAGCTGGATAGAAAAGATAATAGATAGGCTTACAGATAGGTAGGCAGGCAGGTTTACAGAGGACCAGCAGGAAGCCTGCCAGCCAGCCAGATGGGTTTACAGAGAGAGACAGAGGACAGACAGACAGACGGGCAGACGGACAGACACAGCAGCCAGGCTCCTCCAATGCTTGCTACAGAGGCAGATCTGGCCACAGGTCTGAACTTCCAGTTTTTAGCTCCTACAGCTTGGCCCCGAGGCAGGCCAGGCATCTACAGGGAGTTCTTTTTTTTTTTTTTTTTTTTTTTTTTTTTTTCTTGAAGAGAAGGGCAGGCTCCTGCTGTTAACTCTTTCACTGCCAGTCGATCCCATGGTCTTTCCTGATGGCCCAAGGCCACCCAGGGGCTCCTCATCCCAGTGCCATGGGCAATGTGATGCTTGCTGTACCCAGGAGAACTGTGGCACAGGGCTCATGGAGTCTCTCCCTGCCACTTCTCTGGTTCCCAACAGCTCAGGGTCAGGGTGTCTCCTGCAGGGTCGAGCTCCTTATTCCCCAGTCCCGCACCCTCAGCTGGTTCCATCTAGGCAGCAGCTCAATCTAGGCACCCACATGGTATAGGGATGGGGCTGAAGTGGACCAAGGCAGCCACTCAGGACCATTTACCACAGCCTGGCACAGTGGCGCCCATGCCTAGGAAGGAGAAGAGCAGATGGGCCACACGTCTAACCCCTGTCCCCACCCTGGTGCCACTGCTCATTCACCCTAGGACATGGTGACCCAGAATTACAACCTTAGACCTCTAGTGGATGAGGCTGTCCTGCCTGGGTACCCTCACTTCTGCAGCTCAGAGCCCCACTGGCTACTAGCCTGCCTGTCTGGGTCCGGTGGTCCTTAGGGCTGGTGAGCCTCCCCTTTGGGGGGCCTGACTTTCCCTGGCCTCAGGATGTTCAAGTGGGAGGCATCTGGAGAGAGAGGCCCCACTGAGGTGCTCCCTTAAACAGACTTAGTAGGCTTGAAGGGCAGAAGAGCCCTGTGGACTCTCAGAATCTCAGTACCTTCCCAGCCTCCCTCCCTCTCTCTTTCCACTGAGCATGGCCCTCCAATCTCCATACCCCCTGCTTGACACCACCCAAAAATGAGGCCCAGAGAGGGCTGGAGAGATGGCTCAGTGGTTAAGAACACTGGCTGCTCTTTGAGAGGACTACATGGTGGCTCACAACCATCTGTAACCATCTGAAATGACATCTGGTGCCCTCTGCAGGCAGAACACTGTATACATAATAAATAAGTCTTAAACAATGAGGGCCAGAGAATGTCTGCACTGACCCACCTAGTCTGTTAAGTGTCATGTCCAGACACCCTGCTCAGCGTGGGCCAGAGAGACCATTTCCTGTAAGCCATTCCCACGTTTGCCTAGAGGGTGGGTAGTGTCTGTGGGAATCTTCCTTATTCCGTTACCCACATTGCCATGTTATTGCTCAGCCAGGAGCCAGAGCACATTCCTGGGTGTGGGCCAGCCCACCCACTGGTCACAGCCCTCAAGCTTTAAAGACGAAGCAGTAGGGGACGAGCAGGCTCAAGGGCAGCTTATCTTCCCTCCCATCCTGGTCAGGCATAGGCCAGAGCGAAGAGACAGCTCTGCGAATTCTCAAAGGGCTCATATCATACTAGACTTGGTGGGGGGTTGGGGAGAGCCTGTTCTGCTGGCTCTGAAGCCTTTATCCAGGACGTCATGGGGAAAGGACAGGATGGAGAGGCCACTCAAGTCTCCAAGTCCCTGAAGAAGTTCTGGAAAAGTGAGGTTTACATCCAGCATCCTGAGTTCACAGAACTCTCTGGCCAGTCCCATGGGGCATGGAACACTGTGACACATGACACCTCAACACACTGGCCTGCCTTCTCCCCTGCAATTATGGATGGAGGAATGACTGCCACCCCCTCATGGTCCAGCTTGTCTTCCCCAGGGAACCCCAGAGACAGAGACCCTGAGGGCTCAGATATGTTACAGAACCCAGCTTTCCCGAGGGCAGGTTGGAAGCACCAGGACTTTTAACTTCCTGGGTCCCTCCTCCAGCCACTGGGCCCCTCCCCTCAGGAACTACAACTTGTGCTCACTTCTAGGGGCAATATTTAGCTCTTAGGCTGTGAGTGCCCCAACGGCCCACTTCTATATGTCTTCAGTGTCTCCTGACTTCATGTTCATAGCTGGGAGTTCTACAGACCTTGGCGCATCCGGGAGGGGCTAGAGTCATTGGAGAGGGAGCCCCATCTGAGAAAGAGCCTCCTTAAGATCAGGCTGTAGGCAAGCCTGTAGGGCATTTTCTTAATTAGTGATTGATGGGGGAAGGCCCAACCCATTGTAGGTGGGAACTTCCTGGTGCAGAAGGCCCTGGGTTCTATAAGAAAGCAGGCTGAGCAAGCCATGGGGAGCAATCAGTAAGCAGCACCCTCCATGGCCTCTGAATCAGCTCCTGCCCTCCAGGTTCCTTCTCTGAGTTCCTGTCCTGACTTCCTTTGACGATGAACTGTGATGTGGAAGTGTAAGCCAAATAAACCTGTTCCTCCTCAAGTTGCTTTGGTTATGGCATTTCGTCACAGTAGTAGTAGCCCTGACTAAGGCAAGGAGGGATGTTGTGCCTAACTGTGCTCTTCTGTGTTCCCCTCATGGGTCTGTGGGTTTCCTTGCTGAGCTGTGTTCGTTGAGAACTGGACCTCTTTGGATTTCATTCTGGGTCTGTACTTGGAAAGTGACGTCAAGGCATGGCTCTGGCCAAGCTGCCTTGTTTCTGCCTCTTGTCTAGTTCACTCCCCTTCAGTTTCACCTCCATAAGTGCTGGGCAATGAGAGCCCACACCCACCCTGAATGTGAACCCCTTCTCAAGGTCCCCGCAGCTAAGGGGTTGCTTTATCCCAGTTAGCGGCGTGGTCGGGGCGCCCTCTAGTGGCAGACATTGGGAAGTGTTACTGCCTAGGACAATTTACTATGAGGCCCTCAACTCCCAGACACACTGGGGCTCCCCCGCACTTAAAGGTGGATGGAGGTTAGCTCCATCACTGACAGCAGTGAATCTTAGGATCCTTCCTCATCATTCTCCCAGCCAGATGGCTTCATTTCATAACACGACACTAAAGCCTGAGATGTGAGAAGTCCAACCAGCAAGACTTCCCGGAGCTTGGCAGCTGATCCCATTTATTCTGCTGCTCGCTCGGTCCCACTCAGGGACAGCATGTCCTCCAAAGTCCCACTCCTGTTCCCGGTCAGTGTCTCGTCTCTGGATGGCAGGTCTGTCTTGCCCCTTCTGAGCGCTCAGTAGCCTGCTGGCTCCCCGCCTTTCCTGGAGTCTGAGGCAGCCGCCCAACCCCTGGATGTTCGCGCAACGGCCTGAACCACAGCGATATAGGTGGGTGTGACCTCTGTGTAGTGGTTCCGTTCCTTCAGGCCTGCAACCACCGCCTGTGGGGTGAGAGGGCCGAAGGTGTCTCAGCAAGGCCATGGATGTGGCTGAAACCATCCCTGTGTGTGTGTGGTCATGGGCCTCACAAACCCAGTTCGTGCTACTTCCTGTTAGCGGGGCTTCTGGTCAAGTGAGAAGGGAGGACTAGAGAGGCACCTGGGCTTCTAAGGTCTGCTGGGAACAGTCTGTTTGGCTGTCACTGACAAGGGCTCACGATGACCCACGCTGAGGGCTTTGGACAGGGGATAGCAGCCACTCTTGGCTCTGGTGACTCAAAAGATGCTAATCCCCCCCAGTCAAGGATATCCTCTAATCCCCCCTGCTTTCTGCCTACCGGATCAATGTCTTTCTCTATAGTTGTGGTGTTGGGCAAAAGCTGGTTGTGCAGTCGGGGCTCTTCCACTGCTCTCTTCACGTCATAGCCAAACCACAGGTTGTTGATGATGGCCTGGCGGGAAAGGATAGCCAAGATGTCAGCACAGCCCCCGGAGCAAGGGCAGAGAGAGATGGAGGCAGGAAGGGTTAGGCAAGACGCGTATACCAGTGCGGTGGATGTGGTGATCTGCGTCCCTCCCGAGGCTCCCACCACCAGCTGCACCTTGCCGTCCTTGTCCACAATGATTGAGGGGCACATAGATGAAAGTGGCTGCTTCCCTGTGGTCCACAGGAGGAGACAGAGAGACAGGTCAGTTGCCTGTCAGGGTACCAGCCCCCTCCCAACTCAAGTCCTTTACCCCAGGATTCCCGCCCCGCACCTGGACTGATGAAGTTGGCTGGTGAGGGGGGTACCCCAAACTGGTTGATGAAGTTGGGTGAGCTGAAGTCATCCATCTCGTTATTAAACAGGATCCCACTGTCCCGAGAAAGGACCTTGGAGCCAAAACTGAAGATAGGCCATCTCAGAGAACAATATACACAAAACCCAGCCATTCCCCACCTCGCGCCCACCCACCTCAGGCCAAGAGGACTCCCTAGGAGGCCCACCCCAGGCATGCAACCAAGGGGGAGGAGCCTGTTTCCCATTCATAGGAAAGGAAGATAGCCCCCAACCCACTGCTCATGTCCCGCAGCCCCTACTAGAGGTTGATGGTGCTGGTGGCAGACACAGCACTGCCATCCTCCGAAACCACAGACAGGTGAGCAGTGCCCCCGTCATGAGGACTGTAGAATTCAGGATCATAGTAGGAGGTTGGATGAGTGGTTCCATCGGAGATACGGGCTTGAAGCTGAGCAGCAAAGAACTCGGAGCTCATGTTGCGGATCACCTGCCGAGACCCCAGAGCTGGCCTGAGGAGGTTAGGGGCAGGAGGGGGAAGGCAGTACAACAGGGCTGTCCCAGGAATTCTGAAGAAGCCCCAGCCTTGGATCTGACCACAACTTACCTCTATGCTAAACCAGGACACACACACACACACACACACACACACACACACACACACACACACACACCAGGACCAGGGACAGCCCTTTCTAAACCCTGTCTGACACTCCCTCTCTAACCTCCAGCTGGTGTCTGCCCATCCATCAAACCTCTGGACTCTTGCCATCATCTTACATAATTTGTGCAATTATTTATGGAACTTGGGCCATGTCTTCAGAGCTGAGGAACCAACAGGGAAGAGACCCATGGGTCTTGCCTCCCTAACAGGCAGGGAGAGTCCTGGAAACAAGAGGCCCGAAAACAGGGAAGGAAAAGGAAATGCTGAAGGCATTTTGGTGGAAGTGGTACCTAAAAAGAGCTCATAATGAAGCCCTAAATGGTAAGTGCAAAGGCCCTGGATAACAAAGAGTGAATGGGAGGCGGGAAGAGGATGCTGGCTAGCATGCATCCATTCTGTAAGGTCTCATTGGTCTATAAAAAGGGACTTCGGCTTTTGCTATGAGTCACATAGATGCTTAGGGTAGAGGAGTAAGCAGGCTGGGAAATATTTACATAGGGTCCCCCTGGGGGCCGTGGAAAAGGCTCTGGACAACCAGATTAAAGATAAAGATGTCAGTGTGGGTGGGAGAAAAAGAACAGAGGATGTCCTTGAGGTCTTTGGCCTGGAGTTGCCTTTAACTGGGAAAGTCAATGTTAAAGAGGGAGCAGAAGGAGGAGCAGTTAAGGACTTGCTTGCTTTGGGACACACACCCATGACACAATGAAGAACATGGCTTGAGAGGATGGGCCCATGAATACAGGTTCATGTGTGAAATTTACAGGGAAACAAAGGCACAGACACAGCATGGGCACACGATGGCTATGAAGGCTGATGGCAAGAGAAGACGGGGAGGAAGAGGCAATTAATGGTTCCACCAGAAAGAAAGGGACCCTTTCAGGGACCTGTCAGGTTTAGTATAAAGGCCAATTAAGCCATTCCCCTGCAGCAGCCTTTTCCTTCCTTCCTACCCTCACAGCTATTGACGAATCACCTTGTTGGGACAGACTTACTTGACACCCTGGGGGAGATCTTGCCCTCTCTGAGGAGCAGATGGGAGGTGGGATGGGGGGAAGGAGGGAGTAGCATGAGGAGTGGAGGGAGGGAGGACTGGGATTGGAATGTAAAAAATAAATTAAAAATTAAAATTAAAAAAAGAGTCTGTCTGTACATCTGTAATAGGCTCCCAAAATATCCCAACTCCAGGAATGAAATGCTAAATCCCAGCCCATATTCAGTTAAGGCCGCCCTGTTGTCTTTTCTAGCTCCACCCACTAGCTGATTCTGGGGTCCCTGTTGCTACAGGGCAAGGCAGACACCCCACCAGCCTGTGACTCTGTAACTCTAAGGTACTCCCCAGTTCCCTGGGTTCCAAAATGGCAAGTGCCATTCTCACTCCCCCAGTGACAATGTACAGACCCCAGGCTGACAAACACAGGAACATCCTAGGGCTACTCGCATAATGGGTCCCTCTTAACTAACTGCACCCCTCCTCCAGGCCCATCATATCATCTAAATCATACATTAACAAGATCCCTTCCTCAGCATGCAAGATACCCTCCACAATAGCCCTAAAACATTCTTGTCCAAGAAGTCTCAAATCGTCTCTTTTCTCTTCAGACCCCACCACACTCTCACTGGCATCAAATAAACCTATGGCCTCACAGGGCATGCTTTGAATTCCAGCACTCAGAAGGCAGAGGCTGGCAGATCTCTGTGAGTTCAAGACCAGCCTGGTCTACAAGAGCTAGTTCCAGGACAGCCTCCAAAGCCACAGAGAAACCCTGTCTCAACACCCCCCTCCCAGAAAAAAAAGGCACCATGGAAAATTGTAAGGTGTGATTTGATGAATATTGCACCTAGAAGATACTGAAACCCTGGGGTGGGGGTTCCACCACTGGCAGAGAATGAACCATGTGACCTTGATGTGAGATGAATACACCCTGGACTGTGGGGTGTTGACCCGTTCAGGAAATATGGATGGGGTTAGGAAAGGAGGAGGTAAAGAGAAGGGAAAAGACTTCTAGAAAAATGCTCACAATCAAGTAGGGGCTCCAGAAAACACAGGTGCACACTGGTGTTTTAGATTGCTTTGTCTGTGGGTACATCTTTACAAAATGAAAGAAAGTGGGACTGGGCTTGGTGGCTCATGCCTGTAACCCCAGTACTAAGAGGCTGAGGTTGAAGCCACTTTGGACTACAGAGTGAGGCTCTCTGTCCACCTGGTCTTAATCCCTCCCATACCCCTTCATCATTCCTGCGGGATATAACCTCTCCATCCATTCCTCCCTTCTGCACTGAGCATTCTAGAATCTTCCAGGCCAAGGGCCCAAGTGTGTGTAAAGGATCTGAGACAGGAGCCTGGGTTTCAGGGGTGGAGGAGGGCTTGGAGCGGGGGAGAACAACACACCTATTATCCATTCTCAAGTCTGCTTTCCTCAGTTTCCCTTGCACTATGAGCTCCACAAAACTGAGGTCAGGGTATAGGGAAACAAGTCTATCCTGAATTATTGATGGGTTCAGAAAGCACACATGAAGCTGGGGTATGCTTTTCAGAGCTCACCCAGCACCTCTCTGGCAGGTCTCCCACCCACTGTGGGGTAGCCCCTTACCTGAGACACACTGACAAACTTTGGATCACCAAGCAGGGTCCTCTTGGCATAGGCAAACCGAAAGGCCTCCACGATACGGTGATACGTCAGTGCCTTCTGCTCGGGAGTTGCCACACTCTTCGGAGAGAAGTTGTATCCTGAGTGATACCCAAGCACACATTGGCAGGCAATTGTGGCCTGGAGGGGCTCAAGGGGTTACTATATCTCTAAACTATGTTCCCTATACTCTGCCTTAGGAGAAGAAATCCGCAATAACCAACACATGGCCATTTGAGAAAGACGCAGTTAAAAAGGGTATACCAACATGGTCGTGACAGGCACAGCTAGAGGGTCCCATGGTCTACAGGTTTCTGGATGACCACTTAGACTAGCTAGAAACACTGGACAAGGCCTCTGCCTCACTCTCCTTTCTGAACATTTTTCCTCTTCCAGTGACTGTCACCCCCTCCAACCAGCCAGGGGGAGCTCTTGCACTCAACATTGCCTCCAGGAGGTCACAAGCCACAGGTAGGGTGGACACTGGACCAGTTCACTGATGGAAAGATACAGGGCAAAGAGACACAGCAAATATGGAGCACCAGCAGAATGCTCCTGAAGAGAGTGCTCCTTCTCCTTCCTCAGCAGGGCTGGAGGGAGCTCTCTTACCTTTGAGGATATTCAAGATGAGAACCAGGACTGGCCCGCTGAGTGGGGCACTGGGCACATACAGTGTCAAGTCCCCAAGGCTGACGCTCATCGGATCTTCAATCAGCTCAGCACGGTAGTTATTCAGGTCCTCAGCTGTCATAATGCCTCCTGCCATGAGACAGCAGCTCAGTGGGATTGTACTGTGCTTGAGGACAGGGCTGCAGCCTGGGAGACTTGGTTAGCACTGGGCAGAGTACAGGGTGAAGTTAAGAAATATGGCCAAGGGTACACTTATGAAGTCAGGGTTGTTTAAGAAGGAGGTGAGTCGCCATAGTGAGAAAATGGTCTATACCATCAGAAGGGGCCTCAGGACCATTAGTTGCTAACCCTGACCATCACTGGGAGCCCTAGGCACTAACGGTGCTTACCATCTGTGCCAGGCCCAAACAACAGCCTCTTGGCCAAACTTCTTTCATCTCTGCAGCCAGAGGGTCTCTCTCCCAAGTGTAGCCTACCTGCTTCCATCCTCCTCCCCTTACCAGGCCCCTCCCTCACTGATGAATGTATGGACAGAAGAAGACTTGGTTCTCTGAGGAATTGGATCTGAGTAGGATTTACAGCAGTCAATGTCAATATGATAATGAAACAGGACAAAAGTTAACACAAACAAAGCCACAGCCAAGCCCTTGGGCTGCCCCGACCAAAGCCCCCAAAACTCCTCTCACAAATTCTTCCTCAGACCTTGTAACCCTCCCAGGGAGTCAAACCTTCCTTCTTCCCCTGACGGCCATTGCAGCTCATTTCTCACAGGTCACGATCCCAGATCCTCAGCCTCTAACTCCTTCTCAGCCCTAAGGGCTACTAGACCCCTGATGGGGGATGGCCTTCTGTATATATGTTTCTCTTATTGGTTGATGAATAAAACACTGTTTGGCCAGCAGGTGTGGTAGGTGTACCACCAAAGCAAGTCCAAGGATACTGAAGCAGTGGTCTGACTTATTTCAATGTCGTCCAACCTTTGGATACTCTTATGCATCTCAGGAGAGAAGAGAGCAATTTCCTGTATCTACCTGCTTGTATCCTGTTTCTGCCTTGCTACGTTACTTCCTGCCTATCCGTACAGACTTCCAGACCTCTGTGGTTAGCTAGTGGCAAACTCCATTCTCAGACCCCCACACAGGCTTTATTTGTGCAAGAAAGATATCACTACAGACCCCTACTCACACTCTAGGGACTTTCCTGTGCAGCCCAGGCTCTATGGATGAGCCAGGAACTATGGATCTGAGTAGTCCACACCGACCTTCCCCTGCCAAGTGCTCCCTGGGGACCCCGAGGCCAGCCTGGGCCCCACTCAGTGTTCCTGCTTACTCAAACCCACTTACCAGCCTCCTGAATGTCCTTCACAATCTGGGCTGTGAGGCTCCCATTGTAGAAGGCCTGGGCACCTTCCTGGGCCAGTACCTGCAACGTATTTGCCAGCCTTGGCATAGTCACTATCTCTCCTTCCCGAAGCACCTTTCCTTGCCGGCAGAACACCTCGCTGGGGCAGAGAGGACTCATGTCAGGTATCAGATTCGGAAAACTGGACCTGTCATACCTCTCACCTATCCCGAGTGGCCTGTCCTCTCACTTGGGGTTTCTAGTGTCCCATCTTGCTCAGGCCACAGTCAGCACTGTGGCTTCTAAACTAAATGTGTCCACATTCTCTCTCTCTCTCTCTCTCTCTCTCTCTCTCTCTCTCTCTCTCTCATACACACACACACACACACACACACACACACACACACACACACACACAATGGTTAGTTTAACAACTTTAACCTGAGGAAATGGCAGGCTCCCAAAAGCAGAGAACACAGCTCCACCAGCCCCTCCCAGGTTGGGCTACTTAGACATGAGACTGCTCACCACAAGGCAGGTGTCTGCTCAATGACTTCTCGTTTTTTCTCCAGGGCCATTCCCAAGCTCTTGCCCACAGGGAAGCCATGGCGGGCCAGCTCAATGCTGGGCTGGAAGAGGCGAGCCCAGGGTAGTCGCCCATGCCGTTGGTGTGCTAGCTGGTAGCCACGGATTTCACCAGGAACTGCCACTGAAAGGCCACCTAGGAACCAGGAACAGAGAGAGAGAGAGAGAGAGAGAGAGAGAGAGAGAGAGAAGACTGAGGTCTGGGCATTGTTATCATAATCCCTGCTACTAGAAGGCTGAAGCAGGTGGATCTCGAGAGTTCAAGGCCAGCCTGGTCTACAGAGCTGGTTCCAGGACAGCTGGAGAAACACAGAGAAATCTGTCTCAAAAAAACAAATTAAGGGCTGGAGAGATGGCTCAGAGATTAGAAGCACTGACTGCTCTTCCAGAGGTCCTGAGTTCAATTTTCAGCACCCACATGGTGCCCTCTTCTGGTGTGCTGGGATATGTGCAGACAGAACACTCTATAATAAATAAATTACTAATTTATTTATTTATTTATTTATTTATTTATTTATTTTTGGTTTTTCGAGACAGGGTTTCTCTGTGTAGCTTTGGAGCCTATCCTGGCACTTGCTCTGGAAACCAGGCTGGCCTTGAACTCACAGAGATCCGCCTGCCTCTGACTCCCGAGTGCTGGGATTAAAGGCATGCGCCACCAATGCCTGGCATAAATAAGTATTTTTAAAAAAACAAATTAAAAAAAAATGAACAAAGGGCTGGCATGGTTACTCTGGTAGAGTGCCTATCTGGTTCTTGTTTGTTCCCAGATCCATGTAAAAAAAAAAAAAAAAAAAAAAAGCAGCAGAATTCCAGGCACTTTCCCTGGCCCTTTAAATGCTGGGTCTAGAGCAGCTTTGAAGGGAAGGGGTTTGTTGCTATGGTAGTGCTAACGATCAAACCCAGGACCTCCTGAGTAGTAGACTAGGGCTCCACCACTGAGCTAGGTCCCCGTCCCAGGCAAAGAAGCATTTAAGACCATAGCTGAGGCCGGGAGTTGGTGGCGCACGCCTTTAATCCCAGCACTCGAGAGGCAGAGGCAGGCAGATCTCTGTGAGTTCGAGACCAGCCTGGTCTACAAGAGCTAGTTCCAGGACACAGGACAGCCTCCAAAAGCCACAGAGAAACCCCGTCTCAAAAAAAAAAAAAAAAAAAAAAAAAAAGACCATAGCTGAGCTCCACAGGCAATAAGTGTTGACCAAATACTTCTCACAGGGTATAGAACAAGGAGTAGGTGGCTGTGCACGAAGGCGTGCTGCCCCAGATGAGTGGGTGTGTCTTCCAAATGAGAGATCCTGTATCAGGCTATGGCTGTATGCAAGACTTTCGGAAAGCTGGACCCCTCCCAACTCCCAGTCTGAGTTACATCAGTCATTCTTGTCCCAAACAATCCCTGGGTTCCTCTAGAGTACACCAAAGCAAGATCAGCAATGAGATGAGCCAGCTCTGTGACAAGAGCCTTGTACTAGCTAGTTTTAAGTCAACTTGACACAAGCTGGAGTCATCCGGGAGGAGGGAACCTCAACTGAGAAAAATGCCTCCGTCAGATCCAGCTGTAGGGCATTCTCTTAATTAGTGATTGATGTGGGAGGGCCCAGCCAATTGTGGGTAGGGCCGCCCCCCCCCCTCGAGCACTGGTGGTCCTGGGTTTTATAAGAAAACAGCTGATCCAGACCACTTTTTCTACTAAAGTACGGCCATGACTGCCACCTGCTCCAAGTCCAACCCCCTGCTTGCACCACTGAGGTGACCGGGGCCCATTGCAGACACTGAGGCTACTGTTCAGGGATGACTTTTTCCCACTCCCACCTTGCAGTCCAGCACATTTCCAAAAGCCGCACCCTACGTTTGCCACACAGCTCAGAAGCTCTGTCACCCAGCACACAATCCGTCCCATCTTAAAAGCAATTTTCAAGTCAGTCAATGGTGGTGCACACCTTTAATCCCAGCACTTGGGAGGGAGAGGCAGGCCGATCTCTGTGCATATGAGGCCAGTCTGGTCTACAGAGCGAGTTCCAGGACAGCCTCCAAAGCTATCCAGAGAAACCCTGTCTCAAAAAGCAAAAACAAACAAAAAAAGGCAATCTTCTTTGGGGGTTGGTGAAGTAGCTTGGTGAGAGACGAGAGAACACTTGTCAAGCAAGCATGATACCTTGGGTTTGATTCCCAGTACCACAAACACCAACAAATACACAAGCCACTCCTGTCCTTCTCTCTCTGGTTTCACACCACCCTGCCTACGAAGCTCACAGGTGACCCTGGTGCTATCTGACCCAGCATCCTGCTCAAGTCTTGCTGGGTTATGACTCTCCTCAGCCACCTATGTGATGCCTGCCTGTCTTCCTTCTCCTCATCACCCACTTTGTTTCCTGAAACATTACCTCTTTCTCAGTGATGTCTCTCAGCTCTGGCCTTGAACTTCTACTGACATCTCTCATGTTTATCCTCTTTCTTGGAACATTTCCCTCCTCATCAGATCCCAGTATCCACCTACCCACAGGAAGCAAGCGCTTCAGACCTCACATGCCCAAAACAACCACTGAAACCTATCCCCCAATATCTCTGTCTGTCTCTCTTAGGGCTATCATATCCACTCAGGTACAGACCAAGGACTGTGGTGGGTCATTCCGGTTTCCTGTAATCACGTATCGTCCAAAAGAGTTGATAGATCTTGATTTCATCTATGTGTTTTTAGCCATGACCGAACCACCCTGGATTATTGGGGTAACTTCTTAATATGTCTTCCCTGGTTCCCTGTTCCTTACACAGCAGCCTTAGGGGTCCTGTTAGCCATCAGACAAGAGGCCGGAGCTTCATGTAGCCTATAAGTTCCCAAGCCATTTATGCCATTCCCTCCGACACCATATCCCCTCTTCTCAGGCCACTTGCTGGCAACCTCCCTGGGTCTCTGTGAGGCTTAATCTCCATCCCTCCTCCTGGGTCACTCAACTTTTCCCACCTTTCCTGAGACGCCAACAGGACTATTCCTACCCCACACCTCTGAGTCTTGCCAGACTCAGAGGTGAGGGGTGGGCACTCTACCCTCTGCCCTCTTCACAATGTAAATTACTCTGCCATGTGCTCAATTCTCCTTGCCACGTGCAAGGGCTCTTGTCCTGGTCATGAGTAGCAACAATCCTCTCTGCTTTGTAACCTGGCTTTAGGAACAGCACCCTGTGCTGTAAGGGGTTCCGATGACCCTGGTTAAACAGTGAGCTGTAAGTGCCCATAAGCATTCTCATACCCAAGAGATTTCATTGCTATACAATCCTGAGTTTCTCAATAAATGGGAATCCAAAGATAGTTGTGAGGGGAGGGATCCAAAGAAGACACGAAGGAGGGCATCGCCTAAGAATCTTCTTCCTGGGTGTCACGCCTACCCCAGCACCCACATGGCAGCTTACACCTGTCTGTAATGCAGTCCAGGGGATCTGACACCATCGCACCGATGCACAGAAAATAAAATAAATTATTTAAAAAGAATAAAGAAGAGATTATTTTTATGTGTGTGCATGCTTGGCCTGCATGCATGTGTATGTACCGTGGCCTGGTACGTGACTAGGAGGGGATCAGAAGGGCATCAGATTCCCGTTAGGCTGGAGTTTACAGGTGGTTGCAAGCCGCCGTTTGGTGCTAGGACTCAAACCCAGGTCCTCTGTGGCCCCTTGGTGATTATCCTCTCCATATGCGCACAGGGCTGAGAAGAAATAAAAGACCCTACCCCTGTCCTCACGATGGTGATTAGCCACTCATTGCAGGAGGGTGCGATGGCCCCAGAGCTGTCCCCGACCTCAGACAGGTGTGTGTGCCCTGTGAGTGCATATTCACACCTGTGGCCCATATGACGGCTCACCTTCTTCAGAGTCTCTCGAGCTGTTGAACATGTTGACGCTGGCCAGCCTGGGAGCTACCTCACGGGCATTGATAACCTCGGCTTTCCCTATAAAAAGAAACATGTTGGCAGCCAGGTTATCTCCAACCCCTCCTGTCAAGGGAGCCCAGCGGCCACCCAGCTATGCTGCTCTAATCCAAGTCACTCTGATGTAAGAGGGATGGACTGAGCCCCTCACCCTCCTCACCCTGGACACTCACGTGTGGTGCTGTTGTAGATGGTGAAGAACAGGCCGCCCCCGATGCCCATGCTATGAGCATTTATGAGCCCCATGCACAGCAGGCTTGCGATGGCTGCATCCACCACGGAGCCACCTTCCTGTAGCATGTCCCTGCAGGCAGCACGTGGGAGGTGTGAGCCTGAGGGCTTCCAGCCTCTCAGAACTACCCTGCCACCTTTTCTGGTGACCCCGCCCAAAGAAAGACAAAAGAAGAGCGAGCCTACACTGGCCTCAAACCTCAGCCTTCTGAGAGGAAAGGTGAGCTGAGCGGCCGAGTTCAGCCGGACCAGGTTTTTCTTTTCGTTGCTCGTTCACTTGCTTTAGTTTATTAATTATTGAGATAGGGTCTTATCCCAAGGGCTGAGATGACAGGTGAAATTTTTGGTTTGGATTGGCTTTTTTTAAGGACTCGTTTTATCTGAGAGAGAGATCCTTTGGACTGAAGTTACAGGCAGTCGTGAGCTGCCTGGAGTGAGGAAACTGGACCTCAGGTTCTTTGGAAGAGCAGCACACATTCTGAAACAGGCTCTCACTATGTAGCTCTTGAACTCACTATGTAAACCAGGCTGGCCTCAAACTTGCAGAGATCCACCTGCCTCTACCTCCAGAGAGCTGGGATTAAAGGTGTGTGCCACCACTGCCTAGCAAACTTTTTGTTTTTTGAAGATGCTCTTTTTCCAAGCAAACAAATATACATCATTTAATTGAAAAGGGGAGGTTATTTTTTATTAATAACATTTTTCCTGATTATGTATCAAAACGGGAACTGACTTTTACATATAATGAGATAAAAATCTAAAATGGGTGGAGGCTAGAGAGATGGTTTGGTGGCTTCTGGTCCAGAGGACCTGGATTCAATTTTCAACCTCCAGGCCTGACATCTCAGCTCTCAGTTATCTTTAATCCCCAGTTCCAGGGGACCCAATGCTCTCTTCTGGTCTCTGAGGGCACCAGCCATGCCAGTGGTACATAAACATACACTCAGGTAAAACACCCATACACATAATTTTTTCTTTCCGAGACAGAGTTTCTCTGTGTAACAGTCCTGGCTGTCCTGGAACTCACTTTGTGGACCAGGCTGGCCTTGAATTCACAGAGATCTGCCTGTCTCTGCCTCCCAAGTGCTGCGGTTAAAGGTGTGTGCCACTGTGAGTGCATGGCCATAATTTTTTTTAATAAAAAAAATCACAGTCTAAAATGGAAATAGAATAGCAGCATTTTTCAGAGACAATACTGAAAAAGAGGGCCCCGAGTAGGCTGTGGGAAAATTAGTACCCTGCTATCAGAGTCCTTGTCCCTTCTCCACTAGACAGAGGCTACCAAGAGAGTCCAAGGAAAGGGTGGGCAGTTCCCTGTCTATCAGACACTTTGTCTAGTTTCCAGATGGGGAACACGAGTCTTTCCCAAGCTCACTAGCTGCTGTCTTCCAGTGCGCCTTACCTTCCAATCTCTGAACAGCGCTTGGCGTCTGTGGCCACTGCTGCCCTGGAGTACACATGGTCCGGCTTCCTAGAAGTGTAGGGCAGCCAGATGCACAGGCTGATGATGACAAATACCAGAACCACGGCCACCAGGCCCAGCACCACAAACCGATTCTTCATGGCTCTGTTGCCCAGGGAGAAGGAATAGGGTCAGGTCCAGCCTTGGGAACTTCCAGACCATCCCCCACAGGGCACAGTCTAAAGTCAAACTCAGGGACACAGCCCTGTGCCTCCTTTTAGCCTTCTAGAACATGCGTGGGCTGTCCAGCCCCCAGACCTTTGGCCAGGCCATTGCTTCTGCCGGAAGCTCTGGATCCCACCTCTGCTATTACAAATCCTGTTTATTTTCAGAGCTCGTCCTGTATGGACTGCATTCCCAGCACAGACCCTCCCAAGGAGACCCTTCAGACTCCATGTGCCCTGGGGACCTGCTTACAGAAGCTGAGATGCTACTGCCCTGAGATAAACTCCAGGAAGGATAGGATTTACCGCATTCCTTCTGTGTCCCCTACCCTAGCCAAGGGCCTGGCCCTGTCCGTGGACCCCTAGAGTGGCTTGGGGTTGGATATCTATCATGCCTTCCAAGGAGGCATCCAACAGTCTCTGAAATAAGTAGACTAGCTACATAGGTCAGGACTTACCGCACAGTAGAGCTCCACACCTTCCCTGGAAGGTGGCGCCTGAAAACAGCTATATAGATAGGCAGGAATGCCCTGCACTCCACAGAAACCTCCAGTAAGGCTTCCCTGAAACTCCTGGAGCAGGCCACCTCCTAAGACACCTGAAAGTCACAGAGTTACACGTGAAGCCGGTCCAGCACTTCCTGGAGAGCCTGATGTGATAGCCTCCCTCTGCCTGTGGCTGATCTCTGCCTCCCATTGAACCCTGGAGCCAAAGAGGCTGCCAGCACTTGTATGTATGCATGACTTCTCTCAAGCACTACCCAGGGACGGGGTCACAGAACAGGGCAGGGAGGGGCCAGGGCATTCATGTGGAAGCCCAGAATTTGGAAGGAAGAGCTGCATTTGAACAAAGGGATTCGAGGGTCTAGGCCCTTGAATGGACTGAAGCTGGTATTCGCCTGTTGTGGCTCTCACTTGGCAGGGGGTTTTTTGAATGACTTGGATGAGAATATGTGAAGTGCTAAACTGGGCATTGTGGCTAACAGCTGTAATGCTAGCACTCAGGAAGCAGAAGCTGAAGAATTGCCAGGGATTTGAGCCCAACTTGGCTACCTAGTGAGTTCTAGGCTAGCCTGTGCTATAGTGTGAGATACTCTCAAAACGTGGGGGAGAGGTTGGAGGTGGACAGATGGCTCAGTGGTTACGAGCACTCACAGGCTGCTCTTCCAGAGAACCTAGATTCCATTCCCAGCAACCACACGGGAGTTGTCAGATCTGATGCCCTCTTTTGGTCTCTGTGGGCACCGAGCATGCAGATAGTACATAGACAAGCATGCAAGCAAAACACTCATACACAGAAAATAAATCTTTAAAAAAAAAAAAAAAAGGTGTGCCTCTTAGCTGTTTCCCTTGAGTATTTCCTTCCAGACCACACAGAGAAGGAAAGCCCCCAGCCTTACTCTGAGGCCAGTGGAGAGGCTGTAACTCAACAAGAGGGAGAAACGCATTGATGAAGGTGTGGGGTGCCCTTCTCCCAGACTCCATTTCCTCCAAAGGGTGGCATCCATAGAGAGCCTTCCCAGGAAGTCCCAGGCTGCCTCCCACTCTGCTTCTCTCTGTCCTTGTTCAGAGCACTCAAGTTCAGGATCAGACAGGGTATCCCATGGTCTAGGAATGGAGTTCTTGTCCCCTCCCCACATCCAAAGAGAAAATTACTGACTCTGTAGTGGAAAAGCTCCCCTCCCCTGGCTTGGAGGATTTGGTGGTGAGTGATGTAACAGGATTTGGTGTCTCATCTCACGTGGGGAAGTAGATTTACAACTCTTAAAGCAGGGGGGTGGGGGGAACAGCCCCAGGGCAGAGGGGATGCCACTCTGTGTCCCCCAGTAGTGTCCCTGGTAGCTCTCCCTGCCTGAATCCAGGCATGGATCTGACCTGAAGTCAGTCTCATTCCTATAATTCCTCTGGCCAGCTTGTTCCTCCAGAAGGCAGCTGGAGGGTTCCTTCTATCCATCGTGGCTACCAGGCCCTGTCCTTGTTGTCCAAGGGACAGTCTATACGCTTCTCCAGACCTAACAGCCATCTGGGCACATACCCTGGGCCTTGGGGTGAGCCTAGACCAGAGTCTAGGATTGATTCCTGGTGAGAAAGTCACATTGCAGTCTCAAGGGGCCTTAGGAGCCAGACTGGCAATGCGTGGTATCGTTCATTGTTAGTACAGCATGCTCCCGTCTGTGTAGTAGGGTAGGGAATGGGCATGGCCTCATGCAGCTCTGGGCCAATTGGGGTATATTGGGCTTCTTTTCTCCCAGGTTTGGGGATGTAAACTGAAAGCAGTCTTGGGGCCCTGAGATGAGAGCCATCTGTGGCTCCCATATTACACGAGTCACCCTTCCTTGTCCACCCATCCATCTGTCTGTCCACTGAACAACCCTATAAGGGCACCCAGCAGGATTCCCTCTTCCAAAGAGTCTGGGGAAGGAAGTGGGCAGCCTTGACCCCTGATCCCTGTCCCTTCCTCCTGGGACAGCGTGACAGGGAGGGCCGGCTCAGCCTCCTGCTAGCAGATGTTCTAGTCCAAGCGGAAGACACCCTGCTGGAAGCCTGGGCTTCCATTTCCCAGCCCCCCACCCCAAGTTTTCTCAAAGATTCAGTAACGGAATATGTAAGGCCAGAAGCCACGGTGCCACCCAAATCCATGTTGGGAGGGAAACTGAGGCATTGCTCCTCAAACCAAGACTCCTCTCTCTGTATAGCCAGCCCTGGAGGCAGTGGGGACCCAGCAGAGAGCCCCCTCTTCCTCAGAGAACAGTTCTAGGATGGGAAGGAAGAAGTTAATGGATCTACCCAGGAAATCCTGGCCATAGAACTGATTGTATCGCCCCCACCCCCTGCGCCCACTTCCAGAAGCAGTCAGAGCCATGCCTATCAGCCTTGTAGAACAGCTCAGTGCCCCCGACCCTGACTTGGTATCAGGATCTGAGGCTGAGCATCTCCTCAGGGCAGAGGTAGGAATGGGAGTGCTTACCTAATCCCAGAGGGGCAAGAGGTCAGCTAAGGAGTGCCCAGCATCCCAGAAGGGCAGCTGGAGGCCTCTGAGTGGAGTGTAGAATAGAGAATAGGAATAGAGGTCCAGCCAGGCTGGGAGGACGGTCAGTGTTGACGTCAGGGCAGCAAGGAGGCAGTGATTAGACTAGTCACCAGGTGACTAAAGTTCATGCAGCCCCAGGAGAGCCCTGAGCCAGGAGGTGGGAGGTGCTAAGAGCCTGGGAAAGGGGCTCCCCTTCCTCAGATTTCTCTCCAAAGGGCAGAGGCCACCGGTGAGCCCTTCTTGAGAACTCCTGCTAAGTCCCCTTGTGACTCTAAGACAGACACGGTGTCCTTGAAATGATCCTGAGGCAGTAAAGTAGGGGTGCCCCTTGGCACTACACCATAACCCAGATCTAAGAGACCTCGTTGTATCTTACTGGTCAGTGACAGAGGTGCATTCCTGGAACAGGGCCTAGAACCTCAGCGTCCAGACCGGTTCAACCACCAATCAAGGAACATTAGCCCCATTGGTCCAATCAATACAGGAACAGCCTAGAAGGTAAAGCCTAGAGAAGGCCAGACCTGTCCCAAAGTCACACAACCCATCAGAGCAATCCTGCCACCTGGTTCCTGTCCCAAACTGCTGCATGTCCCTGACTAGCTCAGCAATGCATTTCCACTAGACACAGTTGTGAGTCTGGCCAAGAGGAGCAGTTCCCTGACTCCAGCACAGTGTGGTGGACTCCCTATATTCATCAGTGTACAAACCTCATATACCTAGAGATGCTGACGGCTGCGATGCCGTAAGTGCTATCCCTCAGAGAGCCCCCAACACCACACACATGTACACACACATACTAGACAAACACACCACATACACACATAATGTATACACAAACATACTGCACACATACATACATCACACCCAAGCACACACATCACTCATACACAAACACACCCCGAGCTGAATCTAGGCTGAGTATAGCAGGTCCCATGATGCAGGTACAAGAAAGACAAACTGACAGCCAGACCGAAATGTCTCTGCTAATCCTGCAGCAGATCCACTGGAGTCCAGGGGGTGCTATGATGTCTCAGGGTCACAGAAGTCAAAATGGGCACAGTTTAAACACACCCACCAGCAAGAAATGAAGTGTAAGGCTAGGCATGGTGCCTCATGCCATTAACTGGAGGGGTTGGGGGGCAGAGTCAGACTGATCTCTGTGAGTTTGAGGCCAGCTGGAGCTACATGGTGAGATGTCTCAAAAAGAAAGAAAGAAAACAAAAGAAAAGAAACCGAAGTTTGGACAAAAGCCCGGGAAGTCTTCGAATCACACATGGACCAGGACACTCCATCCCAGTCCGTATGCTTGTAAGGACACCTGCGATCTTTCGAACACAGATCTCTTTTGGTGTCCCAGTCCTGCCTATAGGTAAGAAGGACACTAACTTCTACCAGACCTGAGGTTGGAATCTGCCTGAAGTTTGTTGCCCAAACTGGTGTAGATGGCAGAGGATCAGAAAACACACCTATACGCCTCACCTTACCCACACCTATACTCCTCACCTTACACACACCTATACGCCTCACCTTACACACACCTATACGCCTCACCTTACACACACCTATACTCCTCACACACACATCTATACCCCCTTACACACAAACTTATAACCCTCACATACATGCCCATACCCTTTACACACACCTATACCCCTTACACATACATACTCCTTAAACATATACACCTTACACACAAATCTATACTCCTTACACACAAACCTATAACCCTTACACACATGCCTAAACCCCCTTACACACACCTATACCTCTTACACACACACCTATACCCTCACACACATGACTGTACACCTTACACACACCTATAGCCTTCCAATGACTTGAAAAGCACTGCTTGCTGGAAACCTGATGAAAGAGTTTAAAGTGCCTAGGCACAGACCTAGAGGTGACAGAGCCTCCTAGAGCTGGGTAAATGACTCATTGCACAATGGTCCCTGCCCCTGCCCCCACCCCAAGCCCAGAGAGGGTCAGGCATGGAGGGCACAGCGCCTCCGGAACGCTGACCATCACGGCTGCCAGGGCTGTCAGATTTTCCTGGTCTCCGCTTAGTCCCAAATCCACTTTCCGGGAACCAGGACTCAAAGGCTGCTTCTGAGGAGCCTGTGAGTCCACTCCAAACACTTAACAGGCACTCTTACACCTGCAGGAGAGCGAGAGGAGAGCCTGGGCAGGCCCCCTCGAGCCCAATTGCCAGGTAAGAAATAGGGCTCTGCCTACCTGAACCCACAGCGGCCAGGAGACAGGAGCCTGCCGCCCTGTTAACCACAAGTGTGGTGCGCTCCTGTTGCGCAGGTAGCTACGGAAGCTCTGAGAGGATCACTAGAGCCCCTAGAATGGCATGGCAGAGCCTAGGTACAGAACCACGTCTTCACACATTCTTGAGGGCCCCCAAGTCTATTTTGTCCCACCTACGATGTTCAGCAGCTCAGAAAGGGTGAGGAGAGCTTTGGGGTCACACAGCAGCTGGGGCACAGCCAGACACGTGCTGCGTTCACTCCCGGTTCCACACCAGCGGTTCCACACCAGCGGAAGACTAAGTCCCCATCCCCAGCTGTGACCCAGCTCCTCCCTTCCCTCCCCCAGCTGGCCTGGGATGGGAGGAGGCTTTAAAGGTACAGGGACTACTCCAGGTGGAGAGAGGGTTGGCTCCAAATCCAATCCCTGGTGCCATGTGACCTGGTACAGTAGGGGATAGCTCAGAGCCTGGGAGGGTCCCGATGAGCCCAGAGTGACCTCGTAGACCTTAAAGAAACTGTATCTCAAAAGGAGGAGGGAACACTGTGGCTCCCGTGTTCCAACAGGGGTCACATTGAGCTGGGGCGCAGCCAGATGCCCTAACCTCGCAGAGGTATGGCTGGAACCCTCTGAGGCGCTCCAAGGTCTAAGGAGTGTTAGCAGATGGAGGCTGGGCCTCTGGAACCCCTCCCACACGCCGTGGCCGGGTTCATTTTGGTTACCTAGACGAAAGAAAGTCTCACAACCCAAGTCTTTCCTAATTCCTCAACATCCTAGATAAAGGCAGTTTGGCTGGTGGGGGGCCGGGAGTGCACTTGGCAGGGAAAGTGGGGAACGGTCCATTTAAGCCCTCACAATCTCTCACTGAATGAGATAGGGTTAGTTTCCAACAGAGGGGGAAATCCCAAGCCTCTAGGCCCTGGGATCTCCCAGCCTGTTAGATTAGATTTTCTTTCATTATCATGGCCCTCAGCTTGCCCCCCGCCCCCCGCAGTCCCTCTGAGGTCTTCTCCTGAGAAGCCTCCAACCTACTTGGAAATAACACGGTACTCTGGGTCTCTGCACAATGGCTCAGTAGGTAAGGGTGCTTCCTGCTGAACCTGAGAAGCCTGAGAAAGGGAATTTGCAAGAACCAAAGCTGCCTGGTGTAGAAGGAGAGAAGGGACTTCTGAAAGCTGTCCTCTGATGGCCATGTGGAGCCTATGTATGTACACAGTGCACACACACACACACACACACACACACACACACACACACACACACACACGCATGCACGCACGCACGCACAAGAAATAAATGAATAAATGTTGGGGCTAAAAAGATGGCTCAGCACTTAAGAGCACTGACTACCCTTTCTTCTGAGGATGCAGGTTCGATTCCCAGCACCAACATGGTGCCTTACAGCCATCTCTGCAGTCCTCTGTTCTACCAACTGAGCTATGGAAGGACCCACCACAGCCATCTCTAATTCCAGTTCCAGGGACTCTGATGTCCTCATTGACTTCCTGGGGCACTGGCATGCATGTGGTACATAGACATACACATGGAAAAATACATACACACATAAAAGAATAAAATAAAACTTAGAATACTTTTATTATTATTTATGTGTACATGTGTCCGAGAAGGTCAGAGGGGTGTCAGGTCCCCTGAAGCTGGGGTTACTGGCAGTTGTGAGCTGCCTGCTGTGGGGGGCAAGCATAGTATGTGCTCTTAACCACTGAGATATCGCTCCAGCTCCAAAATAATAAAATAAAAACAATTTAAAAAAAGGTTTAAAACAAACAAACAGAAAAAACCCAGGGACTGAAGAGATAGTTCCAAGGTTAAGACACTGGCTGCTCTTCCAGAGGACCTTCAATTCCCATCACCCACACGGTGACCGACAACTGTCTATAACTCTAGTTCCAGGGGAGGTGACTCTCTATTCTGGTCTCCAGGGCTCCAGGCACACAAGTGACCCACAGGCATACATGCAAGCAAAACACCAGACACAGGAAATAAAATTAAAACAGCAGAACAAACACTGCTTTTAGCCAGGTAGGGAGGCCAGGGCCTAGGAAGGACAAACGCTGGGATGGAAACCCCAGGAAAGGATCAGGGCTAGGGCTGAGGCTCTGGGTTGAGGCAGAGGAAACCTGAAGTGAGTCTGGAGGCTGGACCTAGAGTCTTCTTGCAGAGGCAGCCTCAGACAGTTCCCTGGGTGGTGTGGAGGCCTCTTGACCTCTCTTGTCCCGCATTGAACTCTAAGGTGTCAAGGCTGGAAATGGGGGTAGCCAAGCCTACAAGCCTAGACCTTGAAAGCCAGGCCACTCTGGACTTTGAGAACCCTGGGAGGTTGGTGAATATATCACCACACTGGGTAACCCATTAACCCTGGCTTGCTCGTTAAGACCCTTGCGGGTGCCTCTTCCTTCCTTGGCTAGTTCCCGGGAACTAACCGGGCAGAAGGCTACCATGAGAAGGCAGTGCTGGTGGGGGCATCAGTGAGGGCTAAGCTGACCTGGGCTCTTCTTGTGCTTATCCTGCAGGAGCTTTTGCATGCCAGAGTAGCCTGAGGGTGTCACACCACCATCCCAGTGCCTTTCATCTTAAAAATCATTCCTTCTGCGCTGGTACCGTCAGTCCATGCCTCAGGGCCCTTGGCCAGGCAAGAGACTTAGGAACACATCTAGGCTCAGGAATTGCTCCAGCTCCCCTCCCCAGAGGATATTTTAGAGAAATGGATTCACAGTGGCCCCCAAGGTACTTCCTGTTTCAGAAGGATTTTCTTCCCCCACCCCATCTTACAGGTAGGGGTAAAGCAAGACTTGTGTTATCAGTACAGGAAACAAAATGCTAGGGTTGTGGTTCAGTGCCCTGGGGAGGGGTTCTGCCCACGGCCATTCACCAAGACAGCAGCTTATCAAGGAGAGGCTGTACTAACCACTTCCTGAAACCGGCATCTCATTGCAGCCTCTAACCACGCCCCATGTCACTGTCAGGTCCAGAAGGCTGACCACACCTGAACATCGTGAGCCCCTGGTGGGTAAGGGTTACAACTGAGGCCAATGGTCTATGTAGCAGATTCAGTAAGCAAAGTGTTTGAAATGGGAACTATAGGGCCCATGTCTCCGTGATTCTACCCTTGGGTTAGATTCTACCCTGTTTGTGGGTTAGCACCTGCCCCACACTCTAGAACTCCTGAGGCAGGATCACCCCACACACACCTTTCCTCCCCTCGGGAGCCGAGAACTCTGGTACCATCAGGACATTTTATGCCCCCGTCTTAGTAAACTGTTGGAATGATACTGACTTCAGATCTCAAACATCCTAACAACTTAATCAACTTTAGGATCACAGAATCCCAGAGTTTGCTCTGATTTTCCAGCCTCCTAGAAATGTCAGCTTACACATCTGCCCCACTAGGGATCTCATCATCTCCAAAAGTGGTTGGCAAGTTCTCTCCAGCATCAAGCCCCAGCCTGTCTCTTGTGATGCCTTCTACAAGCTACAAGAGGCAGCTCATTTGGGATGGGTCTGGTCACAGACCCTTCTAAACATCCGAGGCCACAGATCAGAGAGGCAGGGGACACCCATGCCCTGTGGCTACCTGGCTATGACCTCTCAGAACCACACAGACCACGCTGGCTGGATGGAAAAGTCCTTAAGTAGGCTAGTGTCATCCAGTGGTGTTGAGGAGGCGAGCCCTGACTGACCACAGCAGGGACAGAGCTGTCATATGCCCCTCCCCTCCCCAAACCTGGTTTTTTGGTACTATCCAGTACTCACCTTTAGTGTAAGTGGAGAACCTCAGCCAAGTGTGTGATTATCCAGGATCAGCAGGCTGTTAATGCCTGGGAGCACTGAGCAGCAGGGACAGCCTGGTGCCTGGTGGGTCAAGTCCAACTCCAAAACCCAAGGGTAGAATCACGGAGACATGGGCCCTATAGTTCCCATTTCAAACATGACCTCACTGAGAGCTGATATGGGGGCCCAGGAAGCCTTTCCCTTTCTGGCCTCAGTTTCCTCTCCAGAGAGGCTAGGGAACTAGAAGAGTCAATGACACAGACTTTGGGAGTCCCAGGAGCCCTCAAAGCCTCAGCGTTGGCCTGCCTCTGGCACTCAGAGCTGAAGTCACCTCTGTTCTGCCGGATGAACAATTCAGAGGAAGAGCACAAAGTGCCCCTTTCCTGGTTGTCCTACCCTCCCTGCTCAGGTGGCATTTATCCTGTCACCTGGTAATCTTCTGTGGTGTCGGGGATCTCCAGGGAGTTGGCAGAGAAGCCCTGTCCTATCTATGTCCTGGTCCTCCGGTCACATGCAGTAGTCTGCAGGAAAGCCAACTCAATTCTGTCTCACAGTGGCCTGGACCACAAACCAAGCACTCCTGTTCACCCACCCCTCCCCTGTGACTTTACTGGTACCCAGATCGCCCAACACTTTCCATACACACCATGCTCAGCTTCCCCAGGCTCCCAGAGTCCCCTTCCTTTGCGGCAGTTCCTCTGCCTCTCTTACCTCTTGGATGCTGAACTATTATATTATTCAGACAGATGCCAAGTCTGAGCCACTGGCTGTGTCAGATGCCCAAGGTCAACATGCCCAAACCTGAGCAGGCAACTGCCCTCCTCAGACCTCTACCAGCCCCAAAAGCCAGAGTCCAGTCCCTTCCAATTGGTGCTATCTGTGACCTCCTCTAAACCACACCTAACACCCTCCCCCACCAGCCCCTATGGGCCACTCCTATCACCTGGTGACGCCCAGTCATAGGTTGCAATGTGGCTGTTTCTCTAATGGACTCCAGTGTTGTTCAACATGTAAATTGGAACACTTTCCTCTCCCACTGGAAAACTCTTCAAAGCCCCCCCTTTGCCCTGCAGAGAAATTCTTGCCTTGCTGGTGCCTGCCCTGCCTTCTCTCTGCACTCAATGCTCCTGCCAGGACATTTTACAGGCTACTACCTTGGCCCGTTCTTCCTTCACACCCCCTATTTCAACACCACCTTCCTTCACCTTCATTTGCACGGAACTCTGCGGGCAAGCTGTCACTCCTACTTCCTCTGCCATAGTCGGGGCAGCATTCACAGCACCCAGTAATCGTTTCTGAATGGATCGATGCTAGCTGAGGGGTGGGGGTGGGCTCACTGTAAAGCCATAACGAGGGGCTAGGTGTGGCTCAAAGGTAGAATGGTTGCCAAGCATTCGAAGAACCCTGGGTTCAACTATCAGCACAAGAAGAAGGAGAAGAAGAAGGAGGAGAAGGAGAAGGAGGAGGAGAAGAAGAAATGCCACAGACAATTAATTATGCTATGCCAGCTCCTTTACTCTCTAATCCTACAATGTTCTTTGTCATTTTTACAGACAAGGAAACTGAGGTTTGTGGAGGTTTCTACAGTGTGTTGTTTTCCCTACCACCAAGCTCATGCCCATTACTAGGGAGCTCAGAGTATGGCCTTATTTAGAAATAGAGTCTTCACAAGATAATTGGTTAAGATGAGATCATACTGGATTAGAGTAGGTCCTAAATGCAGTAATTAGTGGTCTCACAAGATGGCCATTTGAACAGTTGCACGGGGAAGGCAGTCATGTGAAGATGGAAGCTGAGATTGGAGTGACATGTACAAGCCAAACAGTTCTAGGGACTGCCGGGAATAAAAAGCTCAGAAGGAGAGGAGGCAAAGAAGGATCTGGTCCCATACTCTTCGAGGGAGCATGGCTCTGCTAACATTAGGGTTCCAGGCTTCCAACACCAGAACTTGGCTGCTTTAAGCCATTGAACTTGCTGCAATTGGTTGCAGTAACCACAGGAGAGTAATATTCTGCCCTATGTTGTCTAAGGCTACACCCTCAGCAAACAGCCACCAGGGAATCTGAATCCTGTCTGTTGCCTCTTTTACCTCTGTGGCAATCCCTGCTGAAGGCAGAGAACCCATCCCTGGTAGAGTAAACTCAGGGAAACCATCTCTATAGAGGACCCATTCTTCCTCCCAGTGCAGGTTTCAAGACCATTCTGTGACTGGACATGGTGGCTCAAATCTGCACTCCCAGCACTTTGGGAGATGGACAGATGAAGATCAGGAGGAGTTCAAGGCCATCCTCAGCCAGCATAACTGAGACCAGCCTAAGTTATGTGAAACTCTATCTCAAAAAACAACAAAGATTTTATCTTTTGTCATGGCTACCAGGAAGCCCAGCTTGGTTGGGATAGCATGATTTCTTGCTGTGACTGGGATTGCATGATTTACTGCTGAGATATTAAGTTCAGTTCCATGCCCTTCTGTAGCCCTCCACCCTACTTGCCAGGGTCATCCAGACTGGATTCCTGTCCACTCCCAGTGGGTTACCACATGGGGAGTTAAATGTTTAGAACAGCCAAGGTGTAATTGCTGCCAATACTTAACCTGAGGCAGTTCCCACTTGGGGCCTCATATGTCCCCATCAAGGCCTGGAGACTGACAGTGTCCTCCCTTTCATACTCGCTGCCTCACATTTTTATCGCCCCATGGGCTTTGTAAGGGTGACAAGGCTGTCCTGAAGGTCCCAGGTCAGACCCTATGCCCTACATCATTCCTGGAGATGGAGTCGGCAGCGTTAGAGTCTGCCTCACCATGAGATTGCCACAAACCTGCTGCCCAGGACAACTCCAGGGAGAACGGACAGCAGCCTTTAGTTCAGTATACATAGAGAGTGGTGAGGTGAAATGACATCCCCGTTCCTGAGGCGACAGCTCTGTCTATGGGAGCTCTTGCCTAAGTCAGGTTAAGCCAGAAACAGTGCCCAAGAGCCAATTCACCTAGGCATCCAGACAGCGGGCTAAGGAAACCACACGCTGGGTTCTGGGGCCAGACACCAAACTTCCTCTTTTCCTGGAAAAAGTCCTTCAGGAAGGGTTATGGAGGAGGGGCGGGGGCAGTTCTCTACCTGCCACAGGACTAAGCCACTGCCCAGCTTGTTTCTTTCTAACGTGGTGCTCAGCCCTCCATCCTTTCTCCTCCCCCTTGGCTCCCACTTTCATCTTGACATTCTCCAAGGTAGAATACTTAGCCTGGCTTAGCCTCTGGTCAGGATCTGGAAGGCAGCCAGGTCTGTTTCCAGCCCTGAGGGTACAGGGAGGAAGAGAGAGGGAGAGAGCGCTTACCTGGCCTCCAGCTCTGGGCAAGGGGGCTGAGAAGTCCCTGGGACACTTGGACTGCTGTGCAAAGCTCTGGCTTCCACACACTGTCAGTTCAGCAACGGCCTTGGCCCTAGGGGAGGGCAGGCTGGGTAGTCATGCAGGTTTGCCAGGGAGGAAACCTGTCGTGCCAAGGTGGCCCTAGGACAACACTGCTGCAGAAGAGGGGATGGGAGGCTGCTGAGGAAAAGGAAGCCTAGGAATTGGCTAAAAGTGGCTACAGGGCATCTGTGAGTGGTCAAGCAACTACCCATTCTGTTGATTTCTGCCTTGTCGTTAGGGTCTCAGTCCCAGAGGACCGGACTCCCGCCTGTCTCCACCTCTATTCTGGTCAAGCAACGCCTGACCCAGAGGAAGGACCCTGGCAGGCATCCCTTACTAAAATGCCCTGAAATAGGTCTCCCGCACAGGCTTCAACTAGGCTTGCACACTTGCCCAGCCAGGCATCCCAGACTCAGGCTGGACACGTTCCTTAACTAGAGGTGGGGGTAGGAGGCTAGAGGGCACCCTCCTAGGTAATAAGAGAAACTAATAACTGGGACCAGATAGGGCTGCAGCAGGCAACAGGCTTCCAGTAGGGTCTGCGGAGAAAACCCTTGGAGAGCTAGATGATCTGAGTTCAAATTTGGTCTTCTGAGGAGCCAGGGACCCCCTGCACATACTACCCTCCCCTTTTGTTAGGCAGGGAAATCTGGACCAGGAACATACGCAGGACCTGGTACCAGGCTGCCCAAGAGCTGGGCTTAGTCTGTTCAACTCTCAGGTATGGCGGTCAGAGGAGGTCGGGTGTGCTCAGCCTGCCCAGGCTTGTCTCTGTCCCCCTCAAAGCAGGAAGTGTGCATTTGAGATTTGCCAAGGCTAGGCACAGCCACACAGAGTGGACAGGTCAGATACACTTGCTCGCAGGGGGGATTACCCCAAGTGGGTGTTGGCACTGCCTAAAGCACCTTCAGCCGTCTTAAGCACTTTTTGCCCCCCCCCCCCCAGTCAGTCAGCACTGCGGTCACATGTGTGAGAGGTGCCAAATGCCACCTTGTCCTCAGCGGCTCCCCTGGCCGCCTCGGGGAAGAGCTCCAACGCCAGGTCCTTCGCGGGCGGGGCCCTCGACGGGGAAACCTCTGCCAAAGAGGAGTGCTCCTGGGCCCCACGCTGGCGGCCAGTGCCTGGGCGCGCAGCCGTAGACCCGGCGCTGCCCACCCCGCGCATCCCGGGCGGGGCGCGGCTGCAGATAGCCCGCCTCCCTTCTACAGTCTCGGCGCCCGCCCGCCGCCCGCCCCGCGGCGGCCATGGGGGCGCGGCTGGGGCGGCGGGCAAGGGCAGCGGCCAGCTCAGATGCCCCTGCGGCGGCGGGTGCTGGGCCCGCGCCCTACGAGCGCCGGGTGCGCTGGCTGCGAGAGATCCAGTCCACGCTCCGCGAGCGGCGGCCGGAGCGCGCTCGGCAGCTGCTGCGCCTCCTGCGCCAGGCGAGAGAAGGAGCGGGGCGGCCCGGGATCGGGGGGTCAGGGAGGAGCCGGGGCTGCGGGCTGCGGGCCGGGTGGATTCCTAGCGCGCACGGTGGGTTTTGCAGACGTTGAGGTTCGTGCGTGGAGGGATGGCGCGGGTTAAGGTGAGGGC